>NW_006921817.1:3295859-3316339 GCF_000298275.1 Orycteropus afer afer | reverse complement strand
TCGCTGCTTATGGTGGGTGGTCTGGGTTTCCTCTCCTCACCTGGGTCCCTGCAACTGACTCCTCAATCTGTTCCTATCCCCTTTGCCTTTTCTGTCCTCTCCTTGCCTTCCCACCTTGCTGCTTGTGGGGCATGTCCTGGGTTCCCTCTACTCACTTGGGTCCTTGCAGCTGACTCCTTAATCTGTTCTGGTCACATTTGCCTTTTCTGTCCTCTCCCTCCTTCCCACCTCACTGCTTTTGGGGGGTGGCCTGGGTTCCCTCTCCTCACCTTGCTCCCTGCGGTTGACTCCTGGATCTGTTCTGGTCTCCTTTGCCTTTTCTGTCATATGCATAATGAACTACTCATATGCAAAATCAAATTGAAGCTGAAGACAATTAAATCCATGAGTGCCAAAATATGACTTGATTATATTCCTCCTGAATTTAGAGACCATCGAAAGAATAGAATTGATGCATTGAACAGCAATGACTGAACACTAAATGAATTGTGGGATGAAATCAAGAATGTCATACATGAAGAAAGTGAAAAGCCATCAAAAACACAGGAAGAGAAGACCAAAATGGATGTCAGAAAAGACTATGAAACTTGTCCTTGAATGGAGTGTGTTGTCATTGTTATGTGCCATCAAGTTGCACCCAATCCATAGCGACCCCTCCTTGGGTTTCTGAGGCAGTATCATTACAGAAGTAGACTGCCCAACCTTCCTTCCAAAGAGTGTAGCTAAAGGAAATGGAAGAAATGGCAATATAAAAAAGCTGGACAGAAAATTTCAAAAAGCAGTTTGAGAAGACAAAGTCAATTATTACAATGACATGTGCAAAGACCTGGAGCTAGAAAACCAAAAGGGAAGAACATACTCAGCATTTCTCAAGCAGAAAAAACAGAAGGAAAAATTCAAGCCTTGAGTTACAATATTGAAAGATTCTATGGGCAAAATATTGAATGATGCAGGAAACTGCAAAACAAAATGGAAAGAATGCACAGAGTCACTGTACAAATAAGAACTGGTTGATGTTCATCTATTTTAGGAGGTGGCATATAATCAAGAACCAATAGTATTGAAGGAAGAAGTTGAAGCTGCACTGAAGGAATTTGCACAAAACAAGGGTCCATAAATTGACAGAATACCCACTGAGATGTTGCAAGAAATGGATGCTGCACTGGAATCACTTGCTCTTCTATGCCAAGAAATTTGGAAGAGAGCATCCTGGCCAACTGACTGGAAGACATCCATTTTTGTACCCATTCTAAAGAAAGGTGATCTGACAGAATGTGGAAATTATCAAACAATATCATTAATGTCACACTCAAGTAAAATTTTGCTGAAGATAATGCAAAAACAGTTGCAATAATCTACTGACAGGGAACTTCCAGAAATGCAACCCAGATTCAGAAAAGGTTGTGGAATGAGGGATACCATTGCTGATGTCAGATGGATCTTGGCTGAAGGCAAAAAAATACCAGAAAAATGTTTACTTGTGCTTTAAGACTACACAAAAGAAATCTACTGTGTGGATTATAAGTAATTATGGATAATATTGAGAAGAATGGGTATTCCAGAACACTTAATTGTACTCATGAGGAGACTGTCATTCGAACAGAACAAGGGGACACTGTATGGTTTAAAATCAGGAAGGGAGTGCATCAAGGTTATATCCTCTCACCATACTTATTCAATCTGTGTGTTGAGCAAATAATCTGAGAAGCTAGACTATATGAAGAAGAACACTGCATCAGGATTGAAGGAAGACTCAATAACAACTTGCAATATGCAGATTGCACAACGTTGCTTGCTGAAATTGATGATGACTTGAAGCACTTACTGATGAAGATTAAAGAATGCAATATGGATTCCACCTCAACATAAAGAAAACAAAATTCCTCAAAACTGGAACAATAAGCAACATCATGATAAATGGAGAACAGATTGAAGTTGTTGAAGATTTCATATTACTTGGTTCCACAATCAACACCCATGGAAGTAGCAGTCAAGAAATCAGATGTTGTATTGCACTGGGCAAATGTGCTGCAAAAGACCTCTTAAAAGTGCTAAAGAGCAAAGATGTCTCTTTGAAGACTAAGGTGTCCCTAACCTAAGCCATGGTATTTTCAATCATCTCATATGCATGTGAAAGCTGGACAATGAATAAAGAAGACCAAAGAAAAGTTGATGCTTCTGAGTTTTATGGCATTAGTGAAGAATATTGAAAGAACCATGGACTGCCAGAAGAGCTAACAAATCTATCCTTCAGTAAGTGCAGCAGGAATGCTTCTTGGAAGTGAGAATGGCCAAACTTCATCTAATGTACGTTGGTCATGTTGTCAGAGGGACCATTCTCTGGAGAAGAGATCTTGCTTAGTAAAGTGGAGGGTCAGTGAAAACAGGGAAGGCCCTCCATGAGATGGATTGACACAATGGCTGCAGTGATGGGTTCATGTATGTAAGGATTGTGAGCTGGTACAGAACCAAGCAGTGTTTTATTCTGTTGTGCATGGGTTCACTATGAGTCAGAGTCAATTTGATGGACCAATCAACAACAACACAACAACTCCAAGCCATGATATTTGCAATCACCTTACATGCATGTGAAAGCTGGACAGTGAATAAGACCAACATTGAAACTTTGAATTATGGTTTTGGCAAAGAATATTCAAAATGCCATGGATAGCTAGCAGCATGAACAAATCTGTCCTGGAGGAAGTGCAGGCAGAATGCTCCTTGGAAATGAGAATGGCCAGATTTTATCTTTCCTTATTTGGTCACATGTTATCAGAAGGGACTATTTCCTGGAGAAGGATATCATGCTTGCTAAACTAGAGGGTCAGTGAAAAAGGGAAGACCTTCAACAAGATGGATTGACAGAGCGCCTGTAACAGTGGGCTCAATCATATCAAGTATTGTAAGGATGACACAGGACTGGGTGGTATTTCATTCTGTTGTATGTAGGCTCACTATGAATTAGAGCCAACTCACTGGCACCTAACAACACAGTCAATGCCCTTTGAAGTTGCAGTCAAGAAATCAAATGACTAATTGTATTAGGAAAATTTGCTACAAAAGAGCGGTAAAATGTTTAAAAACAAAGATGGCACTTTGAGGACATCGTGTCAGTGGACAGACACAGTGACTGCAACAGTGAGCTCAAACATAGCAAGGATTGTGAGGGTGGCATAGGATGAGGTAGTGTTTTTTTTTTCTGTTGTACATATGATCACTGAGTAAGAACCCACTCGATGGCCATCAATAACAACAACAAAAAAACATTTTTCTGGTGTTCTCTTCTTTCAGCCAATGTCCATCTGCAATCAGCAATGAGATCTCTTGCTCTACAGCCTCTTCTGAATCCAGTTTGAATTTCTGGCAGTTCCCTGTGTATATACAGCTACAGCCATTTTTAAATGTCTTCAGCAAACTTTCGCTTGCATGTGATATTAATTATGTTTGTCAATAATTTCCACATTCCATTGGATGACCTTTCTTTGGCATGAGCACATATATGGATCTCTTCCATTCAGTTAGCCATGTAACTATCTTCCAAAATTCTCACTAACTTCTACAATTCAAATTAATAATGTCTATTAAATATCCTGGGAGCTCTGGTGGTATAGTGCCTAAGGCATTTTATTGTTAACTAGAAGGCTTGTGGTTCAAACCCACCAGCCACTCCTCAGAAGAATGGTTGGACAATCTACTTCCATAGTGATACCTCCTTGGAAACTCAAGGAGAAGTCACTATGAGTTGGATCCAACTCAACAACAGTGAGTTTGGCTTTTTTGGTTTGATTAAATATCCTTGAAATGGTATTGAGCATAAGGGTCTCATATCTGATTTCACATTCTCTATACCCTGCATAGATGATCTGGCAGCTATTTCAGTAAACTCTTATTTTATATTTCTTGCAAGATTTCCAAGTAAACAAGAAAAATCACACACTATCCTTTTTCATCTCTAGTTATTCAGACTAAAATAGTAGGTTATTTGATATATTGAATTTCCTGTTTACTAAATCTGTTAAGGTAGGTTGAGCAACGTACTTCCATAGTGATACCACCTCAGAAACCCAAGGAGGGGTGGATGTGAGTTGGATCCAACTCGACAGCAGTGAGTTTGGTTTGGGTGTTGGTTTAAATCTGTTTCATATGGAAGATTTCAGTTTCCAACTTATTTTCTCTACTAAATTTTACCTTGATATTCCAATAATGTTTCTTAAGTTTACTAATTATAAATTAAGAAAACTGGAGAAAAAATAATTAGTATACCAGGATCAAATCATCCAAAATCTTTGTAAAACACAATAGAACATCCAACTAGTGATGCAATGTCTCTGTTTACTGTGCAACCTGAAGGATAGGAATCTAACATCCACAGCTTTACATTGCAAATTGTAATTACTTCAAATCAATTATTTCAAATGATATGCAGAATATGCACAAAAAAAAAAACTCCTTAAGATAAATTTCTAAAGGCAGTCTCCAGATTACCAATGAGTTCTGTCATTAAGTCTGTCTTAAAGCTGAATTTGTATGTAGCTCAGAACAGTTACATGTGATTCATATCTAACTTCAGTTAATGAAATATTTGTTTTAGCAGACTGTATATAGTGTAGCTTTCTATGCATAAAAATCATAAGAAACACTTCCAGATACTCTAAAATATCTTTAACACAATAATACATTAATAATAATGATGATGTTTTGATGCATGAAGCAAAGTAACATCCATTTGTTAATTTTGAACCATTGTATGGACCTCAAATTTTTAGCATAAAGTGGGCTTTATGGAGTAGATTGGTAACTACAGGTTGTACATAGGTCAGGCATTCACAAGCTAAGGAATGTGTATATTCTATATATTCCACTACTGAGTTAACCTTCAGTTCAGCAATCTCTAACTGAAATTCCCATTTATCAACAAGGTTGGTTAACTGTGGTGTTATTTTACCTTTGCAATAACCTACCAATCACTTTTATGCAGTTTTATTCCAACTGGAAGTTATTTCCATAGTATTCTATTCTAAGGCAAATGGTGGAAAGAATACCATAGCATAAATCTTCTTTTAATTTGACCTAATTTATAACTGTGTCAGTTTGGACTAGACTTTGTCAGGATGACTGACAAAAGAACATTGTAATGTCAATATTTTCGATTATTTTATCTAACCTTCCTGGAGCCAATTTAGAATGTACCATTTCTATATCAAATAACTGAGGTATTAAGGACTTTCCAATCGCTGATAACATGAAACACATAATCTCTTCAAACTGTTTTGAAGTGCTTTTGTCAACTACTGAACTCCTGAGGAAGCTTGAGTGCAGGTTTTAATTAACATGTTTTATTCAAGTCTTTCAAAGTAACCTTTCTGTGGTTATTTGACATAGGTCCCTCATTGTACGACCTATTTCTTTCATCTTAGAACTCTTTAGTTTGTGAACAGGTCCTGCAATTCAAATTCAATGATATATAATGCCAAATTAAATTTCATTTTTCATTTTACAGTAATGGATTCTCTGCTAAATTTTCACTTTGAAAGAAGAGGTCTAAAATGAAGACAGATATGAACATGTGTAAAATAAAATATCTGAATTAATTCCTCCTTTACAGAATGATTTCATACTATTGGTTAGTGAAAATTTCAATTAAATGTGTAGCTGTAAGGTATAACTTGAATGATGATGTTATCTCAGGGGGCAAATGAGAAGGAAAATTAATTTTAATTATATTAATAAGAAAACATTAAAGGAAGTTAGAGGGAAATACGGTATAAAAACAAAACTTTGTATAGTTTCATGGCTATACTACAACGAACTCTCTAGTGCTATAACACTTGTAAATAGAGAATTTTTCAGTGCCGGACACTGTAGTAGGCCACTATATAGATTAGGCAAAATGTCAATTTGAGGAACTCATTGCTGATATTGCTTCCCAAACTCATGCAAAGCCTTTTCCTAGTGCTGAAGATGTATCAAATGGAGAATGAAGTAAATACATCTGTGTTCAGGGTTATGTAGGATAGGCTAGTATAGTGCCTAAGGCACTTGACTGCTAACCAGAAGCCTGGCGATTTAAACCCACCAGCCACTCCTGGGAAGGAAGTTTGGGCAATCTACTTCCGTAGTAATACTGCCCAGGAAACCCAAGGAGGGGTCGCTAAGAGTCGGGCCGACTGGATGGCACATAACAACAACAACAACAGTATGTAGAATAGAATAACTCTTGTTTAATGATCATTTACTAAAGACCAAACGTTGTCCTGAATATTTTGAATGTATCATTGCATTTAATCCCTCACAAGGCTATGAGCTGAACAACTGGGAAAAAAAAAAAAAAAAAAAAAAACCTAATTGCCTTCTAGTCAGCTAGGACTCATAGAGACCCTCTCTTTGGTTTCCGAGGCGGTATCACTGCAGAAGTAGATCGCCCAATCTGAGGAGTGGCTGGTGGGCCATAAGTTAAACCAAACAAAACCAAACTAACTGCATTTGAGTAGGATCTGACTCATAGCTACCCCTCCTTGGGTTTCCGAGGCAATATCACTAGGGAAGTAGATTGCCCAACCTTTCTACCAAGAAGTGACTGGTGGGTTTGAACCACCAGCCTTCTGGTTAACAGTCAAATGACTTAGGCACTACACCACCAGAACAATAATGTTATGAAAAAAAAATCTGTCCTTGGCTAAACTCACACTGGCCTAAAATTCAGGAAATTTAAAATTTCCTTTGAAAATGCATCAAGATTTTACCCAGGAGATTAGAAGTGGCAAGAAAATAAATACTTTTCCAGAAGTTCACAACAGGGCTACCAACTCTACAACTTTACCCACTGTTTCTCAATCTTTATTACAAAGTAAATCCTTAGTTACCATTTGAAGAATAATTTTTTAAAATGTTTTATATTTATATTGACAATTGAGATTGTCAATATAAATCACTCTCTATTGGCAGGTATTTTCTTGGTATAGATTGGTACGTGGGTTTGGATCCCTGCAGGAAATAGAAGTCAAGCTTAGTTGGTATTGTGAAGAAAATTTAATGACGAGTGTGGGAAGATTTAAGGTAATCAACCAGAGATGCTGTCAAGCATGGGACTAGGAAATAAATGCAGAAAGCTGTTATCATCAGTGTTTGAGGAAGGGGTAGGAGAAGAATGTTTCTGAAGGAGATCTGGCAAGTAGAAGAGGGACTGCTCAATAAAACCCATAATTGTAGAGAGAGGAAGCCACTGTCAGAACTATGGCTTAGATGAGGAAAGGCATGGAAGAGAAATGCTGGTGGTTCAGTAGTAAAATTCTGGTCTTCCATGTGGGAGACCCATGTTCAATTTCTGGCCAAGGCACTTCATGAACAGCAGTCACCCTTCTGGCTGTGGTGGACTGCATGTTGCTATGATGTTGAACAGGTTTCAGCAGAGATTTAAGACTAAGCTGGACTAGAAAGAAAGGCCTGGGCATCTATTTCTGAACATCAGCCAATGAAAACTCTATGAATTACAAAAGTTAGAGTAACTGATCAATTTGTAATTTATCATGTGGATGGTGTAAGATAGTGCAGAATTTCACTCCCTTGTGCATGGAGTTGCCATGAGTTAGGGACCAACCCAGAAGCAGTTAACAATAAGAACAACTCTGCATGAAAAGACAAATTCAGAAATACACTGACCACCCTCTCTTGCTACTCTTCAATCTATTATTGGTATGTCCCATTGACTGAATATAACCTGAATCCAAAAGGCAAGAAAACCCAAGTAACTCAGTCCATAGAGCTCAGCCTTCAATTTGTGGGAAGGGGTAGAAGTATGGGAACTCTTAGTACATTTTGCAACTCAGAATCCATTCTTGACAAACAAAATGGAAATTCCAAAGCCCCAACTACCACAAAATCACTGCAAGCTGTCATCAATTTAATCACACTCTCAGTGGATCCTGAACTATAACAGTAGCCATATAAGGTAAAAAAGGAAATTAAGGAAAATCTAGCCATTTGACATAAGATATAAATTATGCAATCTCTCTGTTGGTGGCGGAGCTTTTGTGTTGTAGTGGTTAAGACATTTGGCTGCTAATCTTTTGGTTAGTGGTTTGAACCCACCAGCCACTCCATGGAAGAAGGATGAGGCAGTCTGCTTCTGTAAAGATTTATAGCCTTGGTAACCCAATGAGGGTTGATATGAGTTGGAATCAACTCTATGGCAGTGAGTTTGGTTTAGTTGAGTTTATTTGGACTGCAAACCCTATCTCTTTAGTCAGTTGTAAGTCCAAAGTCAGTAACTGTAATTCCCTTCGTCCTCTCCCTAATCCATATTCCTTTTACTGTCTGTCAGCGCCCTGATTGGTTTGGGTTCTTTACTTGGTGTGGCAAACCAAACCTTTATTCCTAGAAAATCCATGACTTTGTTGGGATTGGGACTGACCTTACTGAATTATCCTAGTTTCCAATTGACAAAAGATCAATGGTTGGATCCCACCAGCTTCTCCAAGAGAACCCAGCCTAAGACACAAGGGATGTGACTTACATTCCATAGTAAAGACACCATAGAAGCATTAAAGCCAATGAGATGCAATGAAAAAATAGCCTCAACACTGGGCTTAACGCTGCATCACCATGAAGATGGTTCAGGACTTGGCAACCTTTTGTTGCTCTACATAAGTTCATCATGTGTTGGAGCTAACTCCATGGCAATTCACAAAAACAACAATAAAAATAGATTTTAATCCATGGGTCAGAGAAAAATTCTGTAGAATCTACCAGTTACATATGTCTGAGGATCTCTGGTGGTATAGTGGTTAGAGCATTCAGTTACTAACCATAGACTGATGATTTGAACCCAGTAGCTGCCCTGTGGGAGAAAGATGAGACAGTCTGTTTCCATAAGGATTTACAACCTTGGAAACCCGAGGTGATAATTCTGCTCTCTTCTATAGGGTCTCTATGAACCAGAATTGATTCAATGGGAGTGAGGTTATTCTTTGTTTTATACAGGTCTATTTCATCTCTACATTTAGAAACTGGAGGATAACCACAGTTATGAACTCAACTGTAGTACAGACTAGGTCATCTCTCCATTCATCACCAAAGCTCCACAGCCTCTCTCCTCTGAATGGACCCAAGGACAGTGGTGTAATTGCAGATCTTTAGGAGTTGGTGTAAATTCAGAGCCTGTTTTAATGACCACTGGTATTCCTAGATATTTTACTTTCTTAAGAACATATTCAACCCAGAACATGACATCAGGTGTCTTGGGGAAGGACATCTTTAAAATTTCCTCTTTATAGGACCCTGGCTCTTTTCCTTGATAAAGATGTGATAGATCTGTAAATGCACTAAGTCATGAAATACCTATTTTGAGTAAACAGTCTTGAATGCCTATTTTGTTCATAAGAATCAAAATAAATGAGCAAATTCTTCTGATTATTTAACTCAAGCAATTCTTCAGGAGGCTATCCATTCAATACAGACAGAAGCCTGTGATCAATATCTGTGGTTAACAGTTCACTGTGGGTCAAAACACACTGCTTTACACTTTACCAAGATGTATTGTGGTAATTTCACCCACCTTTTCTCTGAAGTTTAAAAATTTCATTCCAAGACCCAATTATTTCTATTAAAATCAGGAACCTAATTCCACAGTGGCATCTTCTATAGCTTTTCTAAGAATCCAGTATTCCCCTTTTTTTTAAATTCTTGGTTAAAAAGAGTATCCTCAGAGATGACCAGGCAGCCATGATGGTGCAATGATTAAAGTGTTCAGCTGCTAACTGAAAGATTGGCAGTTCGATCCCACCAGCCACTCAGCAGGAAAAAAAAAAAATGTGGCAGTTTCCTTTCACAAAGATATAAAGCCTAAGAAACTGTATGTTGTTGTTGTTGTTATATGCCATCAAGTCGGCCCCGACTCATAGCAACCCCTCCTTGGGTTTCCGAGGCAGTATCACCACAGAAGTAGATTGCCCCATCTTCCTTCTGAGGAGTGGCTGGTGGGTTAGAACCACCAGACTTCTGGCTAACAGTTAAGTGCCTTTAGCCACAGTCTTATTTTGTTGTATATAGGGTCTTTATGAATCAGAATCACTTCAACAGCAGTGGGTTTTTTTGGTTCAAAGATGGCATCCTTGAGTACTATGATTAGTATATGAGTAACACATCACATCCAATATATTCACTCCAAAATTCCCATATTCCATAGACTTTGAATTCCATCCTCAGTATGCCAGGGGAGTCCCAACATCTTAGCTTCATTGACTATAAGAAAATTGTGACTCTAGGCTTCAATTAACCAACTTTCCAGAATGTAAATGTTGTTCCCAGGTGCTTGAGCCAATATTTTAACACCAAATTATGATTGGGTGCATCCAAATTGATAAATACATCAGGACTAGACATTATATAAGGAGATCTGATAGCAAAAGGCTTAAGGCTTTTGGCTGCTAACCAAAAGGTCAGTGGTACAAACCCACCAGCAACTCCATGGGAGATGAAGCAGTAAGTTTGCATAAAGATTTACAGCCTTGGAAATCCTACAGGGCAGTTCTACTCTGTTCGATAGAGTCACAATGAATTGGAATCAACTTGATGACAGTGAGTTCGGTTTTGGTTTTGGGTATTATATTGAGCTCTCTTTGGTTTAAAATTCTTAACATACATTTTAACAAATGTTTTCCAGTCACTTTGTGATATATTTTGGCAAGATCTTTTAACTTCTTTTGTTTCTATCCTTTCTTTCTAAAAAAGAAACATGGCAATTCTTCCCTTGGTTTCTTTAGAAAAACTGGGAAACAAAATACCTGGTGAAACCACAGGATTCGTTGTGATGGTCACATTGATTTGGGTAACCTCTGGAGATTAAGCAGGGAAAACTGACAACCAGTCAATCTCAAGGATGATTTTCATTTATTGCTCTTGCTTCAGTGGCTGCTAACTGAAAGGTCCAAGGTTTGAACCTATTAGCCACTTCACAGGAGAAAACTGTGGCAGTCTTAGCTCTTAAGTATTACAGCTTTGGGCACCCTATGGAGTATTTATAGTCTGTCCTATAGGGTCTCTGTAAGACTGAATTGACTTGACAGCAGGAGTTTAGTTTGGTATGGCTTCTTACTCTGAAAGGATATTCTTACCGATACAATTGAGTATAATACTGGATTCTTTCAACTATCTGGACAGTCTACAACATAAAACCACGAATGAATCAGTGTTTAGAATTCTGTTGTGAATTGAACCCAACTCTCACAAATTTTGCCATAACTCTGTACAACCAGTACTAGTATTTAACATTTTTCTTTTAATTCATTGCTACTTCTTACAAAGTTATATGATCTGGCCTTAAATTAACCATATTTCTGAATCATGATTTGTATTTGCTAGCTATATTTTTCCTAATAAATACATACAAATGAAAATAAATACATAACTACTATTTGTAAATCAACCCATTTTCCATGTAAAATTATGTTAAACATACAGTAGTGAGAAAGAAATACCTACAATTACATGCACAATATGGAAATTTTTCACAAATGCTAAAAGAGCAAAAGAAGCCACATGCACAGAAGCATATACTATGTGATTTCATCTCATATGTTAGCATTAAGATGGAGAATAAAAAAAAAATTAACAAAATTAATCAAGATTTATACAAGCCTAAGGCAGTTGACTGTTAACCAGAAAGCTGGCATTTCAAACCCACCAGCAGCCACTCCTTAAAAGGAAGATTGGGCAATCTACTTCAGTAGTGATACTGCCTCAGAAACCCAAGGAGGGGTTGCTATGAGTTGGATCCGATCCGATTTGATGGCAATGAGTTGTTTCTTTGTTTTTTTTTTTTTTGCTAAGTTAGTGATTATCCCTGGGTATGAAGGACTAGAATCAGTCAGGAGAATTAGAGGCATTCTCTTTCTTAATCTATGCAATCGTTACACAAATAGGTCCAATTTATGGAAAAATCATCAAATTGTTCACTTCTGACATATACACTTCACTGTGTACATCGCCACTGTTATTTCCTTTGCCTCTAAGGTTGCTTTTTTTTTTTTTTCTTCTCCTGATTTTTCTAAATTTCAAATGTAGGATGAGATTACTTGTTGCCCAGGGCACTGTGCCCTTATATTATCCAATAATACAGCAAATTGTCATCACAAATACACTTAACAGAATGTTAACAAGGCAATAATCAGGGATGCCTTATGTTTTCAACATTGGCCATTTGATGTTTTACAAAGATTTTAGAGAAAGCTTTTTTTAAAATCTTTTACTTGTACTTTTTGACTTTCATCTCTCTCTAAAATTCTACCATGAGTTCTTAGCTAGGCTGTAACACTGTACTTAATTTGTCCCTTTTGTTCTTTGTTCAGATGGCTTGGACCAGCTAGGTATGCCCAGATACTCTTCTGCCTTTCTCTGAACTCTTTCTCAGAACTCTTGCTCCCTTACCTCATTGACTTCTATGTCTGTCTAAATAATCAGATAACAAGAGTTATAATCTCCAATACTCCCACTAGACATGTACTTTGGATTAGTTGAATGAATAATTTAGCTATATCCCAGCTCTAAATGTCTGTTGTTGTTGTTATGTGCCGTCACATCAGACCCGACTCATAGCGACCCCTCCTTGGGTTTCCGAGGCAGTATCACTATGGAAGTAGATTGCCCCATCTTCCTTCCGAGGAGTGGCTGGTGGGTTTAAACTGACAGCTTTCTGGTTAGCAGTCAAGTGCCTTAGGCACTATGCTACCAGAGCTCCTTAAATGTCTATGAAGTACCTTTAATCTATTTAATTGATCATTTATTGGGCAATGCTTATTTGACCAAAGCTTTGCTGACCCTTTGTCAAAAGCGTAGTATATTCCCTGTAAGTATTCAGTAAATAATTACTCAAGTGATATCACTTGAATAATTAATTTCAAAGAATTTGTCAAAGAGTTGCAATGGTAGCAAATGTATACATGTTGCTGACTGTTTATTTTTAAATACCATTTAAATAAAGTGTGCAAATCAAATAGGTTGTGTAATTATACATGTGTGAGTGTGCATTTTAACATTTTAGAAACTCAAAATTTGAGGGCAGCTAATTCAATGACAACAAGAAAGTCACTATGATTCTTTGAATAAAATACAAATCCTAGTTTGTGTCCTATGAGTTACAATGCCTTTTGTATTTTGTGTTATTTAATAATTATAACAGAAGGAATATATTTTGAAAACAGAATCCATAACTACCTTAAAAGCTTAGAAAATCTTAATATGCTTTAGAGTATCCTAACTGAATTTGACCAACTATATGATCAACCTGGTCGATTATGCACAAGAAAGCTGTGAAAATTCAATGAAAAAAGAGTTGATCCAGAGATTTAAGTATTGATGAGCCTAGGACACTGATAGATAAGAAGTTAATTAAAAGAAAGTACAGGTGATATTTTACAAGAACTCCAGACATTCCTGGTGAGATCAATTGAAAATTGATTTTTGATCATTTGTAACTTGAGACTAGTGTTGGTACTCAAATTATAGTTACATTTGACTTCCTTTTTTGCATGATCCTGGCTTTGTCCATTTAAGACACTTGGTGGCAAGATCTATTAATTTGGTTGTATTTTAAACATTTAGTTGCTATATTTCAAGGGATATGTTGGGGCTTTGGAATATGAACTCCTTTTCTCTATGACATAGTGCCCCACCAATTGTAGATGCACAGGAAGTGCTCCACGGCTGGCCTCCATAATGTTTACTAAGGTCTAATGAGGCCCTGATGTAGTACACAGAGAATTGTTTTGTGAATTTATCTAGCACAACTTACTTGTTTAACTTTTATCAAAGTTGTCAAGTTTTCTGCATCACAGGGTTCCAAGTGTTGAATCTTTTGGAAATGTGACATAAATCAAAAATTTAAATGGAAAAAAAGCTCAGCCTATCCTTTCTAAATGAAGGAACTGACAATTTTGTGATTTATAAGTATTTAAGCTGTCACTGGCCACCCAGCAACTTGCTAATGATTTTCTCCTTTTAAATGACAAATCCGACTGATTATCTGTCTTAATTGCTATTGTTCACATCCTTCCTTAGCAGGAGACTGGGTAATTTAGAAGGTACTTTTTAGCTAGAAATTTGCTTCCAATTTTAAAATGCAGACAGAAAATTTCTTTATAAATACATTCACAATATTTAAAGATATTGATCTGCCTTAGTAAGAATGAGTAAACTTAGATGTGTTCAATGATTTATTTGAAAAGTAAGAAAGAGTCAGTTAAATTTTAAGAAAAAATGTGTATGATGTGTTCTAATATATTCAAAATAAACATCCTGAAGAATGGCTATAGGCATAGCTGAAGGATTATTATGCTAAAGAAAAATAAACTTTAGACTCATGCTAATAATTACTCCCTTTAGAAGATTTAGACTCTATGTACCATATTCCTAACTTATATCAATTTATACAACACAATTGGCAAAATTACAAGGCCCCTGCATGGCAAAAATAGTTTGTGCTAGACTATTAACCTAAGACTTGGTGGTTTGAAACCACTCAGCTGCATCATGGAAGAGAGTCAATAGTGATCTGCTTCTGTAGAGATTAGAACCAAGAATACTGTATGGAGCTCTTCTATTTAGTAACACGTGGAGTCACCATCAGTCAGTTTGACTCAACAGCAATGGGCTTGGTTTTGGGGCCAAAATTACATTGATTACTTAAACAGAACAGGAAAAAAAATCTTTTTGAAATCAGTAATATTTTGTTTCTTTCTATTTTTATATAAAAAAAATTATTATTCTATTTAGCTATTATTTTCTATTATTGACAAGATTCCAGTACATAATTTTAGTAATAGTCTACTTTGTTGATAGGAATGGAATAAAAATTCGTGACTCCCAAGTTTTAAGTATATGAGTGGGGGAGGGGGAAGGTGTGAATATAAAAGTGAGATTTTTGTGATGATGCACTAGTGCTTCATCTTGATTGTTTTGGTGGTTATATAAATCTACAAGGTGTGATAAAATGACATAGAACTAAACACTCACATTGCACATTGTTAAATTTCTGGTGTTGATATTTTACATAAGATGTAACCATTGGGAGAAACAGGATGAAAGGTATGTCAGACTTTCTGTACTACTTTTGAAATTTCCTGTGAATGTATACTTCAAAAAATAACAAGTTAAATTTAAATAGATGAATGAGAGGAAGAAAGGAAAGAAGGTAGGAAGGAAGGAAGAAATGATGGGAGGAAAGAAGGAAGGAGGAAAGGAAGGGTGAATTATTTATATTTCAAAACAATTATTGAATGATGTCTAATGAGATTACTTATCTGTGAGGAAGCATTAGCCATATAGGCAAGAAATGTTAAATAGTTTCAAAATGAGATGGAGCTCATTTCTAAGACCACTGGTACTCGGTGTTTGTGTCTCCTTTAGGCTATGTTTAGACAACCTTCACAGTTACCAATATTTCTCTTGTAAATAAAAAGTATGTTGAAAATGGTTTCCATGCTCAGCTGCTTTGGTAGTTCAAGTCCACCCAAAAGGACCTCAGAAGAAAGGCCTAGTGATCTACTTTGGAAAGTTCATCCACTTTAAGTGGTTGAGGTTACAAGTTTAAACTCCTATAGATAGGAGCACCACCACTTGTCTGTAAGTTTGTTACATTGTAGTGGTTTGCTGGTTGCTATGAGGCTGGAGGCTATGGCACCTGTATTTCAAATATCTGCAGGGTCACCCATGGTGGACAGGTTTCAGCAGAGCTTTCAGACTAAGACAGACTGGGAAGAAATATGGGGCCATCTGCTTCTGAAAAAAGTTGGCCAGTGTAAACCTTATGAACATCAGTAAAACATTGTCTGATATATTACTGGAAAACTTCATGAAGAGCCATGAAACATTGTCTGATACAGTGTCAGAAGATAAGCCCACCAGGTTGGAAGGCACTCAAAATATGACTGGGGAAGAGCTGCCTCCTCAAACTACAGTTGATCTTAATGACGTGGATCAAGTAAAGCTTTCATGACCTCCATTTGCTGATGGGACATGAATCAAAATGGGAAGAAACAGCTGCAAACATCCATTAATAATCAGAATGTGGAATGAAGTACGAATCTAGAAAATTTAGAAGTTGTCAAAAATAAAATAGAATACATAAATATCAATATCCTAGGCATTAGTGAGCTAAATTGGCCTAGTTTTGTCCATTTTGAATGAAACAATCATATGTACTACTATGCTGAGAATGACAAATTGAAGGGGAATGATATCCATGGAAAAGAGCATTTCAAGATCTATTCTGAAGTATAGTGTTGTCAGTGGTAGGATAATATTCATATGCCTATAAGGAAGAGCAAAATCTTAATTATTTACTGTGAAGTTTTAGCCATGAACAAGGAATAGGTGATTTCTATAATCAAGAAAAATGTGTGTGTGTGTAGAAAGAAAAAGTAGTAATAAAACTATAATACAAAGTTATTGTGTTATGCTGCTGGGGAATACTTTTTACTCTGTGATAGTAAGAGAGTTGTTTTCCCATAGTTGCACCCCACCATATGCCTCTTAAAGAATTGTATATTGATTTCCCTTTACATGTACTGATTTAATAATGAATATGAGGTTCCACTGCAAGTCTTGCTTGAGAGAAGTCTATAAATCTTAATAGTCTATCATGAAACCATTTCACTTTAACAAAGTGTAGTTCTAGAAAAACAGTTCATTAGGTATCCAGATAGTCATGCACTCCTGAGCCTCAAACGATAGATCTGACATCAGCTATGCTGCAGAAATAAACTCAATTGGGAGGAAAAAAAAAAATCTTCTAAGATGTGTGTAGCTGTATGGTGGTCTCTTTAAGGTTTTTTCATCTGTATAGGAACTAAAAAAAAAAAAAATGAATATTAGAAAGAAAATTAACAAACAAGAAAATCAAAAGAGAGCCACAAGACAGATATACAAAGAAATATTAAATTTGTGTAATAAAATCAGTTACAAAGCAAGAGAAAATATACAGCATACATTCCATAATGGAAATTTAGACAAATAAAAACTACAGGAAATACAAAATAGAAATGTAAAATATAATTGTTGTTAAAGCCTTTGAGTCAGCTCTGACTCATAGTAACCATAAGTACAACAGAATGAAACACTCCCAGGCCTGTATCATCCTCAAATCCTTGCTATGCTTGAGCCCATCTTACAGCCACAGTGTCAATCTATCTTGTTGATGGTTTTCCACTTTTTTGCTCACCCTCTACTTTACTAAGCATTATATCCTTCAAGAAATGATCCTTTCTAACAATGTTACCAAAGTAAGTAAGATGAAGTCTGGCCATTCTCACTATTAAGGAGCAATCAGGCTACAATTCTTCCAGGACAGATTTATTCATTCTTCTCGCATTCCATGGTACTTTCACTACTTTTTGCTAACACCACAATTTGAAGGCCTGAACTCTTCTTCAGTCTTCCATATACATTGTTCAGCTTTCAAATACATATGAAGTGATAGAAAACACCATGGCTCAGATTATCTTAGTTTTCAAAATGACATCTTTATTCTTTACCACTTTAAAGAAGTCTTTTGCTGCAGATTTTCGGGTGTAATATGACATCCAATTTATTCACTGTTGTTTCCATGGATATTGATTGTGGATTCAAGTAAAATGAAATCCCTGACATCTTAAATCTTTTCTCTATTTATCATGATGTTGTTTACTGTTCCAGTTGTGAAGATTTTTTTTTTTTTTTTTTATGTTGAGGTGTATCCATACGGAAGACTATGCTCTTTGATCTCCATCAGTAAGGGCTTCAAGTTATCTTCACTTTCAGGAAGCATGTTTGTGTCATCTGCATATCACAGGTTGTTAATGACTCTTCCTCCAATCCTGATGCTGAATTATTCTTCATATAGTGCAGCTTCTCAGATTACTTGTTCAGCATACAGGCAGAATGAATATAGTGAAAGGATACAACCCTGACATATACACTCCCTGATTTTAAACCTTACAAACCAAAAAAAAAAAAAAAAAAACTTACTGCCATTGAGTCGATTCTCAATCATAGTGACCCCCATTGGGCTTCCAAGACTATAAATCATTACAGAAGTAGATTGCCCCACCTTCCTTCTGAGGAGCAGCTGGTGGGTTTGAACTGCTGACCTTCTGGTTAGCAGCCAAATGCCTTATCCACTGCACCACCAGAGCTCCTTTTAAACCATACAATGCCCCCTTTTTCTGTTCAAACAGCCTCTTGGTTTCTGTATAGGTTTCTCATGAGCAAGATTAATGTTTAGAAAATCACACTCTTCACAATGTTATTCATAATTTGTTATGATACACAAACTCAAATGACTTTGCATGGCAAATAAAACACAGGTAAACATTTTTTGGTATTCCTTGCTTTCAGCCAAGATCCATCTGATATCAGGAATGATATCCTTTGTTCCATGTCCTTTTCTAAATTCAGCCTGAACTTCTGGAAATTCCCTGTCAATATATTGCTGCAATTATTTTTGAAATATCTTCAGTAAAATTTTACTTGCATGTGATATTAATGATATTGTTCAATAATTTCCACATTATGTTGGATTATCGTTCTTTGGAATGGGCATAAAAATAGATTTCTTCCAGTCAGTTGGCCAGGTAGCTGTCTTCCAAATTTCTCAGCATAGATGAATAAGTGCCTCCAGCATGACATCCATTTGTTGAAACATCTCAACAGGTGTTCCATCAATTCCAGAAGCCTTGGTTTTTGCCAATTCCTTCAGTCCAGCTTCAACTTCTTCCTTCAATACCATTGGTTCTTGATCATATGCTACCTCCTGAAATGGATGAATATTGGCCTCAGAAACCCAAGGAGGAGTCACTATGAGTTGTGGCTCTGACTCAATGGCACATAATTACAACAAAAAAACACTTTTGGTACAATGTCTATGTATTCCTTCCATCTCCTTTTGGTGCTTCCTACATCACTCAATATTTTGCCCAAAGAAACCTTCAATATTTTAACTTGACACTTAATTTTTTCTTGGGAAATGCAGAGCATGTTCTTCCTTTTCAGTTTTCTAACTCCAAGTCTTTACATATTTCATTAAAATAGGTCTTCCTAAGCCACCCTCTGAAATATTCTTTTATTTCATCATTTCTTCCATTCACATTAGCTACTCTCCTATCAAGAGCAAGTTTCAGACATCCATTTTGATCTTTTATTCCTTTCCTGTCTTTTTAATGACCTTTTGCTTTCTTCATGTATGCTGTTTTTTATATCATCCCAGAACTTATCTGGTCTTCAGTCATTTGTGTTCAACTATGAAATCTATTCTTCAGATGATCTCTAAATTCAGGTGGGATATATTCAAGGTTATATTTTGCCTCTCATGGAGCAGTTTAATTTTCTTCAGCTTCAACTTGAACTTGCACAGGAGATTTGATGATATGTTCCAAAGTCAGCCCTTAGCCTTATTTTAACTGAAGATATTGAGCTTCTCCATTGCCTTTTTCCACAGATGTACTCCATTGGATTCCTATTACATCTGGTAAAGTCCATGTGTACAGCTTCCATTTATGTTTTTCAAAAAAGATATTTGCAATGAATAAGTCATTGGTCTTGCAAAATTCTATCATGCGATCTCCAGTATCATTTCTATCACCAAGGCCTTATTTTCTGAATATTGATGATTCTTCATTGTTTCCAACTTCTGCATTCCAAACACCAGCAGTAATCATCACATCTTAATTGCGTGTTTGGTCAATTTCTGACTGCATAAGTTGATAAAAATCTTCAATTTCTTCATTTTTGGCTTTATCATTTGGTGGGTAAATTTGAACAACAGTAGTATTATCTGGTCTTCTGTGTAGGCGTATGGATATTATTCTAGTATTGACAGCATTGTACTTCAGGATAGACCTTGAAATGTTTTTGATGATTAATGTGACACCATTCCTTATCAATTTTTTATTCCCAGCATAGTAAGACATATGATTATCTATTCAAAATGACCAATACCAGTCCATTTCAATTCACTAATGCCTAGGATATGGATCTTTATGCATCTCATTTCATATTTGACAACTACAAATTTTCTTAAATTCATACTTCATACATTCTACATTTTGATTATTAATGTATGTTTCCATCTGTTTCTTCCCATTTTTAGTCATGTTCCATCAGCAAGAAGATGCTGAAAGCTTACTCCAACCATACCCTTAGGCTGGACTCTACTTTGGGGAGGCAGCTCTTGCCCAGTCGTATTTTGAATGCCTTCCAATCTCAAGGGCTCATCTTCCTGAACTATATCAAACAGTGTTTCACTGCTATTCATAAGGTTTTCAGTGACCAATTTTTCAGAAATGAATGGCCCATCCTCCTTCCCAGGTTGCGTGAGTCTAGAAGCTGTGCTGAAACTTGTCCACTGTGGATGACTCTGCTGGTATTTCAAATATTGATGGCATAGCCTCCAGCCTCACAGCAACATGAAAGCCACCACAGTATGACAAACTGGCAGATGAGTGGAGGATAAC
>NW_006921817.1:3294179-3295399 GCF_000298275.1 Orycteropus afer afer | reverse complement strand
CAAAACAAAGCTGAGGTATATCTAGAAAAAATATTAAATTAATATTACAGAACATGCATATACCAATAAAGCAAAACCTTTAGTAAATGAAATGAATTTAGATATTAACAATAATGAAAATAAAGGAATAAACATATCATTAAAATATAGGAAAATATCAACAAAAATGTTCATAAGGCAAAATAAAAGAATGAAAATCAATTATTAAATTAATGTATTGAAACAGAAATAATGTTAAAACTAATAGATACACAGAACACTTAGTTCTTTAAAAAGAACAAAAATGATGGAAACAAGAAATGAAATGGGAGAAATTATCTTTGATGTTCTGTAATATTATTTTGCCCACATATATGTAAACAGATTTGAAATTCTGAAATAAACACAGTTTTTTAAAAGATAAAATTATAAATATGACCCTAGTCACAATTAATAATATCTCCCTGCTACAATGAACTATAAAAACCTCTCAAAACTATCCCCTATTAAGGATAAGATCACATGGGGAAATTTTTTTTAATGTTGTTTTATAGGATAATAGATTCAGGTAAAATTTTACACTGTCTCTATATAACACTGAGATTTTGTTCTAATTGATTATTCAGTTTTATTGACAATGTCTAACCAATACACTAATATTCCTCAATCTAATAACAAAAATATCAATTTTCTCCCTATCAATATTATCCTAAGGTTTTACCCAAATTAGAATGCTGACACGCCTGCTGAAATTGCTCAAGTGTTCAATAGCTGCCTTTGCTTCCTAATTTGTTCCACGGTACTTTTCTCTTTTTTTATTGTGATTTGAGTGAAAATTTACAGAGCAAATGCACTTTCCATACAGAAGTTCACGTACACTTTGTCTCACGATATTGAGTACAATTTACCACAATGCAACAGCTCCCCTCCCATATGCCTGTCTTTTGTTTGGATGGAAGCCACAGATGTGGGTTCAATTCCAGACCTGAAGGGCAGCCAGGGCCATAGCCTCAGTGGTTCCACCAAACTCTATCAGACCAGAAAACCTGGTCCTCCCTCTTTTTTTTTTTTCTCCAAATGATTTTGAGTTTTCTTCCACATTGTTCTCCATCTCTATCCAGGATCTCCTACATAGATCCCCCTCTGAGTGCTTGACAGTGGTAGCTGGGCACCATCTAGTTCTTCTGGCCTCAGTCATATAGGCTGAGGATCACATGGTATACCAGTTGCTAGGACTAATT
>NW_006921817.1:3285558-3293178 GCF_000298275.1 Orycteropus afer afer | reverse complement strand
AAATAGAGAATAAAACCAAAAACCAAACTCTCTGCAGTCGAGTCAGATCTGACTTATAGTGACTCTTCCTTGGGTTTCCTAGGTGGTATCACTATGGAAGTAGATTGCCCAATCTTTCTTCCAAAGAGTGACTCTTGGGTTTGAACCACCAGCCTTCTGGTTAGCAGTCCAATGCCTTGGGCACTATGCCACCAGAGCTCCTAAATAGAGAATGTGGCTTGCTAAACTGAGATCATAGCAGTTAGAAGTATAATAGTTTCTGGTGTTTATTACTTGTTTTGTTTTCTTTTTCCACATTCCTTGTAACTCTATCCTAGAAAGAAGTAGCAAGAGCCTCTCATGGCAGAGATTCTGATGTCTTAGCCTTTTCCACTGACTATAATATTGCCTTTAAAAAATTAAAATTATATTGAAATGAAATTTATCCTTTCAAAAATGAATGACCCCATCCTTCTTCCCAGTATATATTAGTCTGGAATCTCTGCTGAAACCTTTCCACTATTGTAGGCATATTCTTTTAAAATAATACAACAAAACAACTGTGGCAAAATAGGTAATAGGCTAGTTAGTAAATGACAATGGAAATTATCTTCAAGATTTAAGACACATATAATGAGTATGTATTTATCCTAATTTTGAACTGACATCTCAATAAAACACATTACCTTAAACTTATAATCATTCAACCATGTTATAAGCAGACATTTTACACAATTTGATTGTGTTTTGGTTATCTAGCACCACTGTAACAGAAAATACCACAAGTGAAATAGCTTCGAAAAACAGGGATTTACTATCTTACAATTTAGGGAGCTAAAAGTCTGAGTTCAAGTGCCAGCTCTAGGGGCTCGGTGAAGGCCTCTTGCCTCTTGCTCCCAGCCCACCAAAGCTGGAGGCTTCTCTTAACTTAGGCAGATGCTGGCTGCTGAGGCTGACAAACCCAAGGTCAACGAGTAAAATGGTACAGTCCCAACATTATCAAGCAACATGGCAGGCCACTAGTTCAAGTTCAGAGATGGTCCCAAGATTGACAGGAAACATGACAGGATGCTGAATGAAGACTCAGCTACACGCAGGATCTAAGTGTGCCAAAAACCTTGAGACCTTTCTCAAAGAATCTTCTTATATACTGGAGGCAGACCACATCCCTGAGGCAGCTACTCTGCTGCTCACAGTAGATTCCACCATGGAATTACCAGTCTCATTGTGGGCAATAACTATATCCAGCTGCCTAGCCACTCAAAAACCAGGCCAAGTTTACACATCTCCTTAACTATCACAGATTATTGAGACAGACACATTTATTTAGTCTTCTGAAGTCTATATATTCAATTTTTTCCAAAGTTTCACAAATACTTTAGGTGATATAAATAATAGTGTGGACAAAATATCTCCTGGCTTGAGGCAGCATGCTTAATTCAATGACAAATCATTCTCCCCTTCAAAGTGTTCTGAAGTCATTTTTGGGATCCCCTAGTAATTAATATATATACTCTTATACCATATAGAAAACTATGTCTCAACTGCAGTCATCATGTAATGTCGACTCTTGCTATTACTCTGGTTCCCAGTGCCTTCCTCAGCAGCCCACAAAGTCACTTATAAAAGCCATACTACTGCTGCTGCCCATGATGAAAGTGCCAATGTTTATGTGTACATCAGAGCTCAACTATAAAATTGAAGAACATTCTCTGCTATAAGGCATAGGGTTAAGCATTTTTTCATCTCAAACTTGCCAAATCATTCTTTAAATTGTTCAATCTAGCCGAGATAGTTGATTTAAAGAAATTTCATATTTCCCTTGCTTGACTGTATCTAAATTAGCTTTTGACCTGCTTTTGTACATACAGTGGTAAAGGACAAAGACAATAGAAAAAATCACAGATGAAAATGGAACATTCAGAAAAGTGTTTCTTTCTCTGTCAGTCAGAGAAAATGACATTTGTGAATTGCACATTCTCAAAAAGATCTCTCTGTGGATCATCTGTGGCTTTTGACTGTCCATCCCCAAAAAAGAAGGGGAATATGTAATGCATAGTGTAGCTGATTCAGGTGATGTGTGATATTTCTGCTAAATAATAATGAAATAGTCATGACTTCCACATCTCAGCTATATTTGACAATCTAATTGTCAAAGATTAAGAACGTTTTGTAGAAGTGTGTATGTGTATCCACTAACAGAAAAGTTGAGTAAAGAAGACAGTCAGAACTTTGTCCTTCTAAGTATGGGAAATCTTTCATAACAAAGCTTGTGTTTCCTTATCTTAATGTTTAGTTAATAATTTGCTCATTAATGAGTTTTGAAACACTTGTGGCTGCAAAGAAATTGTCTATTTAAAAACTGATGAGAAAAACATTTTCAAGATTATGAAAAGTTGTTTATAAAGACTGCTAAATGAAAGTAAAGTGAAAACAATTACTTCCAATACAGAAAAGATACTCTGCAATCGAATTTGCATGTTAGCTCCTTTAAAATACCATTATCTCCAACATCAGTAGCTATTATTACATTTCAAAAATTTTCAGGTAAATGTTTGAGTTTTGTTTTGTTTGTGTGTGGGGGGGGGAGTTGTGATTCAGATTGAGTTTCAAATAAGAATTTAACAATGCTTTTTAATACATATTTCTGAACACTCTTACTTCATAGAGACAGTTATAGGGAGAGTAGAATTATAGAGTCATGGAGAATTCAGATAATGGGCAATTCTTAGTACTCATCCTGTTGTCTTTCATTGTGTTCTATATGGGTCAGAACACAAAATATCTTCTATTAAACTAGACAACTGAAGTTTTCTTTTTTTAATTTGTATCTTTGGTTTGATGTTATTGTTATGTGCTGTCGAGTGGGAACCGACTCATAGTGACCCCTCCTTGGGTTTCTGAGGCGTTACCACTACGGAAGTGCATTGCCCAACCTTCCTTCTGAGGAGTTGCTGGTGGGTTTGAACTGCCGGCCTTCTGATTAGTTGTCAAGTGCCTTAGGCAGTATGCTACCAGACAAAGCATATTACAGACTAGAACTGAAGTTCAGAATTTGTGATATCAGATTAAAAAAGAAATACTCAGATTAAAGAACTGTGTATTTATCATTAGATTATCTCTGTTGTGTAGTGAATGGCTGCCAGTAAATGAAGGTCAACAAGCTATCAAGAAAGCACAATTTTTACAAAGAGCATATGATGTTTGTAATTATTATTATTGTTTTTATTTTGATACTGTGATGACTATGATGATTAGTGAGTCAAATCTCGTGAAGAAGAACATGGAATTTAAGTCTGACTGTTTAAGACTGAGTCCTAACTTCAAACTTTATAACATTAGGGAAATTAGTTAATCTCTCTGTTCTTCATTTAGTCATCTATCAAGCTGGATTTACTTCATAATCTGTCAAGAGTTTGTTGGACGAAAGTATCTCCTGCTTCCTCTAATCTAGCTCATGATTGGATAAATTACTAATCTTACTGGCACACGGGGAAAAAAGAAGCACACAATTTTCCATTTATATTAGTGTAGCAGCAACCATTGTTTAATATGTTTATTAAAAGAATCTGTTGATGAAATCACTGCTTTTGTTCTAGCTGTCATTTTGCCCATGCCCAGCAAGATATTGTTTTCTTGTTTGTTTTTAGATAACAAATAATACTTACTTAAAAATCATTTTCATTCTTAAATTATTTTTAAAAATTATGAAAGTTTTTGAAGAAAACAAAGGATGGCATGTTTCAGTTTGAAAGTAATATTTAACTAAAAGAGACTTGTTACTAGTTCCTATCATAAATGAATTTAACTTTGAATCAAATGTCTAAGGAAGACCCTTCTTTTTTGAATATTTAGAATTTTGAATTTATCGCATTTTCTTCTGAATAAAATAAAAAAAAAAAATCTTCTTTAGATAATGTTACTCAAATTTAGAAGTTGTGCTCCTGGAAGAAAATAAGAACTCACCACAAGTTACTTTTGTTGTTGGTAGGTGTCATTGAGTATGCTCTGACGCATAGCCATCCTGTGTACAACAGAAAGAGTCACTGCCCAGTCTTGTGCCAGCTTGACAATCCTGGCTATACCTGAGACCATTATTGCAGCCATTGTGTTAATCTGTCTCTTAGAGGGCCTTCTGCTTTTTCATTTACCCTCCACTTTACAGGAGCTCTGGTGGTATAGTACCTAAAGCATTTGAATGCTAACCAGAAGGCTGGCGGTTCAAACCCATCAGTCAGTACTCAGAAGGAAGATCTCCAGGGAATGGTCCCTTCTGACAACATGACCAAAGTAGGTCAGATTAAGTCTGGTCATTTTCACTTCCAAGGAGCATTCTGGCTGCACTCCCCCCAGGACACATTTGTTGGCTCTTTTGGCAGTCCATGATACTTTCAGTATTCTTCACCAACACCTCAACTCAAAAGCATCAACCCTTCTTTGGTCTTTCTTATTCATTGTCCAGCTCGCATATGCATATGAGGCATTGAAAATACCATGGCTTAGGTTAGGCACACCTTAGTGTTCAAAGAGACATCTTTGCTTTTCAGCGTGTTAAAGAAGTCTTTTGTGACAGATTTACCCAGTGCAGTATGTCTTCTAATGTTTTGACTGCTGCTTCCATTAGTGTTGATTGTGGAACCAAATAATATGAAATCTTTGACAACTTCAGTATTTTCCCCATTTATTGTGGTGCTGCTTATTGGTCCAGTTGTGAAGATTTTCATTTTCTTTATGTTGAGATGTAATCCATACTATAGTCTGTTGTTTTTAATTTTCATCAGTAAGTGCTTTAAGTCATCCTCAATTTCAGCAAGCAAAGTTGTATCATCTGCACATTGCAGGTTTTTAATGAGTCTTCCTCCAGTACTGATGCTGCATTCTTCTTAATATAGTCCAGGTTCTCAGATTATTTGTTCAGCATAAAGATTGAATAAGTATGGTGAAATGATACAACCCTAACACACTACATTCTTGATTTTAGACCATGCAGTGTCCCTTTGTTCTGTTTGAATGACTGCCTCCCATCTATGTACAGGGTTCTCATTAGTACAATTAAGTATTCTGGAATTCCCATTCTTTACAACGTTAGCCATAATTTGTTACGATCCACACAATCAAATGCTTTTGCATAGTCAATAAAACACAAGTAAACACCATTCTGGTTTCCTTTGTTTTGAGCCAAGATCCACCGGACATCAGCAATGATATCTCTCATTCCATGTCCTCTTCTGAATCCAGCTTGCATTTCTGGAAGTTATCTGTCAATATACTGCTGCAACCATTTTTGAATTATCTTTAGCAAGATGTTACTTACCTGTGCTATGAATAATATTGTTCAATAATTTCCACATTCTCTGGGATTACCTTTCTTTGGAATGACTACAAATATGGATCTCTTCCAGTCAGTTGGCCAGGTAGTTGTCTTCCATATTTCTTGACATAGACTAGTGGGTGCTTCCAGAGTGGCATCTATTTGGTGAAACATTTCAATGGATATTCCGTCAATTCATGGAGCCTTGCTTTTCACCACTTCCTTTAGTGCAGCTTCAACTTCTTCCTTCAGTCCCATTGGTTCTTATCATATGCAACCTCCTGAAATGGATGAACATCAACCAATTCTTTTTGGTACAGTGACTCTGTGTATTCCTTCCATCTTCTTTAGATGTTTGCTGCATCACTGAATATTTAGCTCATAGACACTTTCGATATTGCAACTCATGGCTTGAATTTTTCCTCATTTCTTTTAGCTTGAGAAATGCCAAGAATGTTCTTCCCTTTTGGTTTTCTAATTCTAGGTCTTTGCACATTTCATTATAACAATTGACCTGATCCTCTCAAGCTGCTCTTTGAAATCTTCTTTTCAGCTTTTTATCGTGTAATTTCTTCAATTTGCTTTAGCTACTCTTCATTCAAGGGCAAGTTTCAGAGTTTCTTCTGACATCCATTTTGGTCTTCTCTTCCTTTCCTATCTTTTTAGTGAACTTTTGCTTTCTTCATGGATGATGTTCTTGACGTCATCCCACAATTCCACTGGTTTTCAGTCATTGGTGTTCAATGCATCAAATATATTCTTTAGGTGGTCTCTACTTCCAGAAGGGATATAATCAAGGACTTGTTTTAATCATCTTCAGCTTCAACTTGAACTTGCATATGAGCAATTCAAGGTCTGTTCCACAGTCAGCTCCTGGCCTTGTTTTGGCTAAAATATTGAGCTTCTCCATTGCCTCTTTCCACAGATGTAGTCAATCTAATTCCTGTGTATTCCATCTGGCAAAGTCCACATGTATAACCACCATTTATGTTGTTGAAAGAAGGTATTCACAATGAATAAGTTGTTGGTCTTGCAAAATTCTATCATGTGATCTCCAGCAGTATTTCTATCACCATGGCTGTATTTTCCAACTACTGGTGATTCTTCTTTGTTTCCAACTTTTGCATTCCAATCACCAGTGACAATCAACACATCCTCATTGCATGTTTGGTCAATTTCAGACTGCAGAAGTTGGTAGAAATCTTAATTTGAATAATAATAGTATTAAATGGTCTTCCTCAGAAGTATATGGATATTATGCTATCACTGACAGCACTGTACTTCAGGATAGATCTTGAAACATTCTTTATGACAATGAATGCCACTCCATTCTTCTTCAATTTGTCAATCCTAGCATAGTAGATCATATGGTTGTCTGGTTCAAAATGGCCAAAACAAGTCCATTTCAGCTCACTGATGCCTAGGGTGTTGATGTTTATGTATTCATTTTATTTTTAACAATTTCCAATTTTCTTAGATTCATACTTCATACATTCCATGTTCCAATTATTAATGGATATTTGCAGCTGTTTCTTCTCATTTTGAATCATGCCACATCAGCAAATGGAGATCCTGAAAGTTTTACTCCATCCACATCATTAAGGTTGGTTCTTCTCTGAGGAGGCAGCTCAGCCCCAGTTGTATTTTGAAGGCCTTCTGACCTGAGGGGATCATCTTCCAGCATTATACTGGACGATGTTTCAGGGCTATTCATAAAGATTTCCAATAATATATCAGATAATGTTTTACTGCTATTCACAAGGTTTGCAAGTTATTTTTACTACCCCTTAAAGAAAAAAACAAAACAAAACAAAACAAAACACTTGATAAGTGGAATTATTTTTAACAAAATCAACATAGATATTTAACTATATACTGAAATTCATTTAATAGCATATTCATTGTTATATCAAATGCTGCTATGAAAATAATTTTTATTTTTTATAATAAAGTTGGAAATCAATTGATACAACAGAACTGAATGTTACATGAGTCACAAATCTTGGATTGTGGGTATGTTTTTAAATACCTTTTAATTATTTAATGATAAATAATAATATAAGAAATAGATGTATTCTTTTTATCTTATATAAATTAAAAGAAATACAAATTAATTTAAGTAATTTACAAACATGTACATATTATACATTACTATTTAATATTATATTATTCATATATGTTCTTTTTATATACACTTACTATATATAGCATGGGAGCTCTGGTAGCATAGTGGCTAAGACACTTGCCTGCTAACCAGACGGCTGGCGGTTCAAACCCACCAGCCATTCCTCGGAAGGAAGGTTGGGCAATCCTACTTCCGTAGTGATACT
>NW_006921817.1:3259888-3280728 GCF_000298275.1 Orycteropus afer afer | reverse complement strand
ATTTTAATGTGACTATTTTAGCTTGTCCTAAACTAATCTGAATTTAACAAGGTATCCTCTTGAAGCCAGAAATTTATGGTGTTCAGCAGAACTTTTAACAACCAATATTAAGCTCATTTTAAAAAAAGAGCTTTGCCTGTAAGCTCAATTTAGGGAAAGCTGAAATTCAAAATGTAAATTACTTTAATCTAATGGTGTCGCTATTTTGTAATGCATACAGTTCAGCCTGGTATCTTCATTCCCCATTAATCACAGAAGTTTCCAATTCACTTTGCTAAACGCCAAATCTGTCAATACATTGGACCACACACATTTCTCAACTATTTGATCAAAAGGGTTTAAATTCCTTTATTGCAAGGAAATGTGTGTGGATGGAGTAATAGCTTTAAATTAAACAAAAGTTCTGTGTTCTAATCTGTATTCATTGCTGATGGCCACAAGTTTCCAATCAGACCTCAAGGTCTGATTGGAATATACATTTATTGAGAATTCCAAGAATTAGTAAGGGAATATAGCATAGTCTCTAAGGCGCTTGACTGCTAACCAGAAGGCTGGCTGTTCTAACCCACCAGCCACTCCTTGGAAGGAAGGTTGGGCAATCTACTTCCATAGTGATCCTGCCTTGGAAACCCAAGGAGGGGTCGCTATGAGTTGGGTCCGATTTGACAGCACATAACAACAATAACAACAATGGCATAGGGCCTAAGGCATTTGACTGCTAACCAGAAGGCTGGCAGTTCAAATCCAGAAGCCACTCCTCAGAAGGAAGATTGGGCGATCTACTTCCATAGAGATACTGCCTTACAAACCCAAGGAGGGGTTGCGATGTGTCAAATTGACTTATCAGCAATGAGTATTTTTTTTAAGAGTTATTAAAAGGTGTTAAGACAGAAAATAATAAATTCTGGTGGGAGTGTAAAATGATGCAACCACTGTGGAAAGAAGTAGGGTGATTCCCTAAAAAGTTGGAATTCCATTACTAAGCATATATCCTAAAGAAGTCAGAGTCAGGACAAGAACAGATATATGCACACCCATGTTCATCACAGCACTATTTATAATAGCCAAAAGATGGAAACAACTTAGGTGTCCATCAACAGAAAAATGGATAACCAAACTATGGTACATACACAAAATGGAATACTATGCAACCGTAAAGAGTAAAATAGAATCTACAAAACACCGCATAACATAGATGAACTTGGAGGAAATTATGCTGAGTGAAATAAGTCAATCACAGAAGGATAAATATTGTATCAGCCCATTATTGCAAAAAGTCAAGGAAAAGTTTATATGCGGAAGGAAATTTTCTTTGTTGGTTACCAGGCATGAGAGGGGATGAGAGGGAATACTGTTAGATAGGTAGAGATAAGTATTGATTTGGGTGAAAAGAAGGGCAATGTACCGAACATGACTGATCAACATAGTAACACTGAGGAAGAGGAAGATATAGAGAGGTGTGTGGGAGATGCAAACAACAAAGATGAACCATTTTGCACATATAGTACTGCATTGTCAGTGAAGGCAAACATTAATATACTAGTGGATAGGTGGGTGGACAGCTGAACAATTAGGTGTCTATGCAGGGAGGAGTATGCTTATGACCATGTATAGAGTTGGCAGACAATGTTTCTATAAGAATATTTGTTATGTTCTATAAGAATTCCCAGGTGTATAGTAGAGCTGACAAGGGACAGTGTTGTAGTCCCTTCTTGGCCACAGCCAACTACCCAGAGGGAGCAAGTATAGATCTGTAGGCTTGGGACCCCAGTCCTAGGGAACATCAAGCTCAACTGGCATAACATACTACACAAAAACATTGTTCCACATCCTACTTTGACAAGTAGCAACGAGGATCTCAAAAGCGTGCAAGTGGCCATCTAGATGCATTGATGCATCTCTCCTCTTCCAGAGCAAAGAAGAATGAAGAAAACCAAAGATTCATGGAAACAATTAGTCCAAGTGACTGGTACAGCATGTGATCCTCAGCCTATATGACTGTAAGACCAAAACTAGACAGTGCCCATCTACCCCTGTCAACCACTCAGAAGGGGCTCTATGTAGGAGATCCTGGATAGAGTGGGAGAACAATGTGGAAGAGAACTCAAAATTATTAAAAAAAAAAAAAAAAGGACCTGGTTTGCTGTTCTGAGAGAGCCTGATGAAACCACTAAGACTATGGCCCTTAGCTGCCCTTCAGGTCTGGAACTGAATCACTCCTATGGCTTCCAGACAAACAAAAGACAGGCATATGAGCTAAATATTAACATTAGGTAGTTACACCGCTTGGAGAGATCAATCATGGGAGAATGGAAGGGCTGTGTATGCACAGGGACACAGCTCAGGGGGCAGGAGTGCATAGCAGAGAAGGACACAGGGAAGAAGTAACTCTATGGGGAGAAAGTGAGAGGGGAGCTGTTGAATCGTGGGAAATTGCAGTGTCAATGACATGAGATAAAGTGTATGTGAGCTGCTGTATGGAAAGTGAATTTGCTCTGTAAACTTTCACCCAAATCACAATAAAAATTTAAAAAAAAAAAAAGGTTTTTAAAAGATTTTGAAAATTAATTTCTAAATTTCTTCATGGTCTTCATTCATCATTCAAACACCTAAATCATTCATAATAAATATATTCTCATCTTTTCTATGTCTATTATTTAAATAAAAAATGAGCTCTGGTAGCATAGTGCCTAGCACATTTGACTGCTAACCAGAAGGCTAGTGATTCAAAGCCAAGAGCAACTCCTTGGAAGGAAGATTGGGCAATCTACTTCTGGAGAGATTGCTCCAATACCTCCATTAGAAACTACAATTCTTGTCAGAGCTCAATACGGCTACTCACCTTGGGTTTAGATCATTGCTTCCACTGTTTGTTGTTTTAGACTAAGGGATGCGAAGGCTCCTCACTTGTACTAGCATTAGGGCACTACACTATCCTTTGCTGGTTTCTTTATACTCTATCCAAATCTTTATAAAAACATCCATTTAATAAACTGGCCTCAGTATTTGCTGTGAATAGAATACCTTTCTCTAACTAAGACATTGATTAATATAGTAATTGGTTTTTGGAGTAGTTCTGGGACACAGGGATTTGCCCCATTTAGTGTTTCAGAATCATATAAGGAAACAATTCTACAATTGAATTGCTCTTATATTTGAGAAGAAAAGAAATAATATCTTTGCTGGGGGTAATGGGCCATTGGTAATCTATGACAGGTGATGGCATCATGATGACTCAAATTATCTCCAATGGTAACATGGAATGAAGGATGTTGTATAGATGAAGGTCAAGAGGCTAAAGCACTTAGTAACTATGGTAACAATCATAATTTTAAAGATTTTAGACTCAGCTGGCTTTTTCTGACCAGCCTAAAAAGTATAAAAGGGAAAAGGCCAAAGTGAAGTCCTTGAGTACCCAACTAAGAACAAGCTGAGAAGAAAATCAGAAAGTCTCTAGAGCCATTTAAGAGATCCTTACCTCCTATCATTACAGCAAAGATATGGTAACAGATCTAAATTTATAACACTAATTAAATATCAAAATTTGAAAGGATTTTAAGCTAAATTAATGATGAAGAAAGAAACTCTAAGACATGGGGTGGAGAAATTTAAGTAGAGGCAGCCAATGTTAAAAACTTTAAGGAAGTCTCATTAACCCCACCTTGTCAATAGAGATAGCTTTTCTCATGCCCACACCCCTAACACACATACACCACACAATTAAGGAACTAGCCTCTCCCTGATAGAAGAATTTTATGGTTGGTCTTCAGGGCGAGAAGGATTGTTCACTTATTTTGGAGCATACCTCTGCCCTGACTGTTTGTCTTCAAACCCATAAAAAGTTAAATACTCAGAGACTGCACTGGAAGTTCATGGCCTGCCTCAAGAGGAGATAGTCTACCTGCACTATGTTTCCAGAGCTCCTATATCTCAGGTAGGATGTCACTAATTTCTATCACCAGGATTATGGAGAGAACTTTGTAAGTGAACTCTAGAAATATTAAACCACAAAGGATGAAATATAAGTATTGATTTGGCTGAATTTATTGTTATATATGCACTTATATATATATAAGTGGAATTTGAGATTTACTCTATGGACATGAACATCTGGGAAAGGTGTTAGAAGAACTTCCTTTCCCTGAACCTACTGTGGCATCCTCCCTTATTCTCTTGTTTAATTGAAAATTAAACTCAGCAGTAGCCTATAGTCAATGATGATCTAATATCAGTACTTTATGAGTTTAAAGTCTAAAGTTTCAGGAGGCTATGAAGGTTTGACTGGCTCTAATATATGCAGAAGTCCCAGACTCTTCTAACTTATTTCTCTAGAATAGTCCAAAAGGGATTCCATTCAATAACTTTGTAAGAAATATGCCTTCACTCTCCTGACTTGGAGCTATATGTAATATCATGGACTCTGTCATAATAAATTTATTGATCTCTTGATTATGCTGAGATGTCATTATTGTTATTTTCCATTTGTATTAATTTCACAGAGCTGCCATAACAAAGTACCACAAACTGGGAAACTTAAAACAACAGAACTTTATTTTGTCATGGTTCTGAAGGCTTGGAGTTCAAAATCAGTCTATGGACAGAACCATGCTCACTCTAAAGAATCTAGGAGAAATTGCTTCCTTGCCTCTTCCAGTTTCTAGTAGATCCAGTCATTCCTTGGCTGTGGCATATTAACTGCAATCTCTGCCACCATTTTCATTGTCTTTGTGTCTCTGTGTCCATTCTCCTCTTTTTCTAAGGACATCTGTCATATTGGATTAAGGTCCACCCTACTCTAGTATTAATTTCCTGTACAAAGATTCTATTTTCAGATACCAGGGGTTATGACTTGAACATATCTTTTTCAGAATACAAATAAAATCATAACAGTATTGATGAAAGTATTCTAATTGAACCTTATTATTAGAAATTTATCAATCTCAAGTTCTAAAGTAAGATACATGGAATAAAAAGAATAGATGATAATCTCTGAAAAATTTCAGGGATTTCTCAAGTTTCAGGAGGTGTTCATGGGCTTAATAGTGTAAAGAAAATTAGAATTTAAAAGATTAGAGCAAGTTGCTGTGCATTGCAATATCTATAAAGAAATAGTTGCAATGCTCATTTGGAATAACTGGATTTTGAGAAAGCATATATCATGTTATATGTGCTTCTATACTCCATTACTAGATAGCTTATCAATCTTCCAGTTTTGAATGAGTCAATAATAAAAAAATAATAATAATACTCTGCAACATGGAGCAGATACTCTACAGTTTGAATCATCTCAGCAATGGAAGTGTTTGTGGTAGACAGAGATACTCTATGACGTTTTTAGCAAGCTTCATAGGAGGATTATCCTAGACCCCTACTGTTTAAGGAAAATAGTCCTCTCGGTCACTAACTCTTCTCCACTTGAAAAACACCTTGAGGGTTGGTAGTGCACCGAGGAGAAACAGAATACTTGACCATAGGTTAATAAGCAATCATGCATCCCTACCTGTTCATAATCAACAGGGTATTAACTGATCTACTGAGTTGTAAAATTGGAGAGTATGATAGTGTGTCACTGTGTGATGGAAAAGGAATTCATGATACTGGAACTGAAGAATTCTAAATACCCAAAAAATTTGCAGTAGAAATAGGCTCAGATGAATGTGTTTCTACTGCTTTGCCACCACTCTCCCAACTTATGTCCATGATTTGGTGACTATATAATTAACAACCAAATCAGTACACTTTTGATAGTGAAAAGCTGCATGATTAACAATTAAGATGGGACAATGGGTGTAAATCACAAGAGTTCTGTGCAATTCAAGATCTATCATCATCCTACTTAATACCATTTAACAAAGGAAGAAAGAAAAAAATTATGGATGTGGTTTCTAGAATAATGCATCCTACATGTGAGCAACAAATGTGACATTCAAGCCCCACTGAAGAATGATCTTTAAAGGCAGTGGTTTAGGAATATCCCTTTAGTGGGACGACTTTTCAGAAACAGGAGTGCATTACTTAATGTGAAAGTAGAGATGACCGGAGACACAGATTTATGCTGATTCAAAGGCAGTGGCTAATGGGTTGACAGGCTGCTTAGGAACTAGGAAAGGAAAAAAAAAAAAAAAAATTGAAAGATTGGTGACAATGAAACCTGGGGCAAGATATGGACCTCTCAGAACAGGCAAAGGGTGTAAAAATAGTTTTGCCTTTTTAAATGCCTGCCAGAGAGTTGTCACTATGGATGAGGCTCACAATAGTGAGATGGAACTTAGGAACTGCACTATGAATATCAGTCCTCCAGGTTCTTTTTCAGTGGGCCTATTTGCAAAGTGGCTATTGACAGCAGGGATGGGGGCTATGTTTGAACTGAACATTAAGAATTTCCTCACTCACTGACTTGGCTACTGCTATTGTGTTCAACCTGCCAAAAGCAAATGCAAGTATTTTGCCCCCAATTTGGTCTTATTCCCTGAAGGTACTAACTGACCACCTGGTGACAGGTTCATTAGTTTGTATTGCTTGCATCATAGAGATGTTTATTAGCTAGATGTTGTTAAAAACCATTCTTAAATCATTCTTAAAACATCAGTGACTTAATAATAACAATAGTGAAAACTGTTCATGTTATGTAGGTCAACTGTTCCACTTGTCTTCTAATCTATTATTGTATCCTGGGACCCATGCTGAAGGATAACTCATATTTAGGACATCCTGCTACTGTGGCAGAGGGTAAAATCAGAAAAGACTGAGCCAAATTACACAATACCATTTAAATTCTCTGTTCTACATACATAAATGTCATTAATCACAACTATATTTTATTTTGTGGTATCAGCAAAGAAGATGGACATGTATATTCCATCCACCTCCAGCATATTGTGCAAATCACACAACAAAGGGCATGGGGTATAAAATCTTCTTACCAGGAAAGGAGACGAGATTTTTGACAATAACATTAGTGCCATAAAATGAGAGCAACCCTCACTTCCACATATACACAGGAATAGACATAGACATATACTCCAGATACATACTGATGGTCTCTGACCACAGGATGTCTTACCTATTATCATTGTATTGCATACAAAATAGTTTTCTAAGGTGGTTAAACCCTTACAGAAGCAAATTGCCATCCTTGTATTACTAAAAATGTACCTTCTAATCAAAAGCTAAGGAGCTCTTGTGGTGAAAGCTGGTGATTCAAAAGAGTAGAATTGGAATTGGCCCCACTTGCTATTAAAATGCTTAACCCATTGGAACATTTTTGCCCATCATCTACATTAACATGGGCTCTATGGTTATTTTTAAGATGCTAATGTCCCCTTTCACCTAGATTCAAGCTGTTTCATGGTTAGCAAACCTCCTGTTAGTTGTTTTTCAAAAACTACATTTTGCCTCCTTTATCTCATTAAGAGAAACATTGTGGAAATCCTATTGAATACTGTGTATTATTTTAAGACAATGCTGTGTATCTATTAATGAATACTGTGCATTCTTTAAGCAAACTATGTGCAGCAATGTGACAGTCTGCTTCCATAAAGATAATAGCCTAGTAAAACCTATGGGGCAGTTCTACTCTGTTCTATAGGGCCATTATGAGTCCGAATCGACTCAATGGCAATGGATGGGTTTTACCAGTAAATGATGTCATCCAGAAACAATGCAGATACAGTAGTCCCCAGCTTATGACATATTCAAGTTATGATGTATCACACTTACAACTGTCCTTTTATTATAGTTTGTGTATTTTTAATGTATGTATGTATTAATATTTCTCTGTAAGTTTCTATGTAATGTTTCCAAGTACAAGAAAACAAAGATTGGATTTAAAAAATACTGATAATAAGAAATAATAATAAGGAGAATTCAAAATAATAATAATAATAATAATAAAGTGTTCAGCTTATGTCAGAAGCAACTTAGGACAAAGTTATGCAATAGGAACCTCTTAAGTTGAGAACTACCTCTAAAGATTAAAACAAAAAAACCAAACTCACCATCGAGTCAGATCTGATTCACAGTGATGCCTCCTTGGGTTTCCGAGGCAGTATCACTACAGAAGTAGATTGCCCAACCTTCCTTCTGAGGAGTGGATTAAGGAACATTAATTAGCTGGTGGAAGAACACACCTGTGATTTTCAACTTATGCATCATGACTAAGTATGAAATAAGGATTATAGCTGCATTTTTATACTATGTATTATTTTTCTTGCCCCTCTGTGACATTGTATACGGAGGTAGCTAGTATTTTAGGTTCTGGAACTTAGTGTGTCTTTTGTATTATGGACACACATTTTTTTTTTTTTTCCCACTTGGGGAAAGGATAACAGAGGATACCAAAGAGAAATAGGAGTGAATTGTGCTATATATTTTACATTTTCCCCTTCCAATCTACACTCTATCATTTTCAATCCTGTTCTGTGACAAGACAGCACTTCTAAACTGCTTCAGTGGCCATACAGATAGATTTATGAGAGTAAGCACAAGGTGTGAAGATCTTTTCATGGCATGTTAACACTCACCAGGGAACATCCACCACAAAAGAGATATTAAATAATTCAGTAGAACAAATGACTTGGCCAGTTGATATCAAATAGCCTCTTTCATGAGCCATCACCGTGATGACAAACAGACTCTAAATGGAGCAGTCATGATGTAGTGACATGGATTGAGCCTAGGCATGGGCTCAACAGACAACAGGGGCTCAATAACCAAGCCTACACCAACTATGTTATGTGCCATCGAGTCGGACTCAACTTATAGTGACCCCTCCTTGGGTTTCTGAGGCAGTATCACTACAGAAGTAGATAGCTACTCCTAAATGTCTAAAATTCTAGCAATAGAAACCAACTGCTGGGACCTCAAGAGACCAGTTCAAGTAATGGGTGCTATGGTTTGTCTTACTTACCTTCCACTTCTTATTTTCTGCAGAGAAGGGTATACTAGAATCCCAGAGAAGCTATTCTCAGATTAAGTGAATTTATGAGTAGCATAATGTAATGTAATGGAAAATAGTAGGTTGAAATTTCATGCCCCTTGTCTCAATTATGAAAAACTGAAATTGATCATACCACTTCCAGAACTTCCAGCTGAGATGTCTCTTGCTAAAAAAAAAAAAAAAAAAAAAAAAAGAAAACTCATTGTCATAGAATAGATTCTGACTCATAACAACCCTCTTTTGGGTTTTGAGGTGGTAAATCTTTAAGGAAGTAGATTGCCCAATCTTCCTTTCAAGGAATGGCTGGTGGATTTGAACCACCAACCTTCTGGTTAGCAATCAAATTCCTTAGGCAGTACATCACCTGAGCTCTTGCTACTACATTTCAGTTCAACATCTTCCCTAAGCCTAATACTGAATCCTCTACCTACGTGAAAGTGAATTCATGAAGGACCTCTCCAATAAACTCACAAATCCTTTTTTCAAATTGTTTCTTTGACAATACAACCTAAATCAAATGTTGAAGCTAATAAATGATTTTCAGTATTTGTTAACCTAATCAGTTCTTATTCAGTCTAATTAAATTACATTGATTGTCTTAATTAATGTTGACCATCCTTGTATTTCTAGAACACAGCATTCTTATGTTGGTTTCTGAGAATATTGAATTGAATTTCTGAGAATATTGAATTAAAATATATTTAATTTGCTGTAATTTTTGCCAAGAATTTTGGCATCCATGCACCAATGATATATTTGTCTTGTTCTTTTTTTTTCTCTCTCTCTCGTCAAGGTTTTTTATATTATCTTTATCCTTATATTCAGAAAATTTTACAGATATGTAGTGTAATATGGCTCTTTTTTCACTCATAAAATGGTGACATTTTTGTGTATCATTTCAATCATAATATCCTTCCATTCTTGGGAAGTTCCTCATTATCATTTGTTTTTAATTTCCTCTTTTTTTCTCTCTCTCTCTGGAGCACAAAGTAGTTGGGTGTTAGATGATCTTAAATTATGCCATATGTGTGTGTAACCTTCTCTCTTATATTTTCTATCTCTGTCTTCTCTTTATTTTTGTAATGGAGGGTCAGTAATGGTAAAGAAAAGGTTTAACTAATAAAGATTAATTTAACAAAATTAAAAATACAGTTGGGTTTTGGAAGTAAAAATTGTCAGTACTATCCAAATATTAAAATTCCGTTTTTTAAGAACTGCCTCACTTTTTTCACTGAAGCGAACTCTATAATAGTCATTAGTTCAGTCTGTCAAATATTTCAGGTTCTTCTATGAGTAGATGGCAGCATTGTATATCCCATTCACTAGAAGGTAGGTATAGTTAGGGGATTTGTTTTAGCCAATGAAAGTGTGTCGAAGTTACGTATATTCTCTCAGACAGAAGCTTTAACGTCCAATGCATAATTCAATACAATCCTTTTTCTCCCTCCATGTTAACAATCACTGTTTGAGATAGTGGGTTTACTGTATTGCCCAGGATGAGGGCAAGATGAAACATAACCTCCAGTCAGTTTGCATAGACAAATAGCATTATTCTTTGTACTTTGATGTCTCTGACATTTTGAGATTGTTACATCAGTGCTGTTTGGCCAAAGATAATCAGGAACAATTGTAGTTAAATGAGGGTGAGTTCATTGGCACTTCTACAATCAGGGAGACTACACAATATGGAAAAATATGGAGAATATCAACATTAAAGTTTAGGAGAGACTTGTTTTGTGCTCGTATTTGGTAATTTGTGGAAAGGGTCAAATAAGCAAATGACTTGATCTGGATTGGATATTCACAGTAAGCAGGGGTAATCTTATGATTTATTAGCATTTTATTTATGAAGGAAGAGAAACAAAGTGGGGCTAAGCCAATGATTGGTACAGACACAACAGTCACTCCCGCTAGACAGGTGAAGGTGATATTTGTAATGTTTGTGGTTTGCATACAGTTCTTGTTTTTCTCTGTGTTCAGACATGATTATAGAATCCACTTGTGTTTTTCTTCTTAATTATAGTTACTGTGATCTTGTCAAATGTTGATGTTCTTTGAAATTATTTATGTTCACAGAGAACACCACATGCAAGTTATTACAGCCAGACCAGATCCCTGCTGAGACCAGTCATGGGCTTCTTATCTGTTTGTTTTCCAGTCTCCCTTTTTGTCTAAGGTTAAAGCAGAAGGACATTAATCCATGATACTCATATCTTTTTCATTCAGATAACTTGTTTGTTGTTGACTTAGTTTGTCCTTCATGTTGCTTTGTTGTAGGATAAATTATTCAATCATCAGATGTGACAATGACTTTGCAGTTGCCTGTAAGGGATTAGACAGATGCATAAGCTAATTGTAACAAGAGCAGATAACACAAATAAAATTGTATTAATCCTTGTAACAGGCCCTAAAGCAAGACAATTAGATTATCAAATGCAAGCAATGAAAACATGTCCCAAAATCCAGCTGAATTTATTTTGGAAGTGGATTTTTCTATCTGACTAGTGCATTTAAGTAGGTGTAGCAAGAAATGTTTGCTATGGGACAACTCTCACATCTCTTGACTAAGCTAAGAGCTAATCAAGAGTATATTATGTCCACGACAACACTGGTCAATAAATATACACCATGTTCTTGGGCTGCTGGAGCAAAAGTTGTGTCTTCATGAGAAATAGTACTGTACAGGGACACAAACACCAGTGGTGATAAGTATCATTTTCTAATTAGTAGACAAACCAGTGGTTCCTTCAGGAGGACAGATAGCTTTCCATTTCTGAAAAGGAAGATAAAATATCTCTGAAGAGACCAAACTGACTATTGTAACAAGGGAGGTCCCAACATTAGTTCCCATTTCTGTGGATTATTCCTTGCTCAAAATTTTATAATAAATTCAGCCGAAGTATTTGTTGATCTGTGGTCAAGGTTCAATTTTTATAGGACATACATTTGGTACTAATTATATAAGAAAAACTAACATACCTGAAGGAAACCATAGATGAAAATCTACTTTTTGAAATGTTTTAAGAAAAATATACTAAATTTTGTCAGTGGAGTAGGTACGGAGGTGACATATCCAGCACTCAGTTAACTTTAGAGCAGTAGCTATTGCTTGCAACACACACACACACACAGAGAGAGAGAGAGAGAGAGAGAGAGAGAGAGAGAGAACAGTTTCCTTGTCTCTTAAGTGGCAAAACAAGACCTTGTAATACGAAAAGTAACAAGATGCAGATTGGTAGAGCATATTGAGAAAACTTTAGTAGGTTGTTAGATTTTTCGAAGCACAATAATAGACAAAATTGGTTACAGATCAAAGGGAAAGAAAAAATGTACTGAGAAAATCAGATAATTATTTCATTTTATTGTCTTGGGTATCATAGTCATCAGCTTCATGGTTTTGGGTGAAAGCTATCTCCTTCTGCAGCCAGCCTTTGGAGGACTCAAAGAAAGAAGAGAATGAACATCCACTGGACCTGGCCATATGTTCTCCAGGCCTCTGGGACCTCTACTAATCAGAACGTTCCTGTTGAGAGCAGGAAATACACAATGAGATTTCAAAAAGCTAATTGGCACCCTAGAAAAAGATATGAAAACTTGTGAACCATTAACCCACTGCCGTGGAGTCATAACAACTCCTCCTTGGGTTTCCAAGGCAATATCACTACAGAAGTAGATTGTCCAGCCTTCTTTCCGAGGAGCGGCTGGAGGGTTTGAACCACCAAACTTCTGGTTAGCAGTCAAATGCCTTAGGCACTAGGCCACCAAAGCTCCAGTGAACCATTAAGGGACAATAAAATCTTCATTTAACAAGGAAACAGTAATCACTGATAAATTAATTTTCTCATCCTATCTACTTCTGTAAAGATTTACCACCTCAGAAACACATAAGGGGCTGCTATGAGTCTGAACTGACTAGATGGCAGTGAGGGTTTGTTTTTTTTTTTGGTGCGGGGAGGGCAAGTTATCTAAACAGTAAAAGAAATGGATAAAAATTCCCTATTGTTTCACTTCCTAGTAGTATATCACACCCTAACTTTTTAGCGTTTTCCAATCTTGTGGAAATAATATGACATTACATACCAGTTTTATTTTGTATTTCCTTAAACACTAATGAGATTGAACAACTGTTGATATGAATGGAGACTATTTATGCATTACCTTTTGTGAAGTTCTGTTCATTTATTTTGCCCATTTTTAATTTGTTTATTGTATTCTTATTTTTTCATAAATATGCCTTATACATTCTTGGCACTATTTTTCTAAGTTATATGCATCACACATATTTTTATTTTTAACATGTTTTATAGTATTTTTATAAAACAGATGGTATTAATGTATGCAAATTCATCATTTGTTTGCTTGTTGATTTATGCTTTGCCTCTAGTTGAAGAAATTCCCCTACTTATTTATAACAATGTATATATATATATAGATATATATGTGTGTGTGTATGTGTGTGTTTGTAAGTATGTGTGTGTGCATGTGAAGAGTTGTATTTACATAATCTTTGTCTCAGCTTCCTGTCAAAGAATAAATCAATGATTTTCCTTTAACATATCTGTTAGAGAACATATCTGTTGTAGTATGATTTTTTCATGTTATTCTGTTACGATCATTTTTATTTAAGTTGGTTCTGTTGTAATGTCACTCATCTCATTTTTTATTGATTATTTGCTTCTTCTCCTGCTTTTCTTTTGTCAATTTGGCCAATGGTTTGTTGATTTTATTGATCCTTTCAAAGAACAAACTTCTGGGCTTGCTAATTCTTTCTATTGTTTTTCTGTTTTCTGTTTCATTTATTCCTGCTGTCAGCTTTATTATTTCCTTTTTTTTTTATGGTGACTTTAGGCTTCTTTTTCTGTTCTCTTTCTATCTGCTTGAGTTGTAGGGTTAATGCTTTGATTTGGGGACTTTCTTCTTATTTGGTGTGTGCATCTACGGCTATAAACAGAGTTCATTGCATGGGCTTTCACTATGTCCAAAAGGTTTTGGTGTGTTGTGTGTTTTCATACTTGTTTGATTCTAGGAATTTTTTATTTCATCTTTGATTCCATCTATTACTCAGTGGTGTTTAAGCAAAATGTAATTCAGTTTCCATGCATTTGATTTTTTCCCCTTACTTTCCCTGTTACTGATTTCTACTTTTATAGCATTGTGATCAGAGAAAATGCTTTGTATTATTTAGATGTTTTGTTTTTCTTGAGGTTTGCTTTGTGGCCTAGAATGTGTTTTATTCTGGAGAATTATTCATGTGCATTGGAAAATAATTTATACATTGCTGCTATGGAGTGTTCTGTATTTCTCTATGAGACTGGGTTGATTGTGACATTGAGATCTTCTTTATCTTTGTTTAGTTTGTTTCTAGTTGTTTTGTCCTTTACCAAAAGTGGTATGTTAATTTGGCCTAATATTATTGAACTGTCTATTTTTCCTTTCAAGGATGTTAGAGGTTGTTTCATGTATCTTGGAGCCTTGTCACCAGTGTGTATATGTTTATTATGGTTATGTCCTCTTGGTTGATCAACCCTTTAATCATTATACAATTTATTTCTTTAGCTTTTGTAGTAGATATTGCCTTAAAGTCTATTTTATCAGAGATTAATATTGTCACTGCTGCTCTTTTTTGGTTATTGCTTGTTTGACATGTTTTTTTCCCTATCTTTTGCATTGTAATTTATTTTTGTATTTATGTCTAACATTTGTTTCTTGTAGACAGCATATTGATGGTCATACTTTTTTAATCCTTTAAACCATTCTTTGTTTCTTTTCTGGTGCATTTAGGCCATTTAAATTCTGTAAGACTATCAATACTTAAGAGTTAACTGCTGTCGTTTTGTTGTGTGTTTTTTTGTGGCCTTGACAGTTTTTTTATTACACTCAATTTTCTGTATTGACTTGGTTATTTTGTGGATTTTCTTTTCATTTTTTTCATTGTTATTGACTTTTGTTTATTGAGTTTTTATGTTTTTCCCCCTTTTTTTATTTTGATGATTAGAATTGTTAATTTTTATTGGTTAACTTAAAATTTATCTTTACATTTCTAAGTTTAAACCAGTCTTTTATTTCTTCATATTACCTTGACTTTCTCTCCATATGAAAATTCTATAATGATACTATTTATTTATTTATTCATTTATTATTTATTTATTTATTTGCTTTGATACTGTCAACATTTATAGACTGATGTCTCTGATTTCCTGTTTTCAGTCTTTTGGTTTTGCTTTATTTTGAGAGTTCTTTTTCTAAGTTTGTATCTGGCTAATGCTGTCCTGTGTCCTAATCTCAGGCTCTTGTCTGATGTTATTAGTTCCCTGCTTGAAGGATTTTTCAGTAAGGTTAACTTGAGTTTTACAAATCCCCTTAATATCTGTGTATATGGATATATTCTAATTTCTCCATTGTATCTGAGACAATTTTTCTGTATATATAATTCTTGTTTTAGATATTTTTTTCTTCCAAGGTTTTGTGTTGCCATCTCATTTCCTTCTTGCCTGAATGGTTTCTGCTGAGAAATCAAAGTTTAGTTTTTTAGCTCTCCTTTGCAGGTAACATTTATTTTTCCCTGAAATGCTTTCAGGATTCTTTCTTTCTCTTTGGTTTTGGAAAGTTTGATATATCTTGGTGATTTTCTTCTGGAATCTGTCCTATTTGGAATCTGTCAAGCTTCTTGAATCAATATCTCCTTGTCTTTCAACAAATTATAGAAAGTTTCTGCCAACAAATCTTTGAAGATTTTTTCAATGCTTTATTTTGTCTCTTCCTGTTCTGAACTTCCAATCACATGCAAGTTATTTCTCTTGATGGTATTTCACATAATTCTTAGGTTTTCTTCATTTGTCTTCATTCTTTTCTCTAACTGTTTTTCTAACAGTTATTAATGTTCTGTGCATTGAATCTATTCTTGAGAGACAGTTTCTCTAAATCCAAGCATGATGTATTCTAGACCATACTTTACATTTCATTATTGTTTTGATTTTCTTCATCTTAAACTTGAACTTAAACATAAATATTTGATGATCATTTCTGCTGTTGGTTCCTGGCTATTAACTGATGATTAACTGATCATATTGAATTTCTCTACCTTCTTTTTTCCACAACTGTAGCTGAATTCATGCCTGTGTAGTTCATCTGGAGAATTCTACTATATAGCCATTAATTATGTTGTTGAACTAAAGTATTTTCAATGACTAATTTGTTGGTCTTACAGAAATATATCATGCAATCTCTTGCATCATTTCTATCACCAAGGCCATATTTTCCAATTATTTATCCTTCTTTGTTTCCAACTTTTGAATTCTAATCACCAGTAATTATCAGTGCAACTTTATTGCACATTAAATCAATGTCAGACTCTAACAGGTCATAAAAATCATAAATTTCTTCATCTTGTATAATTGTGGCTAGGGCATCAATTTGAGTAGGCACATTAACTCATCTTCCTTGTAGGGAAACGGATATTAAGTTATCAGTGATCACTTTGTACTTCAGAATGGATCATGAAATGTTCTTTTTAATGATGAATGCAATGCTGTCTCTCTTCAATTTGGTGTCTCCACCATAGTAAATCATAAGATTGTCAAATTCAAAATGGCTGATACCAGTCCATTTCAACTCACTAATGCCTAGGATATCAATCATCAAGTATTTAATTTCACTTTTGATGATTTGAAATTTTCCCTGATTCATACTCCTTATGTTGTTGGTCTGCTTACCAATTGGTATTTGCAACTATTATTTCTCATTTTGAACCATGCCACATGAACAAAGATAGTATTAAAGGCTTTACCCCATTAACATCTTTAAAGTTAGCTGTACTTTGAGGAGGCAGCTCTTCTGAAGTAACATTTTGAGTACTTTCCAACCTGAAGTTTATCTTCCACACTATATCTGGCAATGTTGTGTGTGACCCATAGGATTTAATTGTTTTGTTTTGTTTTTTTTCTTGGAAGCATGTCACTAGACCATTCTTCCTAGTCTATTTTAGTCCAGAAGCTCTGATGAAGCATGTCCATCCTGGTGACACTGTCGGATTTTTGAAATATCAGTGGTATAGCTTCAAACATCATAGCAATAAGAAGGCTACCATAACCTAATAAATGTACAGACAAGAAGAGGTGGTATTTGCAAATGCATACCTGAGAAAGCACTTGTATCCAGAACATATAAACTCTAATAAGACAACAAACTCAAAAAGAGTAATTAGTGAAATATATGAACACATACTTAAAAGATGATAAAAATGTAGCAACAATTGAAAATACCATAAGTCATAAGGTAAATGAAAATTAAAATAATAATGCAATACCATTTCACACATAAAATGGCCAAGTAATGACAAGGATTTAATATAAATGGAACTCTCATATCCTGCAAGTAGAATTGATGTAAAATGATACAACCCTAATTATTAAAATTCTTGCCTACAGAAAACTTGGATGGAGTGGGGAGAGGCTGGAAGAAAGATTGCAGAGAAGGTGGAGAAACATTATGAGTAATTAATATGTTCATTTTCTTCATTGTAGTGATTAAAAGACTCTAATTTCACAGGTGTATACATGTGTCACCACCATGCACTTGTCAGCTTGTCATAATGTGGTGGCTTGCATGCTGCTGTAAGACTGTAAGCTATGCCACCAATATGCCAAACATTAGCAGTGTCACCCATGGAGGAGAGACTTCATCAGAGCTTTAAGACTAAGACAGAAAAGGGAGAAAGGCCTAACAATTTACTTCTGAAAATTAGCCAATGAAAACCTTTTGTATCACAATAGAATACTTTTCAACCTGTTTATTTTGGACGCTTCATCAGGCAGGATCAATCATTGGAGGAAGACATTATTTTTGCAGAAATAGAGGGCAGTGAGGGCAAGGGAGACACTTGGTGAGATAGATTGGCACAATTGATGCAATGATGATTCAAACATGCCAGCAATTGTGAGAAGGCAACAGAACCAAGTAATGTTTCATTCTGTTGTACAAAAGGTCACACTGAGTCAGAGTGAATCAGAGTCAAATCTCTGGAAGCTACCTATCTATTTACCTATGCATATAACAAAGCTTATCAAATTGTATAGTTTAAAAAGTCATACTTTCTTCCTCTTTTATGTCAGTTTTAGCACAATAAAATTGTTAAAAAAAAAAAAAAAAACACTACAATATCCACTATGTTAGGCTACCAAGGAAAGGTGAAAGTACAGGTGTTCAAACAAAACAATTGATAAACATTCTGCAACCTTGAGTTTTAATTTTGATAAGATTGCCTCTATTATTAGTCAACGTCTATGTCTTTCTGTATTTCAAAGGAAGAAGCATGATTTGAGGGTTTAAATCAACAATGAGTAAATTGACTATAAGACAGAAGATCTAACACTTAGTATCTAATTTTGCAACAGGTTTTATTATTAGATTTGCAGTTTTTGTGAGTGTTACAGTTGCAAAGTTCCCTAAGTTTGGAGTAGTCTGCCTCAATCCTATTTGTACCATTAGCCATGTTGTCTAATGCACAATTTCACAGAATTCAAGCTTCCCCCCGCCCAAAAAAAAAAAAAAACACAACTATTTGTTTATGTCAAAAAATGTGTATATATTGAGTTAATATTAAAAACATCCAATATCCCTTCTGATGAAAGTAAGTTTTACCTTTAATATCCCTGATCTGTATAAAAACTCTGAGGTGCTGTTCCACATAAAAAAGACAAACACCCATCCTCTAGGATAAATCTTTAGACTGATTCATGTCATATATCAATATCTACAGATTTTCTTGAACAGGGTTTATGACTACATGAGTAAATAAAAATCTTGGAAGACTAAATATAGTAGTTCATGCCATAATCCATAAGTCTCAGCAGATTCCAGACTGTATTGTATTATGTTTACTGAAAAGTTTTCTTTAAAAATCTTCCTGATTTTCCTTTTCTGACTTACAGAATTGCAAAATACACTTAATGTTTTATATTCTTATTTTGATTACTTTAAATTCTTGTAAACAGGTAAGTGACTGTTACGAATTGATTTGTATTCCCCAAAAAAGATATATTGAAGTCCTAACTCTCAGTATTTGTGATTATAACATTATTTGAAAATAAGAACACTGAAGAAGTCATCAATTAAGTTACTGAAGTAGGGAGAATACTAATCCATTCTAAGTGGTGTCCTTATAAATAAGAAGAGATGCAGAGATGGAGGGAGAAAAACCATATAAAAAAAAGAGTTGAGGAGTTCTGGTAAGATGGTGGACTAGGCAGAAAGACTGCACAGACCCTCTTCAACAAAGAAAAGGGAAACCAATTAACACAGACACAGAAGACAATCCTGGACCCCTGGACCTTGAAAGAAAGGATATAGAAGTGGACTAAACCCCAACTAGCAGAAGAATTTGCATGAAAATACCAAAAAAGGAGACATACAGAGCTGCGGTCTAGCAACAATCCTGAGCGATCCTGATGGCACACACATCTTGGAGAGTGCCGAGTGGTGGTAGGACCTAAGAATTAACCTAAAAATCAGTCCTGCTAGCCAAGGACTACACGGAGGGATGCTCTACTGGCTGAAGAATAAACGGAGAAAGCAAAGAGAAAGGCGGGCTGAGCTGTGGACTTTTGCCTGTCCAGAGGGCTCTGTCATTTTGAATGTTTACAAGCAGTTTGATCATTTTGGATATTTAAAGAGACCCCGCTCTTCCAGATTCCAGGGGATGAAGAACAGGTTCTGTTTGCCAGCAACCCCAAGGACACTCTGGACCTGGTCAACTGAAAAGGTGCGACATTCTTCTTATTACTCTTATACTCCACACCTGTTTTGGGAATGGAGGTGAGACCACCTCCCACTCCCACCCACCTTCTTGGGCCCACAGGAACTCCACCCCAGTCTGTGTGCTGGGACAGAGGCTGGGTGACCTACCCTCTCCTCCACTGATTTTTTCCTTTTTTATTTTTATTTTTTTCTTTTGCACTTTCTTTTTTCTGGTGTTTAGTTTGCTTATACTTGTCTGTTTAAAAACTACTACTATTATTAATACACTTGTCCTTTTTACTATTATTCTTTATTCATCTCCTCCCAGGTCCTAGTTTTTAGCTTTTTTATTTTCCCTGTTACTGGTGGAAAAAAAATAAATAAAATTCTCCCCTTTTTTTCTTGTGGTTAACTCCATTTCCTGTTTTGCTTTTTGCTTTTTTTCCCATTTTTTTCTTCATTATTCTCCTTCTCTACTTCTGTTCTCTTAGTGCCCTATCCCTAGATACTGCAGGTTTTCTTGTTTTTTCTTCTTCTTTTTCCCTTTTTTCTTTTTTTGCTTACTGTTCCTGTGTGATTACATAGTGTGTTTTTTGTCCAAGTGCTTTTATTATTTTGATGGTTATTCAACTGTAATTTTTGTCTAAATGAGTGGGAGACAGCAACAGACCCCATAAGACACAATTACAGCCAAACCTCCTGCAACTTCACTTACTGAGCAACAGCCACTACCTCCTTCTCCACAAATGGGCCAACAATAAAAAACCACCAAGAAGAGCCAGAATCACCCTTGGTTGCTCTTCACAAACAGTTAAAAGAGATCTAAATCCAATATGCCACGATGTCACAGAGACAACAGGCAATCACAGTCCACACAAAGAAGCAGGATTAAGTGGTAGAAACAAGGGAGCAGGATACAGACCCAGAACACATCCCTGAGGATGAAGCAGCATTGGAACTCTCTGATAAGGAATTCAAAAGAATTATCTTTACCTATCTTCAAAGGATTGAGAGACAGACCAAAGAAAACAAAGAAGACAGATATCTAGAAGATTAATACTAAATTGTTAGAAATAGATAACACATTGGAAGGGAAAAGGAGTAGAAATGATGCAATGGAAGACAGAATTAATGAGATTGAAGACAAATACCTGAATACTTCTTTGGA
>NW_006921817.1:3240585-3251748 GCF_000298275.1 Orycteropus afer afer | reverse complement strand
GCTATGAGTCCAATCAACTTGAAAGCATGAGTTTGGTTTTTTGGTTTATTTAAGAAACTGGTAAATTCCTTAGATTGGGCAAATGCCAGCATATATAAAGGCATTAGAATGACAATGTATATTCTAAAGCTCTTCATTTATTTATTAATACTACATACATAATATATGAACATATATACATAGCAAAACTACAAGCTATACAGTGTGTCTAATTAAAGATACATACCTACTATTTTAACCACTTCAATCTCAACTGTTTCTACTAAAGAACCATTGGAATTATGAGTTTGATTCTTATTTTTCTAGTTATTTTTATATCACTTTACATATATATTTAAAAGGTATATAGGAAAAGAGAGAGAGAATTGATCCTACTGTTTTAAAGATAATAGGAGGTAATGTTTGTGTAGTTCATTTGCTAATCTCTTTTATTTCATCTATAAAAATATATATACATTTTCACAGAATGTGCCAAAAAGCCTAGCCTAATATTGAATTTGATATTTTAAGAATGTTACAAAGAGCTAGTTCCAATAAGGTAGAAGAATAGGCAGACAAATTACACAGATTCTCTTCAACAAAGAAATTGAAAAACAATTGACACAGATATAGAAGATAATCCTAGAGCCCTGAGGTTGAAAGGAAAGAGAAAGAAGTGGACTAAACTCCAGCTAGTAGAAGAACCTGCATGAAAATAGTGAGTAGGAGACAAATGGAGCTGCAGACTGTTGGTGGTCCTGATGGCATGGCAGTTTGGATATTTCCAAGTGGTGTTAGGACCTAAGAATTAACCCAAATATTAGTCCTGCTTGCCAAGGGCTGCAAGGAGGGCTACACTGGTGGCTAATGACTAAAAAGTGAAACAGCAAAGAAAGACAAAATGAGCTGTGGACTTTGGCTGTCTGGAGGGTGCAGCCATTTTGAATGTCTACAAGCGGTTCAACCATTTTGGATATTTAAAGTGACAGCATTCTCTCAGATTCCAGGGACCTAAGAGTAGTCTCCACTTGCCAAGGACAGCATGGACATTCTGGAGGCTGAGGACTGGAAAGCTACGCTATTCCCCTTGTTACTCTTGTATCCCACATCCTCTTGGTGAATGGAATGTTGCAGACTGGGTTCTGAAATAATGACTAGAAAGTCAGCTGTAGCTCAGAGAGAAATTTAATAAGGGCATAGTAACCTTGCAAGGTGGAGGCACATGGGCCAGAGGCAATGACATGTGTGTCTCCCAGAGCCTTACAGGCTAGGGGTTTTAATAGCAGTTTTTTTTTTTTTTTAAGGCTGTGGTTTGATTTCAAAAGACCTTGTGCAGGCAGGTATTCATAAAATTTTGACCCTTTTGTGAAGGTCAGGAAGCAGAACAAAGTTGTGATAAATTCCTCAGCTTCCTTCAAGCTATGCACAGTCTGCTGTTTGCCCTTGGTTCAAGTCTTTGTCTCATCCTGGATAGGCCATCTTAATTCATTAGGTGGCAAAGGAGGAGCAGTGGTGCACAGATTCCAAAACAGGTTAACGCTGGCCAAAGTTAGTGAGCCAGAAGACATCTCAAGAATGGCCTGTTATTAGGAAAGGCAATTTAAGTAGTGAATTTATACTTGCCTTTTTTCTTTTGCAGTGTCTTGTGCTTAGTCTCATGATCTAAGGAATACAGTTGCCCTGTCCTGTGAGCTGTTTCTGTCTTGGTTTTGTGATCTTAGGAATGTGATTGCAGGGGCAGGATTCTTATATGATTATGGCTACAAGTAGCAGAGTAAGGCAATGTTTAAATTGAAAAAGACTAATACAGAGCTCAGGTTAGAACACATATTCATCTCCCAGAAATTCTTATCTGTCTATACTATTATAGGAGATGTGGCCATCACTTCCTTCCACCCACCTTCTGGGCATACAGGAATTCCATTCCAGCCTGAGTGCCCTGCCCTGCCCTCTTCAGATTTATTTTTTGTCTCCTGTCTCTTTTTATTTTTTGTTTGTTTGTTTTAAAATTATGTTTTTTCCTTTCTTTTTTCTTTTTATTCTTTCTTCTTCCCTTCCCAGGTTCTATTTTTCAGCTTTTTCTCTCTTCCTTTTTTCTGGTTCTCATTTTTTTTTTTTCTTACTTATGGTTCTCCCCATCCCTTGTTTTCTTTTTTGCATTTTTTCCATCTTTTCCCTCTTTATTCTCTTACTCTACCTCTTTCCTGTTATTCCTCCCTCCTGAGATATTCTCTTTTCTCTCTCTCTCTCTCTCTTTTTACATTCAAACTTTTTAATCTTTACCTTGAAGGCTACTTTTCACTTGGCTGTGGCTCTTTATTGAGGCCGAGACCTGAGGTAGATGGGCAAGGGGCTTGGAGGATGCTTTTCACTTAAATATGGCTCTGTATTGAGGCAGCGGCCTGAGGTAGGCAGGCCGAGGGCTCAGAGGCTGCTTTTCACTTGGGTGTGGCTCTATATCAAGGCAGGGCCCTGAGGTAGATGGGCAAGGGGATTGGAGGCTGCTTTTTGGTTAGGTGTGGATGTATATTAAGGCCAGGGACTGAGGTAAGTGGGTCCAGGGCTTGGAGGCTTCTTTTTGCTTGGATGTGGATCTATATTAAGGCCAAGGCCTGAAGTAGGCAAGCTCATGACTTGGAGGCTGCTTTTCACTTGAGTGTGGCTCTATATCAGACTGGACCTGAGGAAGGCAGGTGCAAAGAGGTTAGGAACAATTAAGGGAGACTAACTTGTCTTTCAGTTTGTCACCCTGTGGGGTCTTATGTATTGCTGTGATACTGGCAGTTATGCCACCATGTTACAAAATGCCAGCAGGGTTACCCATGGTAAAGAGGTTTCAGCGGAGCTCCCAGGCTTAGACAGACTTGGAAGAAGGAAAAGTCCATCTACTTCTCAAACAAGTGGCTGGTGAAAACCTTGTGAATAGCAGTGAAAGACTGTCTGATATATTACTGCAAAACTTTATGAACTATCCTGAAATGCTGTCCAATATAGTGCTGGAAGATGACCCCATAAGGGCGGAAGGCACTCAAAATTTGACTAGGGAAAAGCTGACTCCTCAGAGTAGAGATAACCTTAATGATATGGATAGAGTAAAGCTTTCAGGACCTCCATTGGATGACGTGGCATGACTCAAAATGAGCAGAAACAGATGCAAATATCCATCAATAATCAGAACATAGAATGTACAAAGTAGGAATCTAGGAAAATTGGAAGTTGTCAAAAAGGAAATGGAATGCATAAAGATCAATATCCTAGGCATTAGTGAGCTGAAATGGACTGGTTTTGGCCATTTTTAATTAGACAACCATATGGTCTACTATGCCAGGAATGAAAAATTGAAGAGGAATAGTGTGGCATTCATCATCACAAAGACTGTTTCAAGATATGTCTTGAAGTACAATGCTGTCAGTGATAGGATAATATCCATACACCTACAAGGAAGACCAGTTAATTCTACTAGTATCCAAATTTATACACCAACCACCAAAGCCAAAGATGAGAATACTGAAGATTTCTATGAGCTTCTGCAGTCTGAAATTGACTGAACATGCAATCAAGATATGTTGATTATCACTGGTGACTGGAATGCAAGAGTTGGAAACAAAGAAGAGTCACTGGTATTCGGAAAATGTGGACTTGGAGATAGAAATAACACTGAAGATCGCATGACAGAATTTTGCAAGACCAATGACTTATTCATTGCAAATACCTTTTTTCAGCAACATAAGTGATGACTATATACATGGACTTCACCAGATGGGATACACAGGAATTAGCATGACTACATCTGTGGCAAGAGACAATGAAGAAGTTCAGTATCTTCAGCCAAAACAAGGCCTGAAACTGATTGTGGAATAGACCACATATGCACATTCAAGCTGAAGTTAAAGACAATTAAAACAAGTCCACAAGAGTCAAAATGTGACCTTGATAATATCCCTCCTGAATTTAGAGACCATTTAAAGCATATATTTGATGCATTGAACACCAATGACCAGAAAACCAGAGGAATGTTATGACATCAAGAATATCATCCATGAAGAAAGAAAGAGGTAATTTAAAAAAAAAAAAGAAAGGAAGAAAAGACCAAAATGGATGTCAGAAAAGACTCTGACACTTGCCCTCAAGCAGAGAGTAGCTAAAGCAAATGGAAGAAATGACAAGATAAAAGAGCTGAACAGAAGATTTCAAAGAGTAGCTTGAGCAGACAAAGCCAATTGTACGATGAAATATGCAAAGCCCAGGAGATAGAAAACCGAAGGGGAAAGACATGGTCATCATTTTTCAACCTGAAAGAGCTGAGGAAAAAAATTAAGGCTCACCTCAAGTTGCAATAGTGAAAGATTCTATGGGCAAAATATTGAATGATGCAGGAAACATCAGGAGAAGATGGAAGAAATATACAGAGTCACTATACCAAAAAGAATTAGTGGATGTTCATCCTTTTCAGGAGGTGGCATATGATCAAGAGCCAATGGTACTGAAGAAAGAAGTGGAAGTGGTACTGAAGGAATTGGAGAAGACAAGGCTCCAGGAATTGATGGAATACCCACTGAGATGTTTCCACAAATGGATACCCCACTGGAGGCACTCACTCGGTTATGTCAAGAGATTTGGAAGACAGCTACCTGGCCAACTGACTGGAAGAGATCCATGTTTGTACCCATTCCAAAGAACGTTGATCACACAGAATGTGGAAATCACCAAAGAATATCATTAATATTACATGCAAGTAAAATCTTGCCAAAGATAATTCAAAAATGGTTGCAGCTGTATATTGACAAAGAGTTTCCAGAAATGCAAGCTGGATTCAGAGGAGGACGTGGAATGAGGGATATCATTGCTGATATTAAATGGATCTTACTTGAAAGCAAAGACTACCAGAAAGATGTTTACTTGTTTTATTGATTATGCCAAAGCATTCAATTGTGTGGATCATGACAAATTGTGGATAACATTGAAAAGAATAGGAATTCCAGAACACTTGGTTGTACTCATGAGGAACCTATACATAGATCAGGAGGCTGTCATTTGAACAGAACAAGGTGCTATTGCATGGTTCAAAATCAAGAAGGGAGTCTGTCAAGGTTTTATCCTTTCACCATACTTATTCAACTTGTATGCTGAGCAAATAATCGAAGAAGCTGAATTATATGAAGAAGAACATGGCACCAGGTTTGAAGGAAGACTCTTTAACCAAATGCAATACGCAGATGACACAATTCTGCTTGCTGAAAGTGCAGATGACTTGAAGCACTTACTGAAGAAGATTAAAGCCTACAGTCTGCAGTATGGATTACTCATCAATATAAAGAAAACAAAAGTCCTCATAACTGGTCCAATAAACAGCTTCATAGTGGATGGAGAAAATATTGAAGTTGTCAAGGATTTCATATTACTTGGCTCTACAATCAACATCAATGGAAGCAGCAGTCAAGACATGAGATGACATATTGCATTGGCCAATTCCACTGCAAAGGACCTCTTTCAATGATGAGGAGCAAGGATGTCTCCTAGAAGACTAAGGTGCACCTGGCCCAAGCTATGGTATTTTCAAGTGCCTCTTATGTATGTGAGAGCTGAACAATGAATAAGGTAGACCAAAGAAGAGTGGATGCTTTTGAGTTGTGGTGTTGGAGAAGAATGGTAAGAGCACAATTGTCTGCTAAATAGCCTAACAAATCTGTCCTTGAGGAAGTGCAGTCAGAATGTTCCTTGGAAGTGAGAATGGCCAGACTTCATCTCACCTACTTTGGTCATGTTTTTAGAAGGAACTATTCCCTGGAGAAGCATATCATGCTTGGTAAAGTGGAAAGCCAACAAAGAAGGGGAAGGCCCTCAATTAGATGGATAAACAAAGTGGCTGCAACAATGGGCTCAGTTATAGCAAGGATCATGAGTTTGGCACAGGACTGGGTAGTGTTTAATTCTGCTATGCATAGGGTTGCTATGAGACGTTTCAATGGCACCTAACAAGAACAACAACAACAACATCCTAAAGAAAAGAGAGACAGGACAAGAACAGATAAGTGCACACCCATGTTCATTGCAACACTATTTACAATAGCGAAAACATGGAAACAACCTAGTTGCCCAGCAACAGAAAAATGGATAACTAAACTATGGTACATACACACAATGGAATATTATGCAACCTTGAAGAACAACATAGAATCTGCAAAACACCACATAATGCAGATGAATTTTGAAGATATTATGCTGAGTGAAATAAGTCAATCACAGAAGTGCAAATATTGTATTACTCTATTTTTTGAAAAAGTCAAGGAAAGTTTATATATGGAAAGAAACTTTCTTTGTTGGCTACGAGGGGTGGGAGGGGAGGGGAGGGAACAATGCTAGATAGGTAGTAACAAGTATTGATTTGGGTGAAGGGAAGGGCAATGCACCGAGTGTGGGTGATCAACACAGTGGCACTGAGGAAGAGGACTACAAATAGAGATACATGGGAGATACAGAGAACAAGGGTGAACTGGTTTGCACATACACTGTGGGGATCTGTGTAGAACATCCTGAATAGAGTGGGAGAACAATGTGGAACAAAACGCAACACCAAAAAAAAAAAAAAAAGATCAGGTTTGCTGTTCTGATATGGATGAGTGGATTCGACCCATAGCAACCCCTCCTTGGGTTTCTGAAGCACATACGGTTTGCATTGTCAGTGATGGCAATAATTGAGCAGTTGAACCTGTGGACTCAGGACCTTTGTCCCAGGGGACATCAAGGTTAATTGGCATAACATAGTACACAAAAACATTGTTCCACATCCTACATTGGTGAGTAGCAACAAGGATCCTAAAAGCTTGCAAGCAGCCATCTAGATGAAATGATGGATCTCTCTTCATCTGGATCAATGAAGAATAAAGAAAACCAAAGACACAGAAAGACAATTACTCCAATGGACTAGATGACCATGCAATCCTCAGGCTATATGACCATGAGACCAAAGAACTAGATGGTGCCTGGCTACCACTGTCAACCACTCAGAGGGGGATCAGTGTAGGAGATCCTGGATAGAGAGGGAGAACAATGTGGAACAAAACTCAAACAAACAAACAAACAAACAAACAAAAGGATCAAGTTTGCTGGTCTGATGGAGCCTGGTGGAATCCCTGAGACTATGGCCCCTAGCTGCCCTTCGGGTCTAGAATTGAACTCACTTCTGTGGCTTCCAGCCAAACAAAAGACAGGCATATAGGGTGAACATTTTTATCAGGTAGATACACTCCTTGGAGATATCAGTTATGGGAGAATAGAAGGGCAGTGTATGCACAGTGAGACTGCTTGAGAGGCAGGAGTACATGGGAGGGAAGGACACAATGAAGAGGTAACTATGCAGAGGAAGTAGGAAGAGAGCTGTTACACTGAGAAACTGCAATCATTGTTGTGAGACAAAATGTGTATGAACTACTGCATGGAAAGTGAATTTGCTCTGTAAACTTCGGCCCAAATCACAATAAAAATTCAAAAAAAAAAAAAGAATGTTATAAAGAAAAGGTCAAGATTTCTGTACTCACAAGATATTTCAAAACCAGCTCAACGTATTCTTCTAAAACAAACACTTGCTGCTGTCTAGTGAATTCGACTCATAGCAACCTCTCCTTGGATTTCTGAAGCTGTATCTTTACAAAAGTAGATTTTCCAATCTTCCTTCTGAGGAGTGGCTTGTGAGTTTGAATTGCCAGCCTTCTGGTTAGCAGTCAAATGCCTTAGACACTACACCACCAGAGCTCCCAAAGTATTCTTAATTCCATCATAATCTTCTTTTTTGCAATCATCATATTTTAGCCTCACTTTGCCAACGTACCACTTGCTTTTTCTTCTGTATCCCAAATACAAAGTTCCTAGAGTCATTAGGAGTAGTAGTTATTATGGGCATGTCAACTAACAACATGTGAGACTGAAGTATTCATGAAACATTCCATCAATTTCTTTAACAGAGGAGACCCAATATTTTAAAATAGAATTGGCAGCTAACACGGGAGTGTGAAATCAGTGTTGGCATCAACAGAAAAGATTTTCATATTCCTTATTAGTCACACTCTCAGTTTTTCTACTCACTGCCCTGGTGTAAAATATTCTTCCCTTTTTTCTCTGTAACAGGTGTTACTAAGAGTCAATTTTCATGCTGTGTTCTTTGCTGAATTTTTGAAAGATGTTTAACCTTACCAGGGATTTTGAAGAAAGGCATCTTTCTGGGGAATAAATGTTGTTTTATTTCAGTCAAGATTCTCATGGTTATTTTCCATTTTTTGCAATCTGTAGAAGTCTTAAGCATTAAAAAAAATAGAAAGAACCTATAGTCTCAAAACGTTGGCTGTTTAAATTTCATTTTTCACTGCATTTACATTCTTCCATAGCGTTGAAAGTAGCTTAACACCAATTGTCATAAACAGAGTTTATTTGTTCAAAGAGGAATTTAATTAGACTGACTAGAAAAAAATCTTTTGTTCTACATTTTTTTGTGCTTATTCTGTTGTGTGAGAAATAGTGACCTCAGGTGATGAGGGAAATTTTTTGGAAAAATATATGTATCAAATTTAGTGAGTAAAAGTACAAGCATACATGTTAGTAAATTCAAAGGAAAAAATACAGTTCTAATAGAAATTTTGGAGAGAAAGAAATAACTCCAGAGGGGGAAATGAACAGAACCATAGAGAGATTTATATTCGCCTGACTTCTAAAGAGAGGAAATCAAGAGAACTTGAAGTATAACCAAATGGAAGAAAGACAGGGCAATCTACTTTGGTAAAAATTACCACCTTGGAAACCCCATGGAGGTTGCTATGAGTCAGAATCGACTCGATCACAGTGGGTTTCTGAGAAAAGTCTGCACTGATGCATATAAATAGAATAAATAATAGTTGCACTGAACCATAGTCAGACATAGTTTGGGAAGCTCCATACCCTGGAAAATGAAAAACTCAAGTAATATATAAAATATTTAACTTAAGCCTATATTTGGAGAGAGTTTTAGGGCTCTTCAGACCTGTTGATTTTGTGCTGGTGTTGGTTAATAAGTTAATAGGTATGGTAGTTAAGGTTGTGTGTCAACTTGGCTGGACTTGGTTGAGTGGCTGGGCAGCTGGTGGCAGTTATTCCCCATGATGAGACTGGGAATCAACTCCATGGTGGGATCTACCACAAGCAGCTGAGTAGCTGCTTTAGGGATGTGGCTGCCCCATATTTAAGAAGCAGCTTTGGGGATGGTCTGTAGCTCATGGCACACTGGAACCCTTCATGTAACCAAATCATTGTTTAGCAGCCTGCCATGCTCTGCCAATCTTGGGACTTTCAATGAACTTGTATTAATGGCCTGCCATGTGGGTTGGTAGTATCGGGACTGCTCCTTGTTGCTTGTCAACCTTGGGTTTGTCAGCTCAAGAGCCAGCAGCTGAATGGGGAGAAGCCTCCAGTTTCAGTGGGCTGGGACTGGGAAACAGAGCTTAAGCCCAAGGTTAAGGGGGCGTTCACCCAGCCGCTAGAGCCTGGCACTTTGAACTTGGACTTAACGCGTCCAAATTGTAAGAATAAACTCCTGTTTGTTAAAGCCATCCCACCTGTGATATATTCTTGTCAGAGCGGCACTAGGTAACCAAAACCAGAGGTTATGAATCATGTAGGCATGTATCCATATCAGTTTATTGATTTTCTGTGGTAAGAATCTATAGAATTAATCATGCATAGAGTAACTATAGCTATCCATAAAACATTTCTATTTCAAATGAACATCAGACATCATATTTAAAGGATGTGATTTAATTCCAAAAATAATTGGTGGTTGTATGCTTCAAGCTCACCACTCATCTATCAGTTAGTTGTGCTATGGAAGCTTGCATGTTGTTGCTATGATGCTGGGAGCTATGCTATCAGCATTTGTACTATCAGGAAGGTCATCCATGGTGGACAGGTTTCAGCAATGTTCTTGACTAAGACAGACTAGGAAGAAGGACCTAGTGACCTACTTCTGAAAAAATTGACCAGTGAAAACCTTATGAATAGAAGCAGAATACCGTCTGATACAGTTCCAAAAGATGAGCCTCTCAGGTTTGAGGACACTCAAAATAAGACTAGGGAAGAGCTGCTTCCTGAAGTAGAGTCAGTATTAATTATATGGATGAAATAAATATTTCTGGACCTCCATTTGCTGATGTAGCACAACTCAAAATGAGAGGAAATGAGCTGCAAAAAGTAGCCATTAATAATCAGAATATAGAATGTACCAAGTACGAATCTAAGAAAACTGGAAGTTGTCCAAAATGAATGGAACACTTGCAGATAGATATCCTAGGGATTATTAACCAGAAATGGACTTAGATTGGCTATTTTATATCAGACAATAACATGATCCACTATGCCAGAAATGATAAATTGAACAGAAGCAGCATTGCATTCAGTGTCAAAAAGAATGTTTCAAGATATATCCTGAAGTGTAATGCTGTCAGTGAAAGGCTAATGTCTATAGGACTATATGAAGGAGGTCCAGGATGCATTGGAGACATTGGCAAAAAACAAGGCTTCAAGAAATAATGAAACTGAGTTCCAGTAAGATGGCAGACTAGGCAGAAAGACTGCACAGACTCTCTTCAACAAAGAAAAGGGAAAACAATTAACACAGACACAGAAGATAATCCTGGACACCTGAGCCTTGAAGGAAGGATATAGAAGTGGACTAAACCCCAACTAGCAGGAGAATTTGCATGAAAATACCAAAAAAGGAGACAGATGGAACTGCGGTCTGGCAGTGATCCTGAGCAATCCTGACGGCCCGGCACAGACAGTTTGGAGATTCCCGAGTGGTGGTAAGGCCTAAGAATTAACCTAAAAATCAGCTCTGCTAGCCAGGGACTGCACAGAGGACCGCTCTGTTGGCTGGGAAATAAAAGCAGAAAGTGAAGAGAAAGGCGAGCTGAGCCAGTCCGGAGGGTGCCGCCATTTTGAATGTTACAAGCAGCTTGACCATTTGGATATTTAAAGACACAGCACTCTCCAAGATTCCAGGGGCTTAAGAAGAGGTTCTGCTTTCCAGCAAGCCCAAGGACACTCCAGACCTGCAAGACTGAAAAGGTATGACATTCCTCTTGTTACTCTTATACCCCACACCTGCTTGGTGAAGAGAGGGGCAGCCATCTCCACTCCCACCCACCTTCTGGGCCGCAGGAA
>NW_006921817.1:3230807-3236848 GCF_000298275.1 Orycteropus afer afer | reverse complement strand
CCAAATCACAATAAAAATAAATAAATAAATACATACATTTGGAGGAAAAAAATGAACACGCAATACCAAAATCATGAAGGGAAACTCATCATTTGGCAAGATGCTTAAAATAGCCTTTGATTTAGAAATAAATTTCTAACAATTCAAAAAAAAAAAAAAGTTATCATTTCCTATTGCATCCTGTGATCTAAGACAAAGCCAACCATGTCAATAAAGGTTCTTGAGCCATATTTTAGAACTGGCCACCTAGGCTCTTTACAAACACCAAAAAAAAAAAAGAAAAAGAAAAAGGAAATAACGAAAGTCAGCTACCTGGCCAACTACTTGGAAGATATTCATATTTGTGTTCATTCCAAAAGAAAAGTCACCAAATAGAATGCAGGAGTTACTGAACAATATCATTAATATCACATTCAAGAAAAATTTTGCTGACTATAATTAAAAAAAAAAAAAAACTGTCAACAGTACAACAACAGGAACTACCAGAAATTCAAACCAGAATGAGAGATGATGTGAAACAAAGAATATCATTGCTGATGTCAGAAAAATCTTGACTGAAAGCAGAGAATCCTAGATATATGTTTAACTGTTTAATTTGCTAAAAGAAGGCATTCAACTCTGTGGATCATAAAAAATTATGGATAACATTACAAACAGTGGGAATTCCAGAATGCTTAATTATGCTCATGCAGAAACTGCACATAGAGGAAGAGGCAGTTGTTCAAACAGACAAGGGATATTGTGTGGCTTAAAATCAGGAAAGATATGTTTCAGGGTTGCATCCTTTCACTATACTTATTCAGCCTGTATTCTGAGCAAATAATCTCACATGGCTCAATTTTTAAGGAAAAGGTTCCCCTAACTAGTTACATGAAGTTAATTACCATTGAGATTAATAGTTAAGGAATGGGTGTTAGGGCCATCACTCAGCTCTGATTCATAGCCACCCTATGTACAACAGAATGAAACACTTCCCAGTCCTTCACCGTCCTTATAATCCTTGCTATGCTTGAGCCCATAGTTGCAGCTACTGTGTCAATCGATCTTGTCGAAGATCTTCCCTTTCTTCATTGACCCTCTGCTTTACCAAGCATGATATCCTTCTCCGCGGACTGGAGTTACAGACCAGTTAAATAGGATCAATTATAGCAATCAAAATCAGATTACTTTGCCATTTAGTCAGAAAAGCTGCATTATATGAAGAAAGCACAGCATCAGAAGTAGAGTAAGACTCATTACCAACCTGTGATATGAAGATAACACAAACTTATTTTAACTTGCTGAAAGTGAAGAAGACTTGAAGCACTTACTGATGAAAATCATAGAATATAGTCTTTAAAAAAAAAACAACTCACTCCTATTGAGTGGATTCCAACTCATAGTGACCCCCTCATTTGGTTTCTAAGGCTGTAAATCTTCACCAAAGTAGACTGCTTCATCTTTCATCCATAGAGTGGCTGGTAGGTTGGAACCATCAATCTTTTGGTTAGCAGCCAAAAAATTCCTTACCATCTACACCACCAGAACTCTTTGAATATAGTGTTTACTGTTTTTCAAATTTCAACAAAGAGAAAAGAAAAATCCTCACAACTGGACAAATAAGCAACATCATGATAAACAGAGAAAAGACAGACACTGTGAAGGATTCAATTTTCCTTGAATCCAAATCAATGCCTGTGGAAGCAGCAATCAAGAAATGAAACAATATATTGCACTGAAAAAATCTGTTGTGAAACACCTTCTTAAAGTCCTAAAAATCTTTGAAGACTGAAGTGCACCTGATCCAAGCTATAGTATCTTTAATTGCCTCATATGCATGGGAAAGCTGCACAATGAATAAGGAAGACCAAAGAAGAGTTGATGCATTTGAATTATGGTGTTGGTAAAAAAGTATTTAATATACCATGGACTTCCAGATGAAGGAACAAATTTGTCTGGTAAGAAGTACAACCCAAAACTCCTTAGAATTGAGGATGGCAGTACTTCATCTCATATACTTTGAATATGTTCTCAGAAGGGACCAGTCTCTATAGGACATAATATTTGGTAAAGCAGAGGATCTGCAAAATAGAGGAAGATTCAGTGAAATAGACTGATAGTGGCTGCAGGATGGCGCAGGTTTGGGCAGTGTTTTGTGTCATACATGAGGTCGTTATGAGTCAGAACCGACTTGGTGGCACTAACGACGTACTCAAAGCTGGAAATACTATTGTTCCAAATCATGATGATTTTATCATCATTATTTTTTAACATTGTATGCTGAAATTTCTAGCAGATGCAACAGTATCAAAAAATGAAAATAAAATTTTCCATGAAGTAGGAGATAAAATTATATTCTTTGTAAATATTATGTTCATCTACTTAGAAAACATCAGTAAGTTCAAGAATAGAAAATGATGTCTATTAAATTAATTGCAAAGCATAAATAATAAGACCCCTGGGGTGTCCCAGAATACTTTAGGTTAGATTTGAAGTAAGCTGAAATTTCTGCACATAAGGCAGAAATGTAATTAGTAAAGTGCTTTAGTCTGGAACTTATTATCCTATCAAAATATATCCCTTGGTAGAAAATGCTGTGTAATATGGATCGTCTTTCATGAGATCTGACTGTTAGACCCTGATAGTTTTCTTCAGATTTTCTTAACATAAAACTTTAGTTGCTTGCTCTCCTTTGTACAACTTTGTTTTGATTTCTAGTGTGCATCTATCAGAATCAAAGAGTGTTTTCAAACATCAGGCCAATTATGGTTTTATGGGGAAAATAGCAACATATACACTCATAATCAAAGAATAATTTCCTCCCCACAAAGTTGACTTCTTCCAATTAAATTTAGTAATGATGCACATATCTCAATGTTGAAGGAATAAGGTCTCCTCTTAGCCAGTCACATGAAGACAATTACCACTAGGTTTAATATTTAAAGAAGTTAGAGGCCAGGAAAATGGAATCAATTTTAGCAATCAAAATCAGATTACTTTACCATGCTTCTACGTTGTTGTTTTGTGTTTTTTAAAATCATACTTTTATTATTTTTTATTTACACTTGAATCTTACTGATGTTTTAATACTTATGTACTGTGAATGCTTTAGAAGAGGGTATTTTATCTCTCCTAATGGGATATTGATTTAAAATGTATTATGATAGTCTTTTACATATTGATTTACAAATACATCTTTCATGGATACACAACCACTGCTCATTACCAAATTGCATGCATTTCCTTTTTAATCTTGTTCTAAGAAACTTATTTGATCAGTTCACTATGTTTCCTTCACAATTCTATTCTTTAAACCAGTTACTAATTGATGTTCCATTAGTTCACATTGATTTACAGTTGCCACTTCAACTCATATTTCTTTATCTCCTCTAACCTTTTTCCTATCTGTAGCTTGTGTTGTTTTTTCCTAAATTAACCACTGACTTTTTTACCCAAATAATTAACTCAAAAACCAAACTCATTGCCCTTGAGTTGATTCAACTCATAGCGAGCTCTCCTTGGGTTTCTGAGGCGATATCTCTATGGAAGTAGATTGCTCAGTCTTTCTTCCGTATCACTAAGGAAGTAGATTGGCCAACCTTCCTTCCAAGAAGTGGCTGGTGGATTTGAACTGCCAGCCTTCTGGTTAGCAGTAAATGCCTTAGGCACTAAGCCACCGGAGCTCCTTGCCCAAATAATTAGTTACTATTTTATTGTATTGGAGCTCTGGTAGCATAGTGCCTAAGGCACTTGACTGCTAACCAGAAGGCTGGCAGTTCAAACCCACCAGCCACTCCTCGGAAGAAATGTTGGGCAATCTACTCCGTAGTGATACTGCCTCAGTAACCCAAGGAGAGGTCGCTATGAGTCAGGTCGACTCGACGGCATATAACAACAACAACAACATTTTATTGTACTATAGTTTATAAAAAAGGGTTTATTGATGCCAGCACAAATCATGATGTAAATTACTTTGTTGTTGTTAGTTGCCATGGAATTGATTCTGATTCATGGTAACACAATGTGTTGCAGAGTAGGACAGTTCCATAGGGTTTTCTTGAGTCATCTTAATGGAAGCAGATCACCAGGTCTGTCTTACATATTATCGTTGGGGGTTTGAACCTCCAACCTTTATGTTAGCAAGAGAGCACAACCACTTTTTGCCACCAGGGAACATCATAATTAGTTTATTGTTGTTGTTGTTATGCACTGTCGAGTTAGACCCAACTCATGGCAACCCCTCCTTGGGTTGAGGGGAAAGAACAATAGTTGCACCTTAGATGGCTGCTCACAAACTTTTAAGACCCCAGTCACTACACACTAAAGTGGAATGTAGAATAATGTATTTGTGGACTATGTTATGCCAACTGATCTTAGTGTGCCCCAGAACTACGGTCCTGAGCCTCATTACCCAGGGATTCATTCCTTCAAGGTGTTTGGTTGTGACCAAGACATTTTCACAACTTTGTCCTCTGTATGTTCTACTATATTCATGAATGTATTCAAAGCACAAATAAATACAACATTCCATTCTGTGTATGTATGCTGTTTTCCATTCTGTGTATGTATGTTGTTGCTATGTGCTGTCGAGCCGGACCCAACAAATAGCGACCCCTCCTTGGGTTGCTGAGGCAGTATCACTATGGAAGTAGATTGCCCAACCTTCCTTCTGAGGAGTGGCTGGTAGATATGAACTTCCAGCCTTCTGGTTAGCAGTCAAGTGTTTAGGCACTATGCTACCAGAGCTCCTTGTGTACAGTTTGTTTAACCATTCATCCATTGATTGACACTTAAGTTGTTTACTTCTTTTTGCTATTGTGAATAATGCTATGATGAATGGTGGTGGTATTGTTGTTACATGCTGTTGAGTCATCTCCAACTCACAGCAACCCTATGAACAGCAGAATGCAACACTGTGTGGTCCTGTGCCAGCCCCATGATCCTTGCTATACCGGAGCGCATCATTGCAGCCACTGTATCAACCCATCTTGTTGAGAGCCTTCCCTGGGAATGGTCCTTTCTTACAACATGACCAAAGTAAGTGAGATGAAGAAGGTTGGCCATTCTCACTTTCAAGAAGCATTCTGACTGCACCTCTTCCATGACAGATTTGTTATTTCTTTTAACAGTCCACGGTAATTTCAGTATTCTTCACCAACACCACAACTCAAAAGCATCTACTCTTCTTCAGTCTTCCTTCTTCATTGTCCAGCTCTCACATGCCTATGAGGTGATTGAAAATAACATGGCTTGAGTCAGGTGCACCTAAGTCTTCAAGGAGACATTTTGCTCTTCAGCACTTGAGAGAGGTCTTTTGCGAAGATTTTCCCAAAGCAATATGTCTTCTGATGTCTTGACTCCTGCTTCAATTGTTGTTGATTATGGAACCAAGTAATATGGAGTACTTGATGGCTTCAATCATTTCTCCATTCATTGTGGTGCTGCTTATTGGTCCAGTTGTGAGGATTTTTGTTTTCTTCATATTGAGGTGTAGTCCATACTGCAGACTGTGTTCTTGAATCTTCATCAGTAAGTGCTTCAAGTCATCCTTACTTTCTGCAAGCAAAATTGTGTCATCTGCATATCACAGGTCACTAATGAGTCTTCCTCCAATCCTGATGCCATGTTTTTCTTCACATAGTCCAGCTTCTCAGATTATTTGCTCAAGCATACAGAATGAGCAAGTATGGTGAAAGGATACAACCCTGACATATTCCCTTACTGATTTTAAACCATTCTGTGTCTGCTTGTTCTGTTCAAATGAAAGCCTCCTGGTCTATGTACAGGTTCCTCATTAGTAGAATTAAATGTTCTGGAACTCCCATTCTTCTCAATATTATCTATAATTTGTTTTAATCCACATAATCAAGTGCTTTTGTATATTCCATAAAACACAAGTAAACATCTTTCTGGTATTCTTTGCTTTGAGCCAAGATCCATCTGACATCAGCAATGATATCCTTCATTCCATGTCCTCTTCTGAATCCAGCTTGCATTTCTGGAAGTTGTCTGTCAATATATTGCTGTGACTGTTTTTGAATTATCTTCAGTAAGATTTTATT
>NW_006921817.1:3201606-3230387 GCF_000298275.1 Orycteropus afer afer | reverse complement strand
TCACTGCCGTCAAATCAGATCCAACTCATAGCGACCCCTCCTTGGGTTTCCAAGGCAGTATGACTATAGAAGTAGATTGCCCAATCTTCCTTCTGAGGCGTGGCTGGTGGGTTTGAACCACCACTCTTCTGGTTAGCACTCAAATGCCTTAGGCACTGCGCCACTAGAGCTTGCGTATTGTCCTTAGAATCTTTCAATATTGCAACTAGAGGCTTAATTTTTATTTCCTCAGTTCTATTATCTTGAGAAATGCAGAGTGTTCTTCTCTTTTGTTTTTCTATCTCCAGGTCTTTGCACATTTCATTATACTGATTTGCTTTGTCTTTTTTGAGCTGCTCTTTGAAATTTTCTGTTCAGCTCTTTTATCTTGTCATTTCTTCCATTTGCTTTACTACTCTCCACTTAAGGGCGAGTCTCTTCTGACATCCATTTTGGTCTTTTCTTCCTTTCCTATCTTTTTAATGACCTTTTTCTTTTTTCATGGATGATGTTTTTGATGTCATCCCACAATTCCTCTGGTTTTCAGTCATTGGTGTTCAATGTAACAAATCTATTCGTTAAATAGTCTCTAAATTCAGGAGGGATATATTGAAGGTCATATTTTGCCTCTCATGGACTTGCTTTAATTGTCTTCAACTTCAAGTTGAACTTGCATATGAGTAGTTGATGGTCTATTCCACAATCAGCTTCTGGCCTTCTTTAGGCTGAGATATTGAGCTGCTCCATTGCCTCTTGCCACAGATGTAGTCAATCTGATTCCTGTGTACTCTTTTTGGCAAAGTCCTGTGTACTCCATCTAGCTGCCATTTGTGTTGTTGAAAAAAAAGATATTTGGAATGACTAAGTTATTGGTCTTGCAAAATTCTATCATGTGATCTCCTGCATTGTTTCTGTCACAAAGGCCAAATTTTTTTGATTCTTCTTTGTTTCCAACCTTTGAATTCCAATCTCCAGTTATAATCAGCAGATCTTGATTGCATGTTTGGTCAATTTCAGACTGCAGAAGTTGGTAAAAATCTTCAGTTTCCTCATCTTTGGCCTTGGTGGTTGGTGCCTAAATTTGAATAACAGTAGTATTAACTGGGCTTCCTTGCAGGTGTATGGATATTATCCTATCACTGACAACATTGTTCTTCAGGATAGATCTTGAAATACTCTTTGTGATGATGACTGCCACACCATTCTTCAGTTTGTCATTCCCATCATAGTAGATCATATGGCTGTCTGATTCAAAATGGCCAAATCCGGTCCATTTCAGCTCACAAATGCCTAGGATGTCAATCTTTATGTGTTTCATTTCATTTCTGACAATTTTGAATTTTGCTAGATTCATACTTGGTACATTCCATGTTCTGATTATTAATGGATGATCTATTTGTATCACAGATCTTATTTCTCTAGGATGTATACCTAGTAGTGGGATTGCTAGATCATCTGGTATTTCTATTTCCAAATTCTTAAGGAAGCATCATACAGGTTGCCAAAGTGATTGTACCATTTTATAATCCCACCAGCAGTGGATGAAAGTTCCAGTCCCTCCACACCCTCACCAGCATTTGTTGTTTTCTGTTGTTTTGAACTTTGCTATTAATGCTGAGTTGAGATGATATCTCATTGTTATTTTGATTTATGTATCTTTAGTAATGATGAACGTTTCTTTATGTGTTTGTTAGCCACCTGAATGTCTTCTTTGGTGAAGTGTCTGTTGATGTCCTGTGCCCATTTTTTAATTGGATTGCTTATCTCTTTATTATTGAAGTGCTTAATTTTTTTAAATGTTTCAGAGATTAGTCTTCTGGCTGATATATCATTGTCAAAATCTTTTTCACAGCCAGTAGTTTTTCTTTTTACTCTTTTGAAAAAGTCTTTTGATGCATATGAATGTTTAATATTTAGAAGGTTCTATTGTTTAGTCTGTCTTCTGCTCTTTGTGCATTTTTAGTTATATTGATAGTGTACTTGTGAGTTTGCCATTATTTTTCTTTTGGTGGTTTAGGGTTTTACATTTAGGTCTTCCAACCATCTTGAGTTAGTTTTTGCATGTGGTGTGAGATATGGATCCTGATTCATTTCTCTGGAAATGGATGTCCAATTTTGCCAGCACCATTTATTGAAGAGACTATCTCTTCTCTTTTTCAATGGGTTTCAGCCCTTTCTCAGAGATCAGCTGACTGTAGGTGGATGGATTTACTTTGGGGTTCTCAGTTCTGTACCATTGGTTGATGTGTCTGTGATTATACCATTACAAGGCTGTGTTTACTGTGGTGGCATATCAGAGGTTTTGAAATCAGGGATTGTGGGGCGAACTACTTTGTTCATCTTCTTCAGTAGTGTTTTACTTATCACTGTTTTTTTCTTTTCCATATGAAGTTGGTAATTAGTTTTTTCATCTATTTAAAGAATGATGATGGAATCTGGATTTGGATTGCATTATATCTGTAGAATAGTTTTGGTAGTATCATCATTTTCCTAATATTAAATATTCCTATCCATTAGAATGGTATATTCTTCCTTTTATGTAGGTCTCTTTTGGTTTCTTGTAGTAGTGCTTTGTAGATTTGTTTCTATAACTTTTTTGTTTCTGGTTAGATTTATTCCTAAATACTTCATCTTTTGGGTGGCTACTAAAAATGGCATTGTTTTCTTGATTTCTTTTTCTGAGTTCTCTTTGTTTGTTTCTTTATTGAGTCTCTAGGATTTTCAGTGTATAGGATCATATCATCTGAAAATAGAGATAGTTTTACTTCTTCATTGCCAATTTGAATTTATTTCCCTTTCTTGCATTATTGCTCTGGTTAGGATTTCAAATACAAGATTGAATAGGAGTGGTAATAAAGGGCATCCTTGTCTGGTTCCTGTTCATAAGGGGAATGTTTTCAGTCTCCATTGAGAATAATATTGGCCATTGGTTTTGTGTGTATGCCCTTAATTATGTTGAGAAATTTCCCTTCTATTCCTATTTTGTTGAGAGTTTTTGTCAAGAATGGGTGTTGGAGTTTGTCAATGCCTTTTCTGTGTTGAATGATATGATCATATAGTTCTCTTTTCCTTAGTTTTGCTTATGTGGTGAATTATGTTGATTGTTTTTCTCATGTTGAACCATCCTTGCATATCTGGAATGAATCCCTCTTGGTCATGTTTTTTTATTATTATTTTCTTTCTTTAATTTGGTATATTGTTGGAGTCTATTGGCTAGTATTTTATTGAGAATATTTGCATCAATATTCATGAGGGATATTGGTCTGTAATTTTATTTTTTTAGTGATGTGTTTGCCTGATTTGGGTATCAGGGTTATTTTTGCTTCATAGAACGAGTCCTTTTCTATGTTCTGGAATAATTTGAGTATGTACTGCTTGTAACAGCTCTTCTCTGAATGTTTGACAGAATTCACCAGTGAAGCTGTCTGAACCAGGACTTACTCTGTTGGGAGGTTTTTTATGACTTGTTCAGTTTCTTCTTTTGTGATGGATCTAATCAAATTTTCTACCCCAGATTATGTTGGTTTGGGTAAGTAGTGTGTTTCTAGAAATGTGTCCATTCCTCGGTTTTCACATTTGGTGAAAATTATACTTCTTCATAATGTTCTATTATTATCCTTTTTATTTTAGTAAATTCTGTTGTGATACTGCCTATTTCATTTTTTATTCATGTTATTTGCATTTTCTCCTTCTTTTCCTTTGTAAAGTTTACAAAGTTTTGTCAATTTTCTTAATCCTTCCAAAGAGCCAACTTCTAGTCCTATTGATTCTTTCTATTGGTTTTCTATGTTCCTTTTCATTTATTTCTACTTGAATCTTTATTATTTCTTTTCTTCTAGTAACTGTAGGCTGTTTTGCTGTTCTTTTTTTTAATAATTGTGGATGTTGGGTTAAGGTATTAATCTGATTCTCTCCTCCTTTTTTGATATGTGCATGTTTTGCTATAAATTGCCATCTGAAGCCTGCTTTTGTTGTGTGCCAAAGCTTTGGCTATATTGTATTCACTCTCCTTAGATTCAAGGATTTTGTTACTATTATTATTATTATTATATCACTTTTCATTTCTTCTATTACCCAGCTCTTTTTAAGCAAAGTGTTATTCAATTTCCATGTTTCTTTTTTCCTTGATCTTCCTGTTGTTGATTTCTAATTTTATAGCACTATGATCTGAGGTTGGGCAATCCTACTTCCGTAGTAATACTGCCTTGGAAACCCAAGGAGGGGTCGCTATGAGTCGGGGCCAACTCAATGGCACATAACAACAACAACAACATGATCTGAGAAGATACTTTGTAGTATTTCAATGTTTTTAAATATATTGAGTTGTTTTGTGGCCTAACATGTCTATTCTTAGAAAGTTCCATATGCACTGAAAAAGAATGTGTATTGTGCTGTTTTGGGATGGCAAGTTCTGATACATCTATGAGATCTATTTGTTTGATTTTGTGTTTAGATCTTCTGTATGTTTGTCAAGTCTCTTTCTATTTATTCTCTTCTTCATTTTAAGTAGTGTATTAAAGTCATCTACTGTTATGGTGCAGGAGCTCTGTTAGCATAGTGCCTAAGGCATTTGACTGCTAACCAGAAGGCTGGAAGTTCAAACCTACCAGCCACTCTTCAGAAGGAAGATTGGACAATCTACTTCCATAGGGATACTGCCTCAGAAACCCAAGGAGGGGTCGCTATGAGTCGGGTCCGACTTGATGGCACATAACAACAACAACAACACTATTATGGTGGAGTTGTCTATTTCTCCTTTCAATTCTGTTAAAGTTTGATTCATGTCCTTTGGGGCTTTTTCATTAAATGTGTAGATACTTATTATGGATTTGTTCTCTTGTTCAACTGACACTTTAACCATTATGTAATGTCCTTCATTGTATTTTTGAATATTTTTGCCTGAAAATCAATTTTATCAGAAATTAATATTGCCACTCCTGCCCTCTTTTGGTTGCCATTTTCTTGATATATATTTTTGCATCCTTTGATTTTTAGCTTATTCTTGTTTTGGTGTCTAAGTTGTGTTTCTTAGAGATTGGTGGGTCATGTTTTCTTATCCATTCCCAAGCTCTCTCTCCTCTCTCTCCCTTGACTAGTACATTTGATCCATTTATATTCAGTGTAATTACTGATGAACATAAATTTACTGCTGCAATTTTGTGTGTGGCTTTGGTGGCTTCTTTTTCCCATATATTCTTCTGTGCTGAGCTCACTTTGTTTGTGGATTTTCTCATCATTTCCTTTGTTGCTACTGTTTTAGTGTTTACTGAGACCTTATGATTTTCTTCTTTTTTATTTTCATGATTTTTTTTTTTCTTTCAATTTTACCCTGTAATTTTTTATTATCTCCCCAAGGTAAAACTTTCTGTTCTATCTTGATATTGCTTTGACTTCCTCTCCATTTAGAAGTCCTGAAATTACATCAGGTATTTCCTCTTTTTGCTTTGTAGTTGTCTTCATTCACAAATCAGCATCTCTGATTCCTTGTTTTCTGTTTCATAGTTTTATTTTATACTGGTTACTTTTATGTATGGATTGATATCCAGGTGATCTTGCCATATATCTTAATTTCTGGTTGTTGTCTGCCACTGGAAGTTCCTTTCTGGAGGTCTCTTTTTAGCATTTCTTATAAGGTTTCGGGAGCTCTGGTAGCATAGTGCCTAAGGCACTTGATTGCTAACCAGAAGGCTGGCGGTTCAAATCCACCAGCCACTCCCCGGAAGGAAGGTTGGGCAATCTACTTCCGTAGTGATACTGTCTCAGAAACCCAAGGAGAGGTTGCTATGGGTTGGGTCCAACTCCACGGCAATGGTTGCATTTGGTTGGTTGTATAAGGTTTTTCTGGTTTTTGCAAATTCTCGTAATTTCTGTTTATCTGATAATGCCTTAATTTCACCATTGTATTTGAGAGACAGTTTTGCTGGATATATAATTCTTGGTTGGCATGTTTCTTTTGTCTTTCAGCATTTTATATATGTCATCCCATTGCCTTCTTACCTGTGTGGTTTCTGCCAAGAAATCAGAGCTTACTCTTATTGGTTCTCCTTTGTTTTTCTCAAGCTATTTTCAAGATTCCTTTTTTGTCTTTGGTTTCAGAATGTTTGATGATGTCTTTCTTATTTGCTTTTGAGATCTATCCTATTTGGGCTTTGTTGAGCTTCTTGAATGCTTATCTTTTCATCTTTCACAATACTGGGGAGGTTTTCTTCCAATAAATCTTTGACAACTTTCTGGTTTCATTGTTTTTCTCTTACTATTACATAGTTCCATGGTAGTGTAGTGCCTAAAGGTGCCTGACTGCTAACCAGAAGGCTGGTGGTTCAAACCCACCAGCCACTCCTCAGAAGGAAGATGGGGCAATATACTTCCATAGTGATACTGCCTCAGAAACCCAAGGAGGGATTGCTAATGAGTCGTGTCCGACTCGACAGCATGTAACAACAACAGCATTCAAACATATGTTACTCCCCTTTGTAATATCCCAAATGAAACTTAACCTTTCTTCATTTTTTTTTTTTTTTTCTGATTGTTACTACAACAGATTGGTGGTAAGAAATTTATCTTCAGTCTCCCTAATTCTTCTCTTTGTTCCAATGCATTATGCATTTCTGAAATTTCATCATGAGTCTTTTGGATTTCTGTTTACTGTTTCTGTGTGGTTTGTAAATTTTTATTTATTTTGTCAATTTGCTCTTGTATTTTTTTAATTCTTCTAGAGTTTTGTCTGTCAGACTTTATCTTAATCTGTTGAATACATCTGATATAATTCTTTTGAATTCCTTGTTCCTTGTCAGATAATCCCACTAACATATTTCTCTCTGGGTTTTCTGTCCCCATACTTTGCTCACTTTTTGAGGCATCATTTCCTGCTTTTATGTGTGATTTGAAGTTATCTGTTGTGTCCAAGACCTTGTACTGTTATTGTATTAATTTTTTGATTATATGTTCATTTATTTTACATGATTTTTTTGTTTTGTTCTGTTTTAATATATACAGCTAACAGGGTGGTCATGTTACTATGGTTGCTAGTTTGGCAGCACTGGGGCACTCACCACCTGTCTCTGGTAGATTTGGTAGCAGGTGGCAATGTGGGCACAAGTTCCTGATCATACAGAGCAGCTGAGGGAAGCCTGTGTGGGTTTTGGCTGCTATCTGTCATCAGTCCAGTAGTGCTGGATCAGGTAGTGTCACACACTCATTGAGTGGGGCAGCAGGTGAGGGTGGGTATGATTGGGTAGAGTCACTGGATCCCAGCTGCTGGGAAAAGATCAAAAGGGGAAAAAAAGGAGGAAGATGCTGGAAGGGAGAGGGGAAAGAAAACATAAACAAACAAACAAACAAAGGGGAGAGGCGAGACCTAAAAAGAAAGAAAAAATTGAAAAAGGAAAAGTATAAAGGAAGAAAAACAAACAACAACAAAAATAGCATGAAACAAATGTGGCACAGTATTGGCCCAGGAAATAGTCACCTAACATGGCTGCATTGGAAATGTGACACTGCTCTGTGGACACACACATTACTGAATACAGAGTTTCAGGGGTGGTACTACTGAACATGGAGGTGGTGGGGCAAGGTACTCACTCAACCAGATCAAAAAATAAAAAGGAAGAAGGAAAAGCAAAAAATAATGGCATGTGGAAGTAAAATAAAAATAAATCAGAGTATGAACTTCCAGTAAGATGTTAGAATAGGCAGACAAGTCACACAGACCCTCTTCAACAAAGAAAAGAGAAACCAATTGACAGAGTTACAGAAGATAATCCTGGAGCCCTGAGCTTTGACAGGAAATATACAGAAGTGGATTAGGCAATAACCAGTGGAAAACCTGAATGAAAACAATGAGTACAGAGATGGTCAGAGCTGTGGACTGTCAGCTACTCTGATAGGACAAAAAGCTTGAATATATGTGGTGTTGAGACTGGAGAATTGATCTAAGATCAGCCCTGGTGGACAAGGGCTGCAGGGAAACTGCACTGGTGGCTTATGACTCGGAAGAGAAACAGCAAGGAGGGAGACAACCTCAGCTACAGACTTCTGGTTATCCAGAGGGTGGAGCCATTTCTAATGTTTACAAGAAGTGGCCATTTTGGATATTTAAAGTGACCCAGGGTACAGCAATTTTGAATGTTTACAAATGGTGTCCATTTTGGATATTTAAAGTGACCAAAGGTGCAGCCATTTTGAATGTTTACAAGTGGTGGCCATTTTGGATATATAAAGTAACCAAGTATGCAGCCATTTTGAATGTCTACATATTGGTGACCATATTGGATTTTAAAGTGACAGCATTTTCACTGGATTCCAGGGACATACAAATAGGCTCCTTTTGCCAAGCATGGCAGGGCCATACAGGAGATTGACAATGGGAAAGGAGATAGGTGGTGAGTATATTAGTGCTGCCAAACTAGTGAATAGAGGAACACAGTACCCTACATACATAGATAATATCCAAACAAAACAGAGAAAACTAAAACAGTGGGCAAGTCACTCCAACATACATTCACCAAATAAATATAAACACAAAAATATCACAATGTCTCAGAGGCAACAGAGCATCCCAGTCCACAAACAGAAGCAAGATAAAGCAGGAGAAACAAGGGACTAGGATATAGATCTAAAACACATCTCTGAGGAAGAAGCAGCATTGGAACACCCTGATAAGGAATTCAAAAGAATTATATTTAAGTACCTTCAATGAATTGAGAGATCAAGGAAAACATTGACAAAATTAAGGAAAACACAGAGAAAACCCCAGAACAATTTTGAAAGACAATACAAGAACAAAATGGCAAAATAAATGAAAAATTAGAAATGATACAAAATGTACAGATAGAAATCCAGATGATTGATGTTAAATTTTCAAAAATAGATAACAGATTGAAAGGGCAAAGGAGTAGAATTGAATCAATGGAAGACAGAATTGATGAGATTGAAGACAAATACCTGAATACTTTTTTTGGAAAAAGATCAGTCAGAAAAAGATCAAAACAAAATAAAGAAAGCCTAAGGTTCATGTGGGATACCATCAAAAGGATTTACCTACGTGTAACAGGAATTCCAGAACAGAAAGAGAAAAAAAACACTGAGAAAATTGTCCAAGATTTCTTGGAAGAGAACTTCTATGATATGATGAAAGGAAGTCCAAAGAACCCCAAATAGGATAGACCCCAAAAGAAAATCATCAAGACATATCATCATAAAACTCACCAAAACCAAAGACAAAGAAAGAATCCTGAAAGCAGCACAGGAAAAACAAAAAGTTACCTAGAAGGGGAAACCAATAAGACTAAGCTCAGATTTTTCTGCAGAAACCATGCAAGTGAAAGATAATGAGAGGAATGCACAAAACCCTGAAAGAGAATAATTTCCAACCAATAATTACCTACCCAGCAAAATTGTCCCTCAAATATGATGGTGAAAGTAGGACATTTCCAGATAAGCAGAAATTAAAGGAATTTGTTAAAACCAGACTAACCTTACAAGAGATGGTAAAGGGAGTCCTTTGGACAGAGAACCAACAATACCAAACAACAACCAACCATTAACACACATGATGACATACCCCAGAAACTAAACCAGTTATAAAGTATCCAAAGTAAATAAGCCTACAAGATTGTAAACAGGAACCAGAGACATAAATTGATAAATGAGGACAACTACAAACCAAAAACAGGGAAAAAATTGTGTAGTTGCAGAACTTCTAAGTGGTAGGGAAGTCAAGCCAACTGCAAGATGGAATGGACTATTCTAAACTTGGGAACAAAATTATAAAGCACAGGGTAACCTCAAAGAAAAATGGTAAACCTTCAAAGTAAAAGAGAAGACCAGCACAAATATTTAACAATTACTAAAACAACAGCAATGAAGGAAGTGATAATACGATTCATAAACAAAATGAGGACAGCATAGAAAATTATATGGAACAAAGAAATCAGGAACACCATGAAAACACACATAACAAAATGATGACAACAGATTCATACTTGTAGATAATTACATATCTGACAAGGGACTTATATCCAATATTAATAGAAAACTCCAATACCTCAAGAACCAAAAGAATAACAATCCAATTAAAAAATGGGCAGAAGATAGGAATAGACACTTCACCAAAGAGGGTATTCAGGCAGCCAGCAAGCACATGAAGAAATGGTCATAATTATTAGCCATCAGAGAGATGCAAATCAAATCTACAATGAGATACCATCTCACTCTAGCACTAATGGAAAAGTTCAACAACACAGAAAATAAATGCTGGTGAGGATGTGGAGAGATTGAGGCTCTCATACATTGCTGGTGGAACTGTAAAATGATACAACCACTGAGGGAAACAGTACGGCGATTCCTTAAAAAGCTGGAATTAGAAACACCATTTGACCCAGCAAACCCATGACTAGGTATATATCCTAAAGAAGTGAGAGCCAGAACAAGAACAGATATATGCACACCCATGTTCGTCACAGCACTATTTACAATAGGAAAAAGATGTAAACAACCTATGTACTCATCAACAGAAGAATGGATAACCAAACTATGGCACACACACACACCATGGAATACTATGCAACACTAAAGAATAATGAAGAATGTGCAAAACACTGTATAACATGGATGAACTTGGAGGACATTATGCTGAGTGAAGTAAGCCAATCATAGAAGGACACATATTATTAGTTCATTAGTGTAAAAAGTCAAGGAAAGTTTATATATGGAAGGAAACTTTATTTGTTGTTTACCAGGGGTAGGAGGGGAGGGGAGGGACCACTGGAAAAAAAAAAGTATTGAGCCATGTTACTTTAGTTTTGTGCATTTCACTGTACATAAATTATAATTCAATAAAATGTATTTTTTTTTTAAAAAAAAGAAAAGATATTAAAATGAAATAAAAATAAGGGCAGAAAAAATAAGGGAAGGACTTTAAAAAGGGAAGAAGGAAGAAGAAGAGAAATAAAACTGATGTAAGTCTTAGCTACCAAAAACACTGCAACAGTAAAGGGGTTCTCACTCTAGGAGCTCACATTGCCATCCATGCAGAGGGAGGGATGGGTGCAGCTGAAGAAGGAGGTGGGGATGGGAACAAAATGAAAGTAAAGAAGAAGAAAAAAGATAGGGTAAAGAGGAAGAAAACAAGAAAAGGAAAACAGGGGAGAGAAGAGGAAAGAAATAAGAAGAAAAACAAAAGAGAGAGAGAGGAAAAAAACATAGTACCAAACACGGTTGCTCCAGAGTACATATGTCCAACCAGTGAGGGGTGAGGACAACAGCTACTAACCAAATGGGCAGCAAGTAAGGGGTCTCCACTCTGCAGAAAATGGAAGAATGGAAGAACTAAACAGAAAGATAAAAAATGCAACAGCCGCCCCACATTGGCAGTGGGGGAAGTTTGCCCAGTCGCAGGATGGGTGGGAGTGGGGAAGACCATGCTTCTGGTCACTGGAAGGTTGTGCAAGATAAGGGGGTAGGACATACCTCTCCCGTCACCCTATCACTGATGTGGGTGCTGGTGTAGTCAAGGGCTATTAGAGCCAGTTACCTGATTCTTGCTCTAATTGGAATGCTGCTTGAAATAATTTAAAATGGCCACACTGTATCAATTAGCAGTTTACTACTCCTTGTTCACTATTTTTATTCAGTCTCTTCCTCTTATTGTTATTTGATCCACTTCTGTATCCTTTTCTTTGAAGTTCTGGGATCTAGGATTGTCATCCGGTAGCTGTTTCCTTGTGTTTTCGAGTCTTAATTGTAGAGCGTCTGGATAGTGTGTCTGCCTAGTCCACTGTATTGGATCTGCAACTCATTTGATTTCTTGACTAGTGCTTCCATGGGTATAGATTGTGAGTCCAAGTAAAATGAAATCATTTACAACATAAATTTTCTTCATTAATCTTGATGTTGTTTATCAGTCCAGTTGTGAGGATTTCTTTCTTTATTTGAAGGTATGTAATTCTGAAAAATCAGCCATTGAAAACTCCACGGAGCATAGTTCCACTGTGACACATGTGGAGTCACCATGATTTAGAGTTGACTCAAAGCCAATTGGTGGTAGTATTGGAACCTAAAAGAGCAAGAAGGTCATTGATGTGTTTAATTTATTGATTGGACTGTCACGAAGATTAGGGGCGTATATCTTTGAAAAAGGAATTCTGAATCTAGAATCAGGAGATTTATATATCAGCCTGGGCTTCAACTCTAATTAAAAAACAACTTTTATCTACTTGCTTAGCATTTGTCAGCTAAGCAAATATCTTCACCTATAAATCAGAGAATTGTACCGTGCAATCTTATGGCTATTTTCACCTCTAAAATTTGTTTAAATTTATTATGCAAGATAGAGGTAATGGTTTAAAGTAGTGTATATTTTACTGCAAGAAAATATAGAACAATAATATAATATAATGTTTAATGTATTTATTTCAATTTCAAATAATCTACTTGTTATTTAGAAAAAGAGAAAAGTATGTAATTTGTTAAATTCACTCCTTTGGCCTAAGCTAACATTTTGATTCAATTGTAAATGAAGTCTATCACAGAGCATAGGAAACCTCAAGAGTTCCTTAATGCCAGCAGCATTTATGTGTCCCCACGTTTCTCTGCATTTCAATGTGATTTCATTATATGAGGTTTAAAATATTTATCTAACGCTTCTGTTTAGGGAAACAATTATCCCATCTTCCATTTTTATGATTTCCAGATGCCACATTAACTACAATGGTATTGATTCAGATAATAAAATGCCAATCAGTATTCAATGAATTGGATAATTTTCTTATAAACGTGAGAACCTAGTGTCTATCTCCTTTTATATACATGTTTTTATTTCAGCTCCCAAGACACCTTTCTTTCACAAACCATTAAGCTTTTGGATTATTTAGCTTATCATAATAAAACAGTCCATTTGGTATAACTTCTAGAAAAGATAGACCACATCTGAAACAATTTTTATTTATTTCTCTTTTTATAGTATTAAAATGGACATCTATTTGATTCTAGAAATGCACAAATAACATTTTCAGGAAAAATTTTCAGGCATCATGACTTTTAATTTTGTTCCCATTCCCAAGCCAATAGATTTACGTTCTATGATTCTTCTCACTGCCAAAAAACAAAACAAAAAATAAAAGTCTCCATATTGAAAACTGTAAATGTTGGGAAAACAATGAAAATCATGAAATAAGAACTATTAAAATTTACAGCAGACATTTATCTTAAATTTTCCTTTTTGAACATCAAGTTACCAATCTTTTTTCAACAGAGGATTTTTGCTTCATTAAACCACTTTCATGGCTGGTATGGGCCTGATTTGGTGGATTGGAAATGACCACACTCATAAGATTCATTCTGATCCTTCCCTGCCACCTCCTAAACCAGATTTTAAAAGATTCCAGAGACATTTGGGATAGTAATCGCCAGAACTTCATACTTATCTTTCTACCAACACCAGCACTTTACCAATTTCATGGTTGTAAAACCCAATATGCATAAAACTGAATTCATCATTTTCCCAAATATTTTCCTTCCAGGGGCAGATTACCCAATAAGCAAGGTAGGTGTGGTGACTGCTTACTCATCTGTAGTGAACATTTTCAAATGTTTTCACCACATCTGGCGAAAATGTTCACTATAGATCAGTAAGAAAGGACAAGCAAGCCCATGCTTACCTTGTTTATCAGGTAATCTAATCCTGAATATAACACATAAATTTGCTAATTCTTGACCTTCATTTTAATTCACATTAACATGTACAGAGCTACAAACTTCTTTAAAATGAAAAGCTTCTATTGGATTTTTAAGAAAAATTCAAAATCAAATTTAACCTAGAACACAACTGGACTTGGTGTTTAAAGAGTACCAAAAAGTATAAAATATTGTCCCAATTATTATAATATTTGGAATCCTTGGGTGGTTCAAATGGTTGATATGCTCAGCTCCGAAGTGAAAAGTTGAAGGTTTGAGTTCCAGAGATGCATTGGAAGAAAGGACTGCAGATCTACTTCTGAGAAATCAGCCTACAGAGCACAGTTCGGCACTAACATACATGAGGCCACCATGAGTTGGAATTGACTCAATCAATGGCAGCTGGTTTTGCTTTGTTTGCTAGAGCTCCTGTGTGATGAAAGGCATTTGGAAATACCTACCGTAACACCTACCAAGTGATTCCACCTATTATTTAGAAACTATTCGTAATAACTCACTAACCAAACTCACTGCCGTGGAGTCAGATCCAACTCACAGTGACCCCTCCTTGGGTTCCCAAGGTAGGATCACTACAGCAGTAGATTGCCCAACCTTCCTTCAGAGGCTGGTGGGATTCCTAATAAAGGCACCAGAATTCTAGTGGTGCCCTGCCTAAGGCATTTGACTGCTAACTAGAAGGTAAACGGTTCAAGCTCACCAGCCACTCCAAGGAAGGAAGATGGGGCAATCTACTTCCATAAAGATGTACCCTCTCAGAAACCCAAAGGGGCCTGGATTCGACTTGGTGGCAGTGAGTTTAGTTTTTCATCACATCTAGTGAAAATGTTCACTGCAGATCAGTTAGTAAGCACAAGTAATCCCATGTTTGCTGGGTACTCCATCCCTGTTGCAAATAGCAAAATTGAAAAGAGGCTTTGGTTATGCAGGAAGGTGCTGTGGAGTTGGGAGAGAGACAAATGCCAGTCATACCTAGAAGTAGAATCTTTGACATAATGAAAAAAATGTGAAAATTTTCACTACATTTTTGTAAGTGAGCACAAGTAAACCTGTGTCTCTTTGCTTATTGGATAATCCGACACCGGAACCTCTTTATGTAATCCCAAAGGATTCAATTTCTCTGAGCTCATGTTTCCATTGAATGGACTCAGAATAATACTTTTGCCTCTGGATCTTTTTCTAGTTGATACATTTATAAAAAGAAAGCAAGTATGCTTGGTTTAGCCCCTTCAGCACTTCTCTTCAGTTCCATCTACTTGCAAAGAGGATGCTCTCTGATTTCTCTTCCCACAATGCCCCACACAGAGTGAGGTGCTCTGATAAATACTCTGACCAAGACTGGATGGGTAACTTTTGCTTCCACAGGTGTAATCAACATTCTCCAATTTGGCTATGTCAGTAATATAACTAATATTTTGAGCTCCACACACTCCTATTCATGTCTTTATATTTTGCATGTAGTGGAGTGGTTAGATAACCAGAAATCTCATCGTATCTGCCTTATTTTTAATACATATACTTAAAAAAAAGAGAGAGAGAAATTCACATACCATAATATTTATCTTTTAAAAATGTACAATTCAATGGTTTGAGGTATATTTAAAAAGTTGTACAACCACTACCACTATCCAATGCTAGAAAATGTTCATCACCTCAAAAAGGAAACCCCATATGTATTGGAAGTCACTCATCCTGCCCTTCTGCAGGGGTACCCCCTGGCAACTAATAATCTACTGTCTGACTCTATAGATTTGCCTTCTGGATATTTTATATAAATGGAATCATACAACATGCAGCCTTTGGAGTCTGGCCTCTTTTGCTTAGCATAGTGTTTTCAAGGTTCATCCATGTAGCCTCAATCAGTATTCCCTTCCTTTTATGGCTGAGTAATATTCTATTGTATGGATATCCCCGTTTTGCTGATCCATTTATCAGTTAATAAAAATTTGAGTTGTTTGGATATTTTGACTACTATGAATAATGCTGTATTAAAATTTGTGTACATGGTTTTGCATGGGCATCAGTTTTTAATCCTCCTAAGTGTATGCATAGGAATGGAGTTGCTGGGTCATATGATAACTCTCCATGTTTCACTTTTTGAGGACATGTCCTATTTCATTCATACAGCGTTCATGATATTTCTTAAACATAAAGAATATTTTATGAATAAAGATCTTTATACTTGCTTTTCTGTTTGCCTGGAATGATCTTCCCCCAGAATTTTTCACGGTTGGTTCCTTCTCATCAGTCAAGCCTCTGTTCAAATTTTGCCTTCTCATGGATTCAAACACTTACAACCATAAGAAATAAAGACTGACATGGGAAGAAGGTATTTTAGAAAATTAAAAGAAGAAAAAAACGAAAACACTGCTATCAAGTTGATTCTGATTCATAACGACTCCTATTGTGTTTCCAAGGTAGTACATCTTTACAGAAGCAGAGTGGCTCATCTTCCTTTCATGGAGCAGCTGGAGAGTTTGAACACTTAACCTTCTCATTGGTAGTCAAATACCTTAGGCACTGTGCTACCAGAGCTCCTTAATTTAGAACATAGAAGATGGTATTGAAAGGGATATAACAAAAAAATGATGAATAAAACTAAAGGGCTAGGGACTATATAAATGTGTATAGATTATATAAATGTATATAAATTAATCTAGTCATGTTGAATTAATTGGCTTCTGCAGCCACATGAGTCAGAAGAAGCCTCCAGCCTGGTGCTTAAACAAGGACTTGAACCTGCCAGCCTCCTGAACTGTAAGTGGCAAAGAGGAGTTGGTTGATCAGAAAGGTCTGCAAAGGTTTCTTCTGAGCTAAGGAGGGTCTTGGCTGGGCTTGGGGTTGCTTTTGCTTGGGGGAAGCTCTATTTTAAGGCTGAGGCCCAAGGTGGGTGGGCACACAGTGTTTAGGAACAACTAAGGGAGATGAACTTGTCTGTCAGTTTGTCATCTTGTGGTGGCTTACATGTTATTGTGAGGCTAGAAGCTACATCACTGGTGTTGCAAAATGCCAGTGAGGTTACCTATGGTGGACAGTTTCAACAGAGCTTCTGGTCTAAGACAGACTCAGAAGAAGGAAGAGTCCATCCATTCTCAAACAATTGGCCAGTGAAAACCATATGAATAGCAGTGAAACACTGTCTCATATATTACTGGAAAACTTTATGAATAGCTCTGAAATGTCCACCATAATGCTGGAAGATAAGCCCATCTGTTCAGAAGGCACTCAAAATTTGACTGGGGAAGAAGTGACTCCTCATAATAGAGATGACCTTAATGATATGGATAGAGTAAAGCTTTTGGGACCTCCATTGGCTGATGAGGCATGACTCAAAATGAGTAGAAACAGTTGCAAACATCCATTAATAATGAAGACATGGAATGTATGAAGTATGAATCTAGAAAAATTAGAAGTTGTCAAAAATGAAATGGAACACATAAAGATTGATATCCCAGGAATCAGTGAGCTGAAATAGACTGGTTTGGGCCATTTTGAACCAGACTACCATATGATCTACTATTCCAGGAATGACAGAGTGAAGAGGAATGGTGTGGCATTCATTGTCACAAAGGATGTTTCAAGATCTGTTCTGAAGTACAACATTGTCAGTGAGAAGATAATATCCATTCACCTACAAGAAAATCTGTTAATACTACTTTTTTCAAATCTATTCATCAACCACCAAAGCCAAATTGTGGAAATTGAAGATTTCTACCAACTTCTGCAATCTGAAATTGACTGAACGTGCAATCAAGATGTGAGTATCACTGGTGACTGGAATGCAAGAGTTGGAAACAAAGAAGAGTTACTGGTACTTGGAAAATATGACCTTGGTGATAGAAATAATGCTGGAGATTGCATGATAGAATTTTGTATGATCAATGACTTATTCATTGCAAGTACCTTTTTTCAATAACATAAGTGATGACTATACACATGGACTTCACCAGATGGAATACACAGGAATCACTTTGACTACATCTGTGGCCAGAGATGATGGAAAAGCTCAGTATCTTTAGCCAAGACAAGGCCAAGAGCTGATTGTGGAACATATCATCAACTGCTCATATGCATGTTCAAGTTGAAGTTGAGAACAGTTAAAATAAGTTCATGAGAGACAAAATATGAGCTTGATAATGTCTCTCCTGAATTTACAGACCATCTAAAGAAAAGATTTGATGCATTGAAAACCAATGATTGAAAAGCAGAGTAATTATGGTATGACATCAAGTATATCACTCATGAAGAAAGCAAGAGGTCATTTAAAAGACAGGAAAGGAAGAAAAGACCAAAATGGATGTCAGAAGAGACTTTGAAACTTGTCCTTGAATGGAGAGTAGCTAAAGCAAATGGAAGAAATGGCAAGAGAAAAGAGCTGGCCAGAAGATTTCAAAGAGCAGCTCGAGAAGACAAAGCCAATTACTATAATGAAATGCATGAAGATCTAGAATTAGAAAACCAAAAGGGAAGAATACATTTGGCATTTCTCAAGCTGAAAGAACTGAGGAAAAAATTTAAGCCTTGACTTGCAATATTGAACGATTCTATGGGCAAAACATTGAATGATGCAGGAAACATCAAAAGAAGATGGAAGGAATACACTGAATAATTGTACCAAAAAGAATTGGTCAATATTCATCCATTTCAGGAAGTGGCATATGATCAAGAACCAATGGTATTGAAGGAAGAAGTTGAAGCTGCACTGAAGGAATTGACAAAGAAAAAGGCACCAGGAATTGACTGAATACCCATTGAGATGTTTCAACAAAAGGATACCCCACTGGAAGCACACACTGGGCTATGCCAAGAGATTTGGAGGACAGCTACCGGACCAGCTGACTGGAAGAGAACCATATTTGTATCCATTTCAAAGAACGGTGATCCCACAGAATGTGGAAATTATTGAATAATTTCATTAATATCACATGCAAATAAAATCTTGCTGAAGATAATACAAAAACGGTTGTAGCAGTATATTGACAAAGAGCTTCCAGAAATGCAAGCTGGATTCAGAAGAGGGTATGGAAAGAGGGATATCATTGCTGATCCCAGATGGATCTTAGCTGAAAGCAAAGAATACCACAAAGATATTTAGTTAAGTTTTATTGATAATGCAAAAACATTCGATTGTGTGGATCATAACAAATTATAAATAACATTGAGAAGAATGGGAATTCCAGAATACTCAATTGTACTCATGAGGAGCCTGTACATAGATCAGGAGGCTTCCATTCTAACAGAACAAGGGGATACTGTGTAGTTTAAAATCAAGAAGGGAGTACACCAGGGTTGTATCCTTTCACCATACTTATTCAATTTATATGTAGAGCAAATACTCCAAGAAGCTGGATTATATGAAGAAGAACGTGGCATCAGGACTGGAGGAAGACTCATTAACAACCTGGTATATCCAGATGACAAAACATTCCTTGCTGAAAATGAAGATGACTTGAAGCACTTACTGATGAAGATTGAAGACTATGGTCTGCAGTATGGATTACACCTCAATGTAAAGAAAGCAAAAGTCCTCACAACTGGTCCAATAAATAGCTTCAGCATGGATGGACAAAAGATTGAAGTTGTCAAGGACTTCATATTACTTTTTTCTACAATCAACACCAATGGAAGCAGCAGTCAAGACATCAGATGATGTATTGCATTGGGAAAATCTGCTGCAAAAGACCTCTTACAAGTATCAAAGAGCAAAGATGTCTCCTTGAAGACTAAGATGTGCCTAATCCTACTTCCGTAGTGATACTGCCTCGGAAACCCAAGGAGGGGTCGCTATGAGTCGGGGCCGACTCGACGGCAAACAACAACAACAACAACAACTTAAGCCATGGTATTTTCAATCATCTCTTATGCAAGTGAAAGCTGGACAATGAATAAGGAAGACCGAACTAGAGTTGATGCTTTTGAGTTGTGGCATTGGCAAAGAATGCTAAGAGTAGCATGGACTGCTAAAAGGACTAACAAATCTGTCCTGGAAGAAGTGCAGTTAGAATGCTCCTTGGAAGTGAGAATGGCCAGACTTTGTCTGGCCTATTTTGGTCATGTTGTTCAGAAGGGACCATTTCCTGGAGAAGGATATCATATTTGGTAAAGTGGATGATCAACGAAAAAGGGGAAGACACTCAATGAGATGGATAAACACAGTGGCTGCAATGATGGGCTCTGGTATCACAATAATCATGAGGCTGGCACAGGACAAGGCAATGTTTTGTTCTGCTGTGCATAGCATCACTATGAGTCAGAGATGACTCAACGGCTCCTAACAACAACAACAATAAATGTAGCAGATGCTGAGTAGCTGGAATTTGTAGTACATGCAGTCCCTAAGGTTATGTGATACTCTTCTTGAAGCCTGAAAATTCTGTGATTGGTAATACCACTCATAAATGTTAATTCATGCTTGGTGGACCTGGGTGAATGTCAGTGGAAGAGAGGACTGAGGTATTCATTAAGAGTCAATCTGGATTGGAAGAGTGATGAGGAAGGTGAGAAAGATGTGTATAGAGTTTGGAACATATGAAAAGGAATTGGGACATGGAGAGGCAAATTGAACATGAAAGGTGCAATTTCCAAAAGGATAACGATTGATAAAAGCAAAGCGATAGAGTGTCAACAGAGAGGTATTTCAGAAACTCAGATCTTAAAGGCAGTAATTTTCCCTGATGATTAGATACAAATTTTAGCTATTCCAGTAAGCAAAAACAATAGAATTAATTGAAAATAATTGCAGCAAAGAGATTTCTTTGAAAAAGGAAAGACTACTAGCAACAGTAGAAGGGTTATCCATGTACATATATAATCCTCCAGTGATGATAATTGAAGCCTTCAGATTTTGAGGTGATATTAATAAAGAAATAGATAAACATAACTGAAAGCTTTTGTGGGTCAACTCAGGTCAAAATTGGCTGCCTGGATCATGCGTATTGAGGAGTTTGAGCTGGGGCCAGGTTCAGCGGGAAGAAATGGTCTACAGACATGCAACAAGGAGAAAGCAGTGGCAACTCTTCTGGTTATTTGCTACTTTTATCATAAGAGTATCTTAGCAATTGAAGGATTATAAAAAGTGTAATAAGAAGGTATACAAATCTTAGGCTTCAAATTAGGAGAGCACTTACCAGATAAAGTTATGTAATGCAAAGTGTAGTGGGGAGCAAGAAGAATGTTGACAACCATTTCCAAATCCCGTGCAAGGATGAGGATAGGAAGAAAAGTTGTTTCTACTTGAGGGAATTGATGGGGAATTGCTCTAATTGGAGGAGGTTGCGGGGAGGCTGAAATTCAGTTAAGCAGAGGTAGTGGAGTTACTCAAGGTCATAGTCAGGTTTGATTAAAACACATCTGGGAAGTTTGTAAATCAGCACTTTTTATGAGAAGGAATTTCTGTGTGAGAAATTAGACCTCATTCTTGTCTCTTTGTAATATGGCTGTGTGTTGCAGGCACTGGGAACTGTTATTTTCCTCTCCATATTTTTCTCAAAGGTGAAAATAGAAAACAGTTTTTTGTTTACTTGCAGTAAAACATCTCCCTGAGATATCCTTACCCTCTGAGTAGAGCTGGATTTGCCACATGAGTTATCATTAACCCCATTACTTTTCTTAAGCTGTTTTTAAGTTACTTTGTGTTGATTCCCATTACATAAATACCACCAAAGGAAAGACATAGGATTTGATTAACAGTTAAAATGTCAGTTGAACTAAAAATCAGTAGGTGGAAAAGCTCAAGAGCCACGTATGATTTTAAAACTGAGCAGACAAAACCAGAGTATATAAATGTTGCTTTTAAACATCACATTAATTTTGCTATCTAGGCTAAGGGAAATGATATTATGGATGGTCCTTGCAGTATTGAGATTACAGTTGTTCATAATTCTGACATGTCTTCCTAAGACACATGACCTGCTTTAACAAGAATCTGGGCCACATGTGCTCACAGTATCTCACATCAGTAAAAAAGGTCATAAAGGACCTCTGCGTTTTTATTCACAGATAATGTGGCTAGTTTCATATCATATGAAAAATTAGTATTCCGCAACAACTTAGAGGACAATAATAGCAAGCATTTGGTAAATTCACTTGTGGTGAGAGTGGCATTAATTTTCTGGACATAAAACTCTCATATAATGTGGTCAATCTTGACAGTATAGGCTTTCTTTTGGTAATATTAGTTGTTTGCAAAGATTTTTGTAAATCTGGATCAGATTCACATAAGTTTCTATCATACAGACAATTATTTCTGGGCCCTTGGGAGCCCTGTCAGTAACTACTTTCTCCCATCCCCACATTTCATGGATTCCTTAGGAAGATTCATCCTTATTCAACCACAGAAAATGTATATTTGGCCATAATTGGTTATATTTTAAATTCTCAAAAGGTAAAAGAGACATAGCTGTCTTAACAAGCAGTCTGTTTTCTCTTCTACATACTACCCAAGTATATAGCATTATAATAATATCTGACAAAAATAAAGCATTAAAATAACATGTAAAGAGATGAAACATTCTAGGAAACAAGAGTATTATAGATAGAATGAAATATGATTTATGTAAACACATTTTATATGACATAGCTTATAATTTTATTATTCAATATCTCTTCAATATGGACAGTGTGTGAAGAGCTATATTTCTTAGAATAATATACACACATTTACATAATTTGCACATTAGACATTTATATTACTTACAGATTTATATTATATGTAAAATAATCTAAAGAGGTAATCTTAAAAATTAAAAAAATATATTGGATTTGAAAGACAAAAACATAACTTAGGATACTGAAGATCCATTTGAAATTTTATAAGATTTCATAAAATTATTTATTGAAAAAACAGCATTTAGCATAAAAGATTAAAACCTCTCACCACATGTGGTATACTTCAGTTAAAAATGAAATCTCAGAAAACTTGTGGATTTTCTCAGAGTGCTCAGATTTGTAAGCATGCAATATCTAGTTGCTTATAGATAAATTCATAATCCATATCTTAGCTATGTAGCTAAAGATAAATGTCAGATAGTAGGAAAGACAATTACTAGATTACTAAAATGCTTTTAATTTAAAGGTTTATTCCCTAATCATACTGTGGGAGCAGATCAAACTTGACATGCAAGTGGGTTTCAATAACATAATTGCATTTCTCATTCCTACTTTGTGACCATTGCCAGTGGGCTCCCTCTGTCCCTGTCACTGCCTTCCTCAGGCTCAGGCAGAAGAGCAGCCCCATCTGGGACAATGTAAGCATCACAAGTCACTTTTTCTCATATTCCTTTAACAAAACAAGACATCAAGGATGTGGTAAGATAAAATTCTCTTATGAGAGAGATTGGAAAATAAATGGACGAGCAGCAAATCATTCTATATTAACCCCTAATCTGAGTGAGGAGACAGAGAATTTGGAGAAAGAAATTAAAGTGGACGAGAGTTAACTACTTCTTCACTCTTACTACTTTGGTCCATCTCCTAGGTTTCTTAAGGTTTATTATTATTTACTGCCTCTGTTTTCAATTAAACCCCTGATTGCTGTATTTACCCCCTTTTTGATACCCTGGTTCTGTTTTCTGCTTACATCTTCAGAGTAAAGGTTTAACTTCATTCTTCTTAGCCTGAAAAATCTCACCAGAACATCTCAGAAAGAAGCACCAGAGACCATGGGATCCTCAGCCTATGGCCATGAGACCAGAAGGATTGAAGGTTGTCAGGGTACTACTGTCAACCACTTGGAAAGGGATCAGTACAGGAGATCCTGGATAGAGTGCAAGAACAATGTGGACCAAAACCTAAAAATCATAAAACAGACTAGGTTTACTGGTCTGATAGAGCCTGATGAGACCCCCAAGACTATGGCCCTTAGTTACCATTCAAGTGTGAAACTGAACTCACTCCCATAGCTTCCAGCCAAACAATAAATAGACAGGAGTATAGGGTGAACATTTACATCAGGTACTCCATAGAGCTATCAATCACTTATGGGAGAACAGAAGGACAGTGCTTGCACAGGGAGATAACTCAGGGTGGGGGAGCAGAAATGCATAGCAAAGAAAGACATGGGGAAGGGGTAACTACAGGGAGGAAATGGGAAGAGAGCTATTACCTTGTGAGGATTGCAGTCAATGTCATAAAACAAAATGTGTATGAACTGCCATATGGAAAATGAATCTGCTCTGTAAACTTTCACCCAAATCACAATAAAAACTGAAAGAAAAAAAAAAAAAGACACACCAGAAACTCTCTTTCTAATATGTATAATATGTTGATAGACCACAAATTTTGCTTTTTATTTCAAGATCCATTTTAAGGAATAACTTTTCTGGAACAACTCCTTCAAAATCAATGGTGCACAGATAACAAATAGAGCTCTGAATATCTCTAGTTTAATATGTTTTCTGATTATAATTTTACACAGAAAAGGTCTGAGGCTGACCTATTTTGATCTCAAGGAATATATGTGCCCAAGCAATCTTATAGCTCTTACATCTATCTTGGTTCTCTATTGCTGCTATAAAGAAATTTCACAAATGAATGGTTTTAACAAACATGGAATTTATTCTTGTACAGTTTAGGCAGCTGTTGTTGTTTTTATGTGCCGTCGAGTCAGACCCGACTCATAGCAACCACTTCTCGTGTTTCCAAGGCAGTATCACTACAGAAGTTGTGTTAGACTGGATTCTCTAGAGAAACAAAAACCAGCAAAGCTTATATATTATATATAAAGAGAGAGAAAAATTTATCTTAGGAAAATGGCTCACAAACATATTGAAGCCGGCAAGTCCAAAGTCCCTGAAGGAAACATGGGCTGGGGGTAGACTTAGCTTCCGCAACCACAGGAGGCAAAGAAGCTCAAGGCTGGCAGGCAGTACACTGGCTGTTGACTCCAACCAAAGACGAATCCAAGATCTCCAGGCCGAACGGTATGCTGCTCACTCACGGAAGGTTGTAGGCAGCACACCAGAGTCCCAATGCACAGAAGAATGTCTCTCTTCCCAGGATGTCCCTGCATATCCTGGAAGCAGGCCACACCCCTAGGGAAACTCCCCTTGGCAGACTGGCCACTCAAAACACAGTCATCCGATCCCATCATGGGAACAACCACACAGAACTGGGGTCCAGCCAAGGACACAGCTCCAACTATCACAGAAGTAAATTGCGCAACCTTCCTTCCAAGGAGTGGCTGGTGGGTTTGAACTGCCAGCCTTCTGGTTAGCAGTCAAGTGCCTTAGGCACTATGCTACCAGAGCTCCCTGTAGGTATACAGTACTGGCAGATATTTTACAATAAGGGCAAATTAATACAAAAACTAAAAATGGTAAGTGTTTGTTGTTGTTGAACATAACTGAATTGCTGTGTTCAGATTCTTTTTCTGTAATGAGAAGACATAAAATATTTTAAGAAAAACAACAACAACAAAAACTGACTGCTGTCAAAGTCAGATCCAACTCATAATGATGACCCATCCTTGGGTTTCTGAGTCATATCTCTATGGATGTAGGTTGCCCAGTCTTCCTTCCAAGAAGTGGCTGCTGGGTTTGAACCGCCAGCCTTCTGGTTTGTAGTCAAATGCCTTAGGCACTACCCCACCAGAGCTCCCATTTTAAGAAGAGAATACTGATTTTTCTCCTTACCTACTACCTTAGTTTCTTAGTAATACTATAACAGAAATAACACAAGTGAGGGGCTTTTGAACAAATATTTATTTTCTCATAATTTATGAAGCTGGAAATATGAATTCAGGTCACCAGCTCTAGGTGAAGGCTCTCTCTGTGGGCTCTAGGGGAAAGTCTTTGCTTTCAGCATCTGTTTCTCTGTTTCTCTTTTCCTTGGAGATCTTCATGTGATTTGGCATCTATCTTCTCCTATCTGTGCATCTTTTTCTTTGGCTAGCTGCTCTGTTAATAGCTCAAAAGTGATTGGCTTAAGACACATCCTAAAATGATATGACCTCATTAACTCAACAAAGAAAACTTTACTCCAAATTGGGGACACATCCACATGTACAGGAATTAGGATTCCAGTATATATTTTGGGAGGACACAATTCAATCCATAACACCTGCATAGTCTGTCTTTTCATCTGTCTAATAGAAAGTCTACCTCTCTTACCCACTGGGGACAGGAAGAGGCTGGTACAGAGCAGGAATCCCTATTACTCTTTCTCTAGCAACTATGTTCCCAGAAATTTGAAACTCTTTTTTTTTTTTTTTAATTCTTTATATATCCTTTTTATAGACTCAAGCAACTATTATCTGTCAATATTTTTTACAGCAGGTTTTAGGTGAGGGAAAATCTGTGGATTTCAAATGGTGGAATTGGGAGAGAGATAGGCACTGATGAACCATTTACTATCAGTAATGATGTGATTTTTCACCAAAATTATCTACAAATATTAAGTATACCTCACAATGGGTAAATAAATTTCTGATCTCCATAGGTCTCCTATATTCTATTTTCTTCATATTTGCACAACTATGATATTTTAGATTAAAAAACATCTGTCCCTATCATGACTTAAGAGTTTCAATCTAAAATTTCTTCCATTATACGGAAACGAAGGCTATATTCAATTAATTGTTCTTAAATTTTGTTCTTCATTCAACTATTTTACTGCAAATATATTTGGTAATCTAATATGCACCAGACATACTTCTGTGCTTGGGGATACAAAATAAAGAAAGCTGACAATATCCCTTATCTTCATCCTCTGCTTGGGATATGTGTGTGTTGTGGGGGGGATGTGCATAAATGGTGTCAAGAATGGTAGAAAAAGTAGTTCCACTATAGTTAGATTCAAACTTCAGAAAAATCACTTTGCTTTGAATGAGAAGAAAGGAGAAGAGCATGGGGAATATTTTACCAAAGAGAAAATGACTGAAATGGTTTTAGTAGATTTACTTTTATAACAGAATCATTTTCAACTCTCCTATTGTTTTGGACCTAGGAGTGTTCTCCTAGAATTTTTACTGAAAACTCCACTAAAGTGACTTTACTCACTAATGCTATAAAATGTTATATTCACCTGTACCTTGCTTCATTACTAATTATTCTTCATTCCCAGTTCTATTTTCCTTCACTGGTTATTTCATTGTTCAGAGACCATTTTCCAATTCCTTCATAAAACACTCCCAGTTCACTGCTATCCATACGTCTCTTCATTTTCATTTTTGTACTCATTGCTTACAAAATAATCACAGCCACTTCATATTTTTACATAACTATTAAAAGCAGAAAACCAAACCAGCTGCAGTCAAGTTGGTTTCAACTCATGGTAGCCCCATGTATTTCAGGGTAGAACTGTGCCTCAAAGGGTTTCCAATGGCTGTGATTTTTCAGAAGGAGATCTCCAGGACCGTTTTCTAAGACACACCAGGGTGGATTCAAACCACCAACCTTATGATTTTGACTGTACTCAAGTGATTAACTGTTTACATCATCAAGGTTCTCCATTTAGCTACTTGGGGGGGGGGTACCTCTCTGCCATCCAGTTGATCCTGATTCATAGCAACCCCATTAGGTTTTCTAAGGTTGTAAATCTTTATAGAACAAGATTTCCCCATCTTCCTTCTGTGGAACAGCTGGGGGGTTGAATCACGGGCCTCTGGCTAGCAGAAAAATGCTTTATGCACTATGCCACCAGAGCTACTGTTGTTGTTGTTATGTGTCGTTGGGTCGGCCCCGACTCATAACGACCCCTCCTTTGGTCTGTGGAAGTAGATTGCTCCATCTTCCTTCCGAGGAGTGGCTGGTGGGTTTGAACTGCCAGCCTGGTGGGTTTGAACTGCCAGCCTTCTGGTTAGCAGTCAAGTGCCTTAGGCACTATGCTACCAGCGCTACTAGGAATGTCTTATTTACTAACATAATTTTCTCACTCTCTAGTGCCTAAGGCACTTGACTGCTAACCAGAAGGCTAGCAGTTCAAACCCATCAGCCACTCCTTGGAAGATGGAGTAATCTACTTCCGTAGTGATACTGCCTCGGCAACCCAAGGAGGGGTCGCTATGAGTTGGTCGGACTCAACGGCACACAACAACAACAACATGGTACAAGAAAGGAGCCTAAGGCATTTGACTGCTAAACAGAAGGCTGGTGGTTCAAACTCACCAGCCACTCCTCAGAAGGAAGGTTGAGCAATCTACTTACGTAGTGATAATGCCTCAGAAACCCAAGGAGGGGTCCCTGTGAGCCACTGATGGCAGTGAGTTTTGAGATGATATAAGAAAGCAGCTCTGGTGGCCCAGTGCCTAAGGCATTTGACTGCAAACTACAAGGTGGGTGGTTCAAACCCACCAGTCAATCTGCAGGACAATGGGGCAATATGCTTCAGTAAAGATTTACCATGTCAGAACTAAATGAGGGGTTGCTCTGAGTCAGAATCAACTCAATGGCAGTTAATTTGGTTTTATAGGTTTATGGTACAAGAATGAGTTTCATGCCTTGTGTTATTTCTATGTTGTAATACTTTTAGAAGATGGAATAACTCAGTGAATATTTTTTACCTATGCAGGTCAACTCCACATAGTGAAAAACTGCTACTCAGCAAAATTACCAACAAGATATCTCCCTTGAATCTCTGAGGCATAAGGAGACTCAGATATGTGCAAAGTCTGGCTGCCACTAGGAAGGAACAAACCCAAACCAAACTCACAAGCATTGAGTTGATTCCAACTCAGAGCAACCACCATTGGATTTCCAAGGCTGTAAATCTTTATAGAAGTAGAATGCCCCATCTTCCTTCCAGGGAGCAGCTAGTGGGTTTGAACCAATGACCTTTTGGTTAGCAGCCAAATGCCTTACCCACTATGCCATCAGAGCTCCTTGAATCAGCAGAGCTCCTAGGAAGGAGCAGTGGGTCTCATTTGTGACTGCATGATTAAATATACTGATGTCAACAAGTAAGAACACGCTCTCTGTTCAAATAAAAGCAAAAATATTTTTTGAAGGTTCAATACAATTCAAACTGGGGACATGGTCTGATCTCACAAAATGAACTCAAATGCTCCAAAAGGGTGACAAGTAACAGAGGCATACTTATGAGGTAAATCAAAAACTAAAGATACAACATTCTAATTGGAAGTTGCAAGATAAGGGAAGTAGAAGGTAGAACATCTC
>NW_006921817.1:3199554-3201087 GCF_000298275.1 Orycteropus afer afer | reverse complement strand
CCCAAGGTAGGGTCTCTGTGAGTTGGGGCCGACTCGAAGGCACGTAACAACAACAACAACACATATTTCATATAAGTATAATCATATACTTATATATGATTATAAACAACAAATACTTTCAGGTATTTACACATTTGCTAAGGCCTTTGTGATAAAGGCTAAATAAGGGTGTTGATAAATTCACACAAGCACCTGCATGAAACCAACTATGCACAGATAGTGGAAATAGCAAGTGTTTGCAAGAAAATGGAATCCACCTCACTTGAATATATTTTCATGTAATGAAATAGAAATAAAGTGCAAATATAATTGCTACTAGACAATAGTTATAGTTTGATACTTTTCTATAATGCAGGCAAAATTATCACATTTGGCAGGAAAATCTGCTATTATGTTTCCTAGTCATTTGCAGAGTGCTTATAAGATGCTCTGGAAAAGTGATAAATGAAAGTGTACTTAAATCCATAGAAGTAAACACAAAGGCATGGTGGTGGACCTTAGAATTACTAAGGAACTAAACATAATTGAATTCTAGTCAGTGGTTTTTTTTTTGTTTTTTTTGTTTTTTTTTCCAAATGAAAATGGCCATGTTTACTAAGAGAAGTATTTAGCTATTGAAGATAAAAATAAAGTAATCAATATGCCAGAGTTCATTATAACCATAGTGGAAGAATGTTATTGAACCCAGAAATCAGTACAGAAGGTGATACCATTCTGCCTCGAATGCCAAGAGAATGATAGTTTTCTTTTTCTTTAGTAAAATGCATTTTTATCATTAATACATGGACTCTTTTTTTCTATTTTCCACCTTCTTTTCTTGAGATTTAATGTCATACTACTTTTACTTTTTCCTTTCTAGAACTTCAGAATACTCAAAATTTTCTGCAAATTTGTGTGATGTGTCAACAGCATTTCTTTTTCTTGTGAGGAAGAAAGGATGATTATCTGGCTTTTCTAGAATCTCTCAATCTTTTGATTCCTCATCTCTTTTTCCTCCCTCTTTATCTTTTCTTAAGGAGTTCAGGTGGCACAGTGTCTAAGGCATTTGACTGCTAGCCAAAAGACCAGTGCTTCAAACCCAGAAGCCACTCCATGGAAGGAAGATGGGGCAACCTGCTTCTGCAAAGATTTTTTGCCTGGGAAACCAAATGGGGGCACTGTGAGTCAGAATCCACTCCAGGGAAGTTGGGTGTTTTCTTTTCCTCTTTTCTCTTTTATCTTTTCTCAAGAAACTCAAAGGACATCTCAGGATAGATGTCTCAGAGGACATCTATCTATCTTCTGATTTTTCCTCCTCTGATATTTCTTCATTTTAAGTAGGTAGCAGAGTGAATAACATACCCCTGAATCCATATAAAAAACTCACTGCCATGGGGTCGGATATGACTCATAGTGACCCCTCCTTGAGTTTCCGAGGCTGTATCTCTCTGGAAGTAGATTACCCAATCTTGTTTCCGAGGAGTGGCTGGTGGGTTTGAACTGCCAGCCTTCTGGTTAGCAGTCAAATGCCTCAGGCACTACGCTACCAGAGCT
>NW_006921817.1:3198573-3199310 GCF_000298275.1 Orycteropus afer afer | reverse complement strand
TATCTATATATATATATATATATATATACACACAGTTATTAATAAAGTGAAAACATTGAATTTCCATGAAAGTGGTATCCTACATAATCATAACATTACACACATTGTTCCATCTACTAGCAGTTTACTTTCTTGCCCTTTTCCATTTGTCTCCAGAAAGGAGAATTATTCTTTTTATTATTGTACTATAATCATCTTGCTTTTTTAAAAAGTTTATTTATACTTGTATTTAGAAACAGTATTTTTCCAGTCTTGTGTTTTAAACTTTATAAAAATAGTATTATGTGTAGTCTTCTGGGATTTGCTTTTTGTCTCAATACCACACTGATACCTACAGTTGTAATACATTCTTTTTTATTGTATAAGATTCCATCCTGTGAATATGCCACAACTAATTTCTAAATTTTCTGTTGACGGACATTGAGTTGTTTTGTTGTTTTTGTTCTATTATGAATTGTTGATTTGTAGAGTATGAGAATGTTCGATTTTAAAAGAAAATGACAAATTATTTTTCCAAAGTGATTGTACCAGTTTGCACTGTAACCCCCAGTATCAAAGTGTTCCTGTTAATCCACACCCCTGCCAACACTTGTTATTGCCAATTTTCTTATATTTTGCATTCATTTATCTTGGGTATATAACCAGGAGCTCTGGTAGCATAGTGGCTAAGGCACTTGACTGCTAACCAGAAGGCTGGCGGTTCAAACCCACCAGCCACTCCTCGAAAGGAAGATGGG
>NW_006921817.1:3188573-3193583 GCF_000298275.1 Orycteropus afer afer | reverse complement strand
GTATTTTCACGCAAATTCTTCTGCTAGTTGGGGTTTAGTCCAAATCTGCATCCTTTCCTTCAAGGCTCAGGGGTCCAAGATTATCTTCTGTGTCTGTATTTATTGGTTTCCCTTTTCTTTGTTGAAGAGGGTCTGTGCAATCCTTCTGCCTAGTCCGCCATCTTGCCCCCGACTCCAAATTATTTTAACTTTTAACAGTTATTTTTCTTCTTTTTTCTTTTTCTTTTTTCCCTGTGTTTTCTTTTTCTTTTTTTATTTTTTTATTAAATTATTGTTTTGTTGAATGGGCAGTATTTTTCACAAGGTAAATTTTAGAATTTGAAAATGTTATTTTCTGTCAGTCTTTCTTCTGTGGAAAGTCACTGTATTACAGTGAAAACACAAACAGGAAAGAAAGGATTTGCAACTTAAGATGAAAAAAAAATCCTGGCTAACAGAGTGATTTTTGTCAGGTATTTTTTTAAAGTCAATGGTTTCATGGGTAAGAAAATCACAAATTCATAGCAAGGTATCTGCTATCAATTTCTCTCTTTGACAGCACTAAGCACTTTGCTCCTAGTACTGTGACTTTCTGGAGGCTGTAAACCTACTTTGACCCTTCCTAAACATCATTCAAAACTCCTCCCCTTCCATTATAAAAGTCGTATCTTCTCAGACTTTTTAAACTTACAGACATTTTTAATAAAAATTAAAGGCATCCTGATGTTTTATATAATAGGCTGAAGAGCAGAGTGTGTGCCACCTCTAAGAATCACACACACACACACAAAAGTATCCTTTGTTGTTTATATTTTGTATTGCCAAAAACAATGAAAACTTTTTTTTTCTTCCCAACTATAGGAAAACCAAGAGAATGTCACCTCATTTTGGGTAAATAATTTAAAAGTCTCCAGCTGTGCAGCTATAAGACAGATCAGAAAACCAAGAGACATAATTTGGATTCTAGCCAATATTTTCATTAACTTTTAAGCAGTTCTACTCTGTCCTAGAGGGTTACTATGTGTCAGAATAGATTTGATGGCAGTGGATTTGGGTTTTTATTTTGGGGGTGGGGGAGGTTGTGTGGGAGTGTTTATAACAACAAACTTAACTTCTCCAGAATACAGTTTTCTTCTCAACAATTGAAGAGGTTCTGGGAACTCTAATATATGTGCATCTCCATTCAAATGGTAAAAATGACTCATTGTGATGTTGTTGTATCACTCATATACCCTGTAATTTACCCAGGAACAACTAATCAGTATCAAAAATTTCCATAAATTTTCTATAAAATTTTAAAAATAAACAATTTTACAAATCATTTAAGTCAAAATGTATCTTAAATATAAAAACATTAAGAGAAGTTTGGGGAACAAATTAGGAAAACAGGACTAGATAAAGTCAGTTGATACAGGTAAATATAGCAGAGAAAAATATATATAATGGAAAGACTGAATGATTTTTTTTGCATTGGAAATATATTTTTGATCTAGCCATTTTGACTGAAGGCAAAAACTTTAAAAATAAATTCAGGTGTCTTTGAGCCATTTTTCTGTTAATCTCTGTATTTATATATTTAAAATAAATGATGAGCATTAACTGACCTGCAGCTCTGATGGCTTAGTGGATAAGGCACTTGACTGTTAACCAGAAAGTCAGCAGTTCAAACCCACCAGCTGGTCTGTAGAAGGAAGACGGGGCAATCTACTTCTGCAAAGATTTACAGCCTCACAGACCCAATGGGGGTTGCTATGAGTGGGACACGACCCAATGGCAGTGAGTTTGGTTTCTTTTTGGTTGTAACTGACCTTTCAGTCTCTCCTTTAAGAGAGTTTTAATCTACTTCTCTGTCTCCTCTGAATTTCTTTCCGTTTATCTTTGTCCTTGCATTTTAAGACAAAAGACTTCCAGGAATTATACATAGAACTCCAGGCTCACCCATATCTGAGGTGTTGTGTCCTAGGACTTCTGCTTCCCATCTTTGTACAACATTGAGATGACCCTTTTCATGACCTACCACATTGCAGTATTGTGTCTAGATGTTGGCCATACTATGGGCAACAGGTGCATACTTTAAAAACATAAACAAATTTCCTCTTGTGAGGATGGTTGTTTTTCACAATAACATAAGTAACAAAATTCTAAGATTTCCTTTCAAGTGATTGTAACTTTCTGCCCTATTGTTTATCAATATGTGACAAATCAGATTTGTTATGTGCTTACTCATGTGAACAAAGTAATATATAAACATGATACTTCCAAACTACTAGACGAATGCAACTGATCTTGAAGAAGGTACAGGATCTGCAGGCAGCATGCCTCTTAGCTATGGATGGAACAAGTAGAAATATGCACACAACTGAAAGCAAGCCTGAAAACCAGCAAACATTTTCAGACTATTTTACTCTACAGCATAGGTAAGTAGCCATATTAATTCCATCAGAGTTTTTGAGCCCCGTTCTGCACAGTATTAATAAGTAGTTTTTATGATTTGCCATTTATTTCTGAGTTTTTTGTTTGTTTGTTTGTTTTGGTCCAAACCACAAATCTGCTTTCCTGTTAGTTTGTAACTTCTAGGAATACACAGATATTATCTGCCTTATTTTTATATCCCTAGCACTGCTATTGTTAGATACTGACAAGTCAGTTCCATCTCATAGTCAGTTCCATCCTCATCTCTTACATTAAATAGAATGAAATATTGCCCTGTCATGTGCCAGCCTCACAATCTTTGCTATGCTTGAAATCATTGCTGCAGACACTTTGTCAGTGCACCTCGTGGAGGGTCTTTCTCTTTTTGCTGAACCTCTAATTTACCAAGCATGATATTCTTCTCCAAGGACTGGTCAAAGTACAAGGGATATAGTCTCATCATCTCCGGTGGTTGAGTTTGTGTATCAACTTGACTGGGCCTGATTGAATGGTTGGGCAGCTGGTGGTGGTTATTCCCCATGATGAGACTGGCAATCAACTCCATGGTGGGATCTACCACAAGCAGCTGAGTAGCTGTTTTGGGGATGTGGTCTTCTTCCCATATATAAGAAGTAGCTTTGAGAATAGTCTCTAGTTAGTGGTATGCTTGAACCCTGCATGTAGTTGCGTTGTTGTTCAGCAGCCTTCCATACTCTGTCGATCTTGGGACTTTCAGTGGACTTGAATCAAAAGCCTGCCATGTTGTTTGGTAACATCAGAACTGTGCCATTTTTTTTGTCGACTTCGGTCTTGTTAGCCTCAGCAGCCAGTAGCTGCCTGAGTAAAGAATTGCCTCTAGCTTCAGTGGGCCGGAACAAGAGGTAGAGATGAAGCCCAGGGTTGAGGGGTTTTCACAAAGCCCCTAGAGCCTGGCACTTGGAACTCAGATGTCTAGACTCCCAAAACTATAAGAATAAACTCCTGTTTATTAAAGCCATCCCATTTGTGGTATATTTCTGTTAGAGTGGCACTAGGTAACTGTTTTGGTTACCTAGTACTGCTCTGACAAGAATATACCACAAATGGGATGGCTTTAGCAAACAGGAGTTTATTCTCTCACAGTTTGGAGACTTTAAGCCAAAGTTCAAAGTGCCAGGCTCTAGGTGCTGGGTGAAAGCCCCTCAACCTTGGGCTTCAGCTCAGCCTCTTGCTCCTGGCCCTGTGAAGCTGGAGGGTTTTCTTCACTCAGGTGGTGGCTGAGAGGCTGACAGCCCAAGGTTGACAGGTAATAAGGCACAGTTCCGATATTACCACACCACATGGCAGGTCATTAATTCAGGTCTCAAGATTGGCAGAGCACAGCAGGCTGCTAAACAACGATTCAGCTACATACAGAATTCAAGCATGCCATAAATTAGAAACCATTCCCCAAGGCTTTTCCTTGTATACAGGAAGCAGACCACGTGGCTAATGCAGCTACTCAGCTGCTCACAATAGATTCCACCGTGGAGCTGATTACCAGTCTCATCATGGGGACTACAACATCCAGCTGCCCAGCAACTCAACCAGGCCCAGCCAAGTTGACACACAAATTTAACTACCACAGTAACCAAAACACCATCCTTGCTTCCAAGGAGCATTCTGGCTGTTCTTCTAACAAGATAGATTTGTTTGTTCTTCTGGCAGTCCATGGTACATTGAGTATTCTTTGCCAACACCATAATTCAAAGACATCAATTCTTCTTTCTTCCTGATTCATTGTCTAACTTTCACATGCATATGGGGCAATTGAAAATACCATGGTTTGGTTCAGGCACACATTAGTCTTCAAAGTGACATCTTTGCTCTTTAACACTTTAAAGAGGTCTTTTGCAGCAGATTTGCCAAGTGCAACACATCATTTGGTTTCTTGACTGCTGCTTCCATGGGTGCTGATTCAAGTAAAATGAAATCCTGACAACTTCAATATTTTCTCCATTTATTATAAAGCTGCTTATTGCTTCAGTTGTGAGGATTTTTGTTTTCTGTATGTTAAAGTGTAATCCATACTGGAGAATATATAGTCACTGATCTTCATCAGTAAATGCTGCAAGTCCTCTTCTCTTTCAACAAGCAAGGTTGTGCCTGAATATCTCAAGCTTTTAATGAGTGTTTCTCTAATCCTGATGCCATGTTATTCCAACTTCCTGGATTATTTGCTAAGCATACAGATTGAATAAGTATGGTAAAAAGATACAACTCTAAAATGTTCAATAAGAGGCTATCAAATTATTAATATTATGGTATAGACTAATCATTGAGGATTGGAGTAATACATTCATATCTATCATGGACTATCAAAATTGTAAACACATTGTAAGCAAAACATTTATCTTAGAGTGTCAATATTGTAATAGTGTTGATAATAAGTGCATTCTGTTTCTAAAACCTTAATATATATTGTGACTTGTTCTAAAGAACATTCTTAACTAGTATTTATTTAAGTTAATTAGTTAGTTAGCTAATTAAATGTACAGCTATCATTTATGAGAACTACCATTTTCCCAGTTTGGATAGTGCCAGCATTTATTTTCAAATAAAAGCAGTAACAAATAGTGATGTTTCTTTAAAAAAAAAAAA
>NW_006921817.1:3184932-3187729 GCF_000298275.1 Orycteropus afer afer | reverse complement strand
TCATGGCTTGTGTCAGGCACACCTTAGTCCCCAAGGAGACATCCTTGCTCCTCAGCACTTGAAACAGTTCCTTCGTGATTGACTTTTCCAATGTTACATGTCATCTAATGTCCTGACTGCTGCCTCCATTGGCATCGATTGTAGGACCAAGCAACATGAATTCTTTGACAACCTCAATCTTTTCTCCATTTATTGGGATGCTGCTCATTGGTCCAGTTGTGAGGATTTTTGTTTTCTTTATATTGAGACGTAATCTACACTGCACACTGTATTCTTCAATCTTCTTCAGTAAGTGCCTCAAGTCATCCTCACTTTCAGTAAGCAAATTTGTATCGTCTGCATATCTCAGGTTGTTAATGATTCTTTCTCCAATCCTAATGCCACCTTTTTCTTCATATAGTCCATTGTCTTAGATTATTTGCTCAGCATATAGATTGAATAAATATGGTTATCTTTACTTAGATGTATATATTCTTCTAAGGATATCGACTATGTTTAAATTTGTCATCCTAATTTTACTGTGTCTATAGATGATATGGGAGCTCTGGTAGCATAGTGCCTAAGGCACTTGACTGCTGACCAGAAGGCTTGCAGTTCAATCCCACCAGCCACTCCTAGGAATGAAGGTTGGACAATCTACTTCTGTAGTGATACTGCCTCAGAAACCCAAGGAGGGGTCGCTATGAGTCGGGGCCAACTCGACAGCACAAAACCACAACAACATAGCATGATATTGTCACACAAAATATAATTATCTAATTAACTGCCTAACTCTATTACACTTTTTGTGTTTTCTAGGAAAAATTCTGTTTTATTAACTATGTAATCCTGAAAATTCATCACTATGCTTATTTCGGTCCATATTAAATTGAAAAATATTTGATAACAAGCTTATTGACTTGGGATTTTAAATATTTCAAAAAGAAGTATTTCAAAAAATATATTATCCTTCTTACTAAAGCAAAAATTGTACTCCAGCTTTCAAAGTGAGAGATTTTTGTATATTTAAGCTCAGTAGGAATCATTTTTGGCTTGTGATATGTTGTCAGTGGTGTAAAATATAAATGCTGATTTGATATCTTTTCATTCATGCTCCAGGTACCCTTGTGCCGTATATCACGCTTTCTTGAAAATGTGGCTAGGCCTGAAATCATTGCTCTTTCAGCCCCACTTGGGATATAAAAAGCTGTTTTATGAGTTGCAAATCATTAAAACAGACATATTTCTCATGGAGTACTCAGTATATCAGAGAAATATTTGAGGAAAATAAACTCTTTGAAGAGGTGTTAAAAATGACAGTGAATGGCAGTCTGTGCACACTGAGAGAAGAACAAGGCATTTGTATCTTACTGGAGAAGTTGCAGAAGGAAAAATGAATATAGAACCTAAATAAATGAAAACCTATGGGAGCTCTGGTAGCATAGTGCCTAAGGCACTTGACTGCTAATCAGAAGGCTGGCGGTTCAAACCCACCAGTCACTCTTCAGAAGGAAGATGGGGCAATCTACTTCTGTAGTGATACTGCCTCAGAAACCCAAGGAGGGGTCACTATGAGTCATCCGACTTGATGGCATATAACAAAAACAATATATCTTATTTATTTCCTATTTAGTGAAAACTTTTTTTGTCAAAAAAAATTGCAATTTATTTCTATAAAAATATTAAGTAAGTCAGCAATGTGATAACTAATGAACATACATGTTATCACCACTTTCTCTTTTGTCTTCAATCTGAACTTTGGAGGCTATTCCTTCACTAGTTTGACAAAGAAATTCTTTGAATGGAGCATATGTTGATAACTATTGAAGCAGGGAATTAAGAGTGGTGACATACTACGTCTTTAGTTTGGTACATTTATAATACCTCAACTTCTTCAGAGTCACAGAGTTTTCCACAGTATCTTGATACTTTTTTGTGATCACTTCTGTGAGTTGTCATGTGTTTTTTTCCAATCCACCAGAAGCAGTATGGCTAAGAGAATAGGTCTGGGGATTGTCTATCGAGGTTCAACCTTGTCTTAGACACTAATGATCCTTAATAGATCATTTAATACCGCAAAATTATACTGAGTAAAATTATTCAATCCCAAAAGGACAAATATTGTATGATACCACTATTGTAAAAAATCAAGAAATGGGTTTTACAAAAGAAGAAATATTATTTGATGGTCACCAGGGGTGGGAGTGGAAGTAAGGATAAGCCATTAACTGGAAGGTAGAGACATATTAACTTGGATGTAATGGAAGGCAATAAAAAAGAAAATAAGAGAGAAAATAAATTAAGGGAATTTATCTTCCTAGCAAAGTATTACAATGATGTTCTTGTTATGCATTTTCAGTCTCCTGTTCTCCTTGTTTTGCTTTATAGATATCTGATTCCTCAGGAAAATAAATAAATAAATAAATAGTATAGAAGAAGAAAAGAAAAGAAAATAGTAAATATGTCATTGGACTTGTATCAAGATTAAATAGAAAATGTATGCAAAGCATTTTCTTTTTTTATTATGCTTTGGGTACAAATTTACATAGCAAACTTGTTTTACTTTCAACAGTTCATGCACATCTGGACTCATGGCCCCAATTACCATCCTCAATGGTAAGAAACTCTCCTCCCCTCTCCTCCCTGTGACCAGCCCCTCCCTGTTCCCCTCTCATACATGTATTCCTCTCTGTCCAGCCTTCCATCTATGTGAATTCTACCCCTCTGGTGTCCCATGGCCGCTTGATCCAAGGGGTGCATCTCCCTAGAGTAGGTAGGTGCATCAGCTTGGGGTAGGTGTTCTGTATGTGGGTCTTTA
>NW_006921817.1:3170438-3177787 GCF_000298275.1 Orycteropus afer afer | reverse complement strand
AAAAAAAAAAAAAAGACTCCATTTGCTACTCACCAAATTAGGCTGTAACACAAAATTTTTATAAACTATGTGTGCTAATCGAGCATGGTGTCCCCTGAGACTGCGGTCCCAACCTCCCAGTCCTGGTGATTCTCTCTCATAAGATGCTTATGATTAGAGCAAGGATAGATTTGGCTGAAGATAGTCTTAGATGTACATTTGTGCTAAAAAAGTAGCCACACGCATTACAGAAGCAACAGAAGACAGGGTGGGAGTAACTTTGCAAATACCTTTTTTCAACAATATAAATGGTGGCTATTCACATGGACCTTGCCAGAAGGAATACACAGAAATCAGATTAACTACATCTGTGGAAAGTTGCTGTTGTTGTTATGTGCCAACAGATCGGATCCTACTCATAGTGACACCTCCTTGGGTTTCCAAGGTGGTATCACTATAGAAGTAGATTACCCAACCTTCCTTCTGAGGAGTGGCTGGTGTGTTTGAACTGCCAGCAGTGGAAAAGCTCAGTATCTTCAGCCAAAACAAGGCCAGGAGCTGACGGTGGAACAAACCATCAACTGCTTATATACAAGTTCAAGTTTAAGCTGAAGAAATTAAAACAAGTCCACGAGAACCAAAATATAGTCTTGATTATATCCCACCTGAATTTAGAAACCATCTGAATAATAGATATGACTTATTAAACACCAAAAATCAGGTAAGTTGTGGGATGACATCAAGAAAATCATACATGAAGAAAGCAAAAGGTCATTAAAAAGATAGGAAATGAAGGAAAGTCCAAAAATAGATGTTAGAAGAGACTCTGAAATTTTCTCTTGAACAGAGAGTAATTAAAGCAAATGGAAGAAATTACAGAATAAAAGAGCTGAACAGAAGATTTCAAAGGGCAGCATGAGAATACAAAGTAAACTATTATAATAAGATGTGCAAAGACCTGGAGTTAGAAAACTGTGATAGTTGAGATTGTGTGTCAACTTGACTGGACCATGATTTTGAGTGGTTTAAGCAGTTGTAATGTGGTTATTCCCATGATGAGATCTGATGGATATGCTTTGAGCAGCCAATCAGTTGAAAGGGACTTTCCTTAGAGGTGTGGCCTGCTTCCAATATATATATATCAACCTCCAAGGAAAACTCAGGAACTTTTGTGGATCTGGATCCTGTTGTGCTACCTACAATTGTCTGTGAGCAAATAATCTACCATTCTGTTTCATGATCTTGGATTCATCATCTGCCAAAGTCAACAGCTGTTATACCAAAAAAAAAAAAAAAAAACCAAACTCACTGCCGTGGAGTCAGATCTGACCTATAGCGACCCGTCCTTGAGTTTCTGAGGTAGTATCACTAAGAAGTAGGTTGCTCAACCTTCCTTCCGCTATACAGCCTACCAAATTTGAGCTTGTCAGCCCCAGCAGCCGTGTGAGTCAGGAAAAGCCTCCAGTTTGATATTTGATCCAGGAACTTGGGACTTTCCAGCCTCTATACCTGTGTGAGTCATTTTCCTAAGATAAAGTCCTCTCTCTCCTTACTGGTTTTACTTCTCTAGAGAACCCAGCCTAACATATTTGGTGTCAAGAGTGGTTCTAGAGAGACAGTCAGAAGGGTGAGTTTCTTAAATTTGTTCTCACTGATTTTGTTTTGGTTCTCCAATTTGATTAATCAAAAGGCACTGGTGAATCTGCCTCCATTAGTAAAGAGAGCCCTGATAATCCGTGCCATGAGGTGGCAATATTAATATGCAAAATAGCACCACTAATAGATCAAGTATTTTTGAGAAGTGAGGCTCTGGGAGATCACATGTGTTATACTTTTCTGCAATTTTGTCAGCATGAGGAGTATAAGGAACTTGGTAGGTTGGTCCTACTTACACTAGACAAACTGGTGAAAGAGCAAGATGAGTTCATCACTGCTGAGTCACAGCTCAAGTACCACATCAAAGACCTCAGTGCTTCCAATTGCAACCTGAAAGAAAGCTTTACTGCTTCTAGTAACAGAGCTGATGTTGCTGAAAACCAAACCCAGAGTCTTATTGTAAGGGGGTGTGAATTACAATGCCAATTGAGTTGCCAAACCAGAATGGTGTCTGAATTTAAAGTGAAGGCATTGATTGGGAAGAGATGGGATCCTGAAACCTGGGATGAGGCCATATGAACAGACAGTCAGGAAGATGGCAACATGGAGCCTGTAAATTCTGTTGAATCCCTCTTGCCAACAGTACCACCCCTCCCATCTGAAGACATTACTATAAAACCATTATCCATTCCACTTTCACTTGATGGGATTAACCCAACTGTTCCTGCTGAGTCATTGCCTGGGGCATATGCTAAGGAAGATATTTCTGAATGTTCTCAGGGATCATCCCAACCACTCATTGTTGCTTCTAGACCCATAACTAGACTTAAGTCCAAGTGAGCACCAAAAGGTAAAGTATAAAATGTGACAGAGGAAGTGTTACATTACACCTGAAAAGACCTGCTTGGTTTTGCTAACATGTACAGACAGAAACCTGGAGAATATGTGTAGGAATGGCTAGCAAGGGTGTGGGATAATTGTGTAAGGAATGTAACATTGGATCAGTCTGAGTTTCTTGATTTAGGCCCACTAAGCATCCTTCATCCAATGCTCCAGCTCAAGAGGTTTAGACAGTATCTAATTGTTTATTTGGTTGACTTATGGAAGCATGGATTATGCAGTGGCCTGCATTAAGTCAAGGTGAAGTACCAGACCTCCCTTGGTATGGTGGAGAAGAAAGTATCCAAAGGCTTAGGGAAATTGACATGTTAGAGTAGATTTATCAGATTAGATCGATAGACACAGAAATGGAAAGCCCAAAGGACACATCTTTTATGACTACAAAAAAAAAAAAAAAAAATCACTGCCATCAAGTAGGTTCCAACTCATAATGACATCACCTTGGGTTTCCAAGGCAGTATCTCTACAGAGGTAGATTGACCAGTCTTTCTTCTGAGGAGTGGCTGGTGTGTTTGAACTGTCAGCCTTCTAGTTAGTAGTCAAATGCCTTAGACACTACACCACCAGAGCTCTTTTTGTCACTACAGGGAGGAACAAATTTGTGAAGGGAGCGCCAGTATCCTTGAAGACTGCTGTGATTGTCATTTTATGTAAAATGGATTTGAGAGTGGGAGTTGCCCTAATTAAATCAAGACACTTAACTACAATGGGGCTGATTGGACCCTGTGGTGGTAGAGGCCAAGGGTTGTTGTTATGGGTTGTTGTATGAGTCTCCAACTCATAGCGACCTCAGGCACAGCAGAAGGAAACACTACCCGGTCCTGCACCAGCTTACTATATTTGAGGTCATTGCCGCAGCCACTGTGTCAATCCATCTCATTGAGGGCCTTCCCCTCTTTTGTGGACCCTCCACCTTACCAAGCATGACATCCCTTACCAGGGAATGGTACCTTCTTACAACATGACCAAAGTAGGTGAGACAATGTCTGGCCATTCTCACTTCCAAGGAGCATTCCAGCTGCACTTGTTCCAGGACAGATTTGTTAGATCTTTTAGCAGTCCACACCACTTTCAGCTTTCTTCACCTGCACTACAACTTAAAAGCTTCAACCTTCTTTAGTCTTCCTCATTCATTGTCCAGCTCTCACATGCATATGAAGCAATTGAAAATGCTACGGCCTGTGTCAGGCACACTTTAGACTTCAAGGAGACATCTTTGCTCTTCAGCACTTGAGTGCTATACATTGTCTGATGTACTGATAGCTGCTTCCATTGGCATCAATTGTAGAACCAAGCAATGTGAAATCTTTGACAACTTAAATCTTTTCTCCATTTATCATGATGCTGCTTATAGGTCCAGGTGTAAAGTTTTTGGTTTTTTTTTTTTTTCTCTTTATATTGAGAGGTAATCCATACTGCAGACTATATTCTTCAATCTTCAACGATAAGTACTTCCAGTCATCCTCACTTTCAGCAAACAAAGTTGTGTCATCAGCATATCACAAGTTGTTAAAGATTCTTCCTCCAATCTTGACGCCACATTCATCTTCATATGCTCCAGATTCTCAGATTATTTGCTCAACATATAAAATGAATAAGTATGGTGAAAGGATACAACCCTGATGCACTCCCTTCTTGATTTTAAACCATTCATTTTAAACTTTGTTCTGTTTGAATGACAGCTTCCTCATCAGCACAATTAAGTGTTCTAGAATTCCCATTCTTCTCAATGTTATGCATAATTTGTTATGATCCACATTGAATGTATTGGCATGGTTAATAAAACACAAGTAAACATCTTTCTGGTGTTCTTTGTTTTGAGCCAAGATCCATCTGACATCAGCAATGATATCCCTCATTCCACATCCTCTTCTGAATCCAGCTTGCATTTCTGGAAGTTCTCTGTCAATAGACTACTGCAATTGTTTTTGAAATATCATCAGTAAGATTTTACTAGCATACGATATTAATGATATTGTTCAATTATTTCCACATTCTGTGGAATCACCTTTCTTTGGATGGGTATAAATAAGAATCTCTTCCAGTCAATTGGTCAGTTATCTGTCTTCCAAATCTCCTGGCATAGCCAAATGAGTGCCTTCAGTGCAGCATCCATTTGTTGAAACATCTCAATGGATATTCCATCAATTCCTTGAGACTTGTTCTTTGGGAATTCCTTCAGTGCAGCTCTGACTTCTTCTTCAGTACCATTGGTCCTTGAACATATGCCACTTCCTGAAATGGATGAAGATCAACCAGTTATTTTTGGTACAGTGACATTGTGTATTCTTTCCAACTTCTTCTGATCATGCTTCCTGCATCATTCAATATTTTGCACATAGAATCTTTCAACATGGCAATTTGAGGCTTAAATCTTTTCCTCAGTTCTTTCAGCTTGAAAAATACTGAGCATGTCCTTCTCTTTTGTTTTTCTAACTCCAGGTCTTTGCATATTTCATTACAGTAATCGGCTTTTTCTGCTCAAGCTGCTCTTTGAAATCTTCTGTTCAGCTCTTGTATTTTGTCATTTCTTCCATTTGGTTTAGCTACTCTCTGCTTAAGGGCAAGTTTCAGAGTCTCTTCTGACATCTATTTTGGTCTTTTCTTCCTTTCTTATCTTTTTTAATGACTTCTTGCTTTCTTCATGGATGATGCTCTTGATGTCATCCCACAATTCTTCTGTTTTTTGTTCATTGGTGTCCAATGCATCAAATCTATTCTTTAGATGGTCTATAAATTCTGGAGGGATATTTTCAAGGTCATATTTTGGCTCTCTTGGACTCGTTTTAATGTTCAACTTTAAGTTTAACTTGCATATGAGCAGTTGATGGTCTGTTCCACAATCTGCTCCTGGCCTTGTTTTGGCTGAAGATATTCAGCTTTTCCATAGCCTCTTGCCACAGATGTAATCAATTTGATTCCTGCGTACTCCGTCTTGCAAAGTCCATGTGTATAGCAACTACTTGTGTTGTTGGAAAATGGTATTTGCAATGAATAAGTCATTGGTCTTGCAAAATTCTATCATGAGATCTCCAGTGTTATATTTGTCACCAAGGCCAAATTTTCCAACTACAAGTGATTCTACTTTGTTTCCAATTTTTGCATTCCAGTCACCAGTGATAATTAACATATCTTGATTGCATGTTTGGTCAGTTTCAGAGTGCAGAAATTGATAAAAAAAAAAATTCAACGTTCTCATCTTTGGCTTTGGTGGTTGGTGCGTAAATTTGGATAATAGTGGTATTAACTGGTCTTCCTTGTAGGTGTATGAATATTATCCTATCACTAACAGCCTTGTACTTCAGGACAGATCTTGAAACATCCTTTTGATGATGAATGCCACACCACTCCTCTTCAAATTATCATTCCTGGCATAGTAGATCATATAGTTGTCTGATTCAGAATGGTCAAAAATAGTCCATTTCAGCTCACTAATGCCTGGGATATCAATCTTTATTTTTGACAACTTCCAGTTTTCCTAGATTCATCCTCTGTACATTCCATGTTCTGATAATTAATGGATGTTTGCAGCTGTTTCTCCTCAATTTGAGTCATTCCACATCAGCAAATGGAAGTCCAAAAGCTTTACTTTATCCATATCATTAAGGTTTGTTCTACACTGTAGAGGCAGCTATTTTCCAGTCATATTTTGAGTTCTTTCCTACCTAAGGGGCTTGTCTTCCCGTGTTGTATCTGACAGTGTTTCCGGGCTATTCATAAAATTGCCCAATAATGTATCAAACAGTGTTTCTGTGCTATTCATAAAGTTTTTCTTTGCCAATTCTTTGAGAAGTGAATGGCCTCTTCCTTCTCCCAAATCTTTCTCAGTCTTAAAGCTGCATTGAAACCTGTGCACCATGTGCAACCTTGTTGGCATTTGAAACACCAGTGGCACAGTGCCTCATAGCAATGCTCAAGCCACCACAGTATGACAAACTGACAGAGAAGTTCATCTCCATTACCTGTCTGAAAATTCTCTGCCTTCCCTGTACCTGGATCCTACCTGGACCCTGCCACTTTGTCATCCCTGGTGATTCTTCCCTCTCCTGCCTGTGGGGTGGGGCCTGTCTCTCTCCCCATACCTGGATCCTGCCACTTTTGTCATCCCTGACATTCTCTCCCTCTCCTGTCTCTGGGGTGGGGCCTTTCTCCCTCCCCTTACTTGGATCCTTCTGTTTTTGTCGTCCCTGGTGTTCCCTCCCTTTCCTGACTCTGGGGTGGGCCTTGTTTCCAAGTGGCAGTACTTAATTCACAAAGACAAGGTGCATGAGGTTACCATAATGGATAGCAGAGTCACAGCTGTTGTCAGAATACTCTGACTGGTGTGGAATTATAACATTGGCTACTTAGGCATGATATTTCTAGAAGTGAAATACATGGGAAACCTACTAAATAAATATTTAAATATACTTGATCTCTATAAACAGAATTCTAGTTCTTGTGAATAGCAGTTTAGATTGAATCAGTAGAATACAGAGTCATGGACCCTCAATCTATTCCTAGACTTGAGCTAGTTTACAGACCCACAACCCTTGAATGAAGGGGAGGCTAGGTCCCCTTGAGGGAAAACCTCACTACATTGTCAAAAATTTATATTGTCAGGCTTTCTCCCAGCCTTCCCCAAAGTGATCTGAGGCCTTTTACAAGAGTGACTGTTAATTGAGGAAAAGGAAATGTGGTATAGTAAATTACTTTGTGTGGCTTTTCTTCCCATAAGTCTTTGTAAACTCCAAGGTGGGATTTGCTATGAGCAAGTGAGGAGCTCCTGATTGCTGAAGGTGTCCACCTGGAGTATTTCTGTTGGGAGTGGCACAAAACAATGTTCTGGGAGATGCCCACTCTCTCAGGTGCTTAGAGTTCTGATGCAATATTTG
>NW_006921817.1:3147232-3170163 GCF_000298275.1 Orycteropus afer afer | reverse complement strand
CACTACAGTGAATTATCGAACCCAGGAGAGAGGTGCTTTGGGAGGAAGGGTTGGTGAAAGGGCTGGAGGGAGGCAGCATGTTTGGCCTTGCAGTAATAGGCTTTGGGTTACTGCTGGTAATCCTGTCTTCCTCTTGTGAGATTAGAGGAGGTCAGAACATGTGGCCTCCTTGGCGTTTTTGCAGGAAATAATCAGACTTTTCGATGACAACTGCATACTGGCTCTGAATTGACACTAATTCCAGGAGGCCCAAAATATCACTGTGGCCCACCCGTCAGAGTGGGGGCATATGGAGGTCAAGTTATTGATGGAGTCGTAAGTCAGGTATATCTCACAGTGGATCCTGTGGTTCCCTGAATCCATCCTTTAGCGTTTTCTCCAATTCCAGAATGTATAAAGGGAATAGTTATACTCAGCAATTGGCAGAATTCCCACATTGTGTCCCTTACATGTGGAATAAGGGCTACTGTGGTAGGAAAAGCCAAGTGGAAGCCATTAGAACTGCCTTTACTTAGGAAAATAGGAAACCAAAAGCAATACAACATCCCTAGAAGGATTATAGAGATTATTGCCAACATCAAGGACTTGAAGGATACAGGGGTGGTGATTTCCACCACATTCCCATTTATCTTGCCTATTTAGCCTGTGCAGAAAAACAGATGGATCTTGCAGAATAACAGTGCATTGTCATAAACTTAATCAGGTGGTGACTCCGATTGCAGCTGCTATTTTTGGAGTGGTTTCCTTGCTTGAGCGAATTAATACATCTTCTGATACCTGGTATGCAGCTATTGATCTGGCCAATGCCTTTTTCTCAAAACCAATTTCAAAGGATCATCAGAAGGAGTTTGCCTCCAGCTAGAAAGCTTTACAGTGCTCTCTCAGAGATGTATCAACTCCCCAGCATTATGTCATAATTTAGTCCATAGGTATCTTGATGTCTTTCTCTTCCTCAAGACATGCTGATCCATTACATTGATGACATTATGCTGATTGGACACAGTAAGGAAGGAGTATCAATGACTCTAGGCTTATTGATGACACATCTGTGTGCTAGAGGGTGGGAAATTAACCCAACAAAAATTCAAACACCTCCCACCTCAGTGTAATTTCCAGGGTCCAGAAGTGTGGGCATGTCAAGATATTCCTACTTAAGTGAAGGATGAGTTATTTTATCTGGCTTTCCCCACAAGTAAACAGGAGGCACAGCATCTGGTGAGTCTCTGGATTTCCCTCATTTGGGTGTGTTGTTTCAGCCTATTTACCAAGTGACTTGAAAAGCTGCTAGTTCTGAGTGGGGCCCCAAAGAACAGAAGGCTCTGAAACAGGTTCAGGTTGTCCTGCAAGCCACTCTGCCACTTGGGCCATATGATCCAACTGAGCCATTGGTGCTTGAATTGTCTGTGGTAGATAGAGATGTTGTTTGGAGTCTTTGGCAGGCCCCTCTTGGTGAATCGCAGTGCAGACTCTTAGGATTTTGGAGCAAAGCCCTGACATCTTCTGAAGATAACTACTCTCCTTTAATTTTATTTTTTAAAAAATTTTATAGTGATTTGAGTGAAAGTTTATGATTTGGGTCAAAGTTTACAGAGCAAATTCACTTTCCATACAGCAGCTCACATACACTTTGTCTCATGACATTGACTACAATTTGTAACAATGCAACAGCTCTCTTCCCACTTCCTCTCCATAGTTACCTCTTCCTTTTGTCCTTCCCTCTCATGGACTCCTGCCCCCGAGCTGTCTACCTGTGCGTACACAGCCCTTCTATTCTCCCATGATCGATCTCTCCAAGGAGTGTATCTACCTAATGTAAATATTTAGCTCATATGCCTGTCTTTTGCTTGGCTGGAAGCTCCAGGAGTGGGTTCAATTCCATACCTGAAGGGCAGCTAGGGGCCATAGTCTCAGGGGTTCCACCAGGCTCTATCAGACCAGTAAACCTGGTCCTTTTTTTTTTTTTTTTTTTATGATTTTGATTTTTGTTCCACCTGTTCTCTCACTCCACCCAGGATCTCCTACATGATCCCCCTCCAAGTGGTTGACAGTGGTAGCCGGGTACCACCTAGCTCTTCTGCTAGTATTCAGCATACTCATATATGCTGAGGATTGCATGGTGTACCAATTCCTTGGAATAATTGTTTCCACATGTCTTTGGTTTTCTGCATTCTTTTCTTTGGATGAGGAGAGACCCATCATTACATCTAGATGCCTGCTTGCAAGCTTTTAAGATCCCAGTCACTACTTGCCAGAGTAGGATGTGGAACAATGTTTTTGTCTAGTATGTCATGCCAATTGAGCTTGATGTCCATGGTGACCATGGTCCTGAGGCAACAAGTCCAAATATTCACTCCCTCTGGGTAATTGGCTGTGGCTGAGAAGTGACTACAACCTTGTCCCTTGTCAGCTCTAATATATACCTGGAAATTCTTACAGAACATCCAAATACACCTGTAGAAACATTGTCTGTCAACCCTATACATGGTCTTGGACACATTCCCCACTGCATAGACATACCTAATCGTTCAACCTGTCCACCCATCAATTCACCTGTTCCATGTTTGCCTTCACTGACAACACAGTACTGTATGTGCAAAAGGATTCATCTTTGTTGTCTGTACCTTCCATGCACCTCTCTATGTCTTCCTCTTCCTCAGTGCCACTGTGTTGATTGCTCACATTTGGTACATTGCTCTTCCCTTCATCCAAATCAATACTTATCTCTACCTATCTAGCAGTGTTCCCTCCCACCTCTGGTAACCAACAAAGAAAATTTCCTTCCATATATAAACCTTTCCTTGACTTTTTACAATAATGGACTAATATAATATTTTTGTTCTATGATTGACTTATTTCACTCAGCATAATGGCCTCCAAGTTTTTGCACCTTTTGTGGCATTAGGCAGATTCTTATAGTTCTTCAGGGTTGCATAATATTCCACCGTGTGTATGTACCAAAGTTTGGTTATCCATTCTTCTGTGGATGGGAACCTAGATTGTTTCCACCATTTTGCTATTGTGCATAGTGCTGCAATTAGCTTGAGTGTGCATATATCTGTTCTTGTCTTAGCTCTCACTTCTTCAGAATAAATACCTAAACTCTTTTCCTTTTGAGAAATAACTTTTGGCATGTTACTGGGCTTTATTAGAGACTGAATACCTAACCATGAGCCACCAAGTCATCATGAGGTCTGAGATGCCCATCACGAACTGGGTGTTTTCTGACCCAAAGAGTCATAAAATTTGACATGCACAGCACCACTCCATCATTAAATGGATGTAGTATATAAGCATTCAGGCTCAAGCAAGACCTGAAGGCAAGTAAGTTGCATGAGGAAGTGGTCCAAATGCCTATGGTCTCCACTCCAGTTACATTACCTTCCTTCTCCCAGTCTGCACCTAGGGCCTCATGGGAAATTCCTTATGATCAGTTGACTGAAGAAGAGAAAAGTCATGCCTGGTTACAGATGTTCTGTGTGATATGCAGGTACTGCTTGAAAATGGACAGCAGCAGCACTGCAGCCCTTTTCCTGGACTTCCCTGGAGGACAGTGGTGAAGGGAAATCCTCCTAATGGGCAGAATTTCAAGCCATGTATCTTGCTGTTCACTTTGTGTGGAAGGAGAAATGGCCAGATGTATGACTGTATACTGACTCATGGACTGTGTCCAACAGTTTTGCTGGATGATCTGGGACTTGGAGAACATATGATTAGAAAATAGGTGATGAGGAAGTACAGGGAAGAGGTATGTGGATAGATTTCTCTGAATGGGCCAAAGGAGTAAAAATATTTGTGTCTCATGTGAATGCTCACCAAAAGGTGACCTCAGCAGAGGAGAACTTTAACAATAAAGTGGATATGATGACATTTTCTGTGGAAACCAGTCATCCTTTTTCCCCAGCTACTCCTGTCATTGCCCAATGAGCTCATGAACAAAGTGCCCATGGTGGCAGGGATGGAGATTATGCATTGGCTCAGCAACATGGACTTCTACTTATCAAGGCTGACTTGGCTACTGCCACTGCAGAGTGCCCAATCTGCCAGCTGCAGTGACCAAAACTGAGTCCACAATATGGAACAATTCCTAGGATCAATGAGCCACCAACCTAGTGGCAAGTTGATTACATTGGACCACTTCTACCATGGAAAGGACAGTGTTTTTGTCTTAATAAAATTGACACTTATTCTAGATATGCATTCGCCTTCCCTGCATGCAGTGCTTCTGCCAAAACTACCATGTGTGGACTCACAGAATGCCTTATCCACCACCATCATATTATTCCACACTGAGTTGCCTCAGACCAAGGGACTCACTTCAATGTAAGTGGAGTGAGGCAATTGGTCTATGCTTATAGAATTCATTGGTCTTAGTATGTTCCCGGTCATCCTGAAGCAGGTGGCTTGATAGAATGATGGAATGGTGAAAACACAATTATGGTTCCAGATAGGTGGCAATACCTTGAAGGGTTGGGCTAATGTTCTACAGGAGGCTGTATATGCTTTAAACCAGTGTCCAATATGTGATGCTGTTTTTGCAATAGCCAGGATTCATAGGTACAGGAACCAAGGAGTGGAAACAGGAGTGGTACCAATGGTACCAATCACTATTACCCCTAGTGACCCACTCAAAATATATTTGCTGCCTGTCCCTGCAACACTATGCTCTGCAGGTCTGGAGGTCTTAGTCCCAAAGGGAAGAACACTGGCACCTGGAGACACAATACTGATTGCCCTGAACTAGAAGTCATGAATGCCACCTGGCCCATTTTATCTTCCTCATGCCTCTGGATTAACAGGCAAAGAAGGGAACTACTGTACTGTTTGGTGTGATAGATCCTGATTACCCAAGGAAAAATGGATTGATATTACATAATGGAGGTAAAGAAGATTATATCTGGAATGTAGGAGACTCCTTAAGACATCTCTTAGTACTACCATGCCCTGTGATTAAAGTCAATATAAAGCTACAGCAACCCAATTTTCATATCACTACTAATGTCTCAGACCCTTCAGGAATGAAGGTTGGGGTCACCCCACCAGGGAAAGAACCACAGCTAGCTGAGGTGCTTGCTGAGAGTAAGGGAAGTACTTAATGGGTGGTGGAAGAAGGTAGCTCTGAAAACCAGCTATAACCACATGACCAGTATCAGAAATGAGGACTGTGATTGTTACATTTATTTATTGAATGTGGACATAAAATATTTTTGTTTTCCTCAGTTAGGAACTATAAAATGTACACAAAGTTAATGTGTTTTCGGTTGTACACATGTTGTTTATGTTAGGCGCAAATATGACTTTATAATTTTACTTATTTAGAGATTTTATGTGGTAAGGAGATGTGTAAAACTGCCAATTTGACAAGGGGTGGACTATGATTGTTGGAGTTTTGTGTGACCTTGGCTGTACCACAAATCTGAGCAGTTTAAACAGCTGTGATGTGGTTATTCCTATGATGAGATCTGATCCATATGCTTTGAGCAACAAATCAGTTGAAAAGGAATTTCCTTGGGGGTGTGGCCTGCTTCCAATATATATCTACATCCTTGGAAAGTTCAGGAAACTCCTGTGGATCTAGATCCTGCTGTGCTGGCTACAACTGTCCATGAGCAAAGAATCAATCCATCTGCTTGGTGATCTTGGATTCATCATCCACTGAAGTCAGCAGCCATTATGTTGTTGTTGCAGTAGTTACCATTGAGTCAGATCTGACTTATAGCACCCTATGTACAACAGAACTAAGCACTGCCTCATCCTGTGCCAGCCTCACAATCCTTGCTGTACCTGATTTCATCATTGTAGCCACTGTCAATCCATCTTGTTGAGGGCCTTCTCCTTTGTCGTTGATCCTTCACTTTATCAAGCATAATATCATTCAGAAGGGTCCCTTCTGACAACATGGCCAAATAAGTCAGACAAAGTCTGGCTATTCTTGCTTCCAAGGAGCATTCCAGCTGCATTTCTCCAAGTAAAGATTTATTAGTTCATTTGGCAGTCCGTGCTACTTTCAGTATTCTTCACCAACAACACAACTCAAAAGAATCAACACTTCTTCATTCTTCCTTATTTATTGTCCAGCTTGCATATGGATATGAGGTGATTGAAAATACCATGGCTTAGGTTCAGCACACCTTAGTCTTCAAAGAGATATCTTTGCTCTTCAGCACTTTAAAGGGGTCTTTTGCAGCAGAATTTCCCAATGCAATAAATCTTCTGATGTCTTGACTGCTGCTTCCATTGATGTTAATTGTGGAATCAACTAATATGAAATCTTGGGCAATTTCAATCTTTTTTCCACTTATCATGATGCTGCTTATTGGACCAGTTGTGAGAATATTTGTTTTCTTTATATTGAGGCATAATCCTGCAGACTTCAGTCTTCAATCTTCATCAGTAAGCACTGGAAGTCATCCTCACTTTCAGCAAGCAAAGTTGTGTCATCTGTGTATCACAGGTTGTTAATGAGTCTTCCTCAAATCCTGATGCCACATTCTTCTTCATATAGTCCAGCTTCTTGGATTATTTGCTCAGCATTGAATATGTATGGTGACAAGATACAATCTTGATGCATGCCCGTCCTGATTTTAAACCATACAGTGTTCTCTTGTCCTGTTCAAACAACAGCCTCTTGGTCTATGTACAGGTTCCTCATGAACACAATTAAGTGTTCTGGAATTTTCATTCTTCTCAACATTATCCATAATTTGCTATGATCCACACAATCAAATGCTTTTGCATAGTCAATAAAACACAAGTAAACATCTTTGCGATATTCTCTGCTGTCCGACAAGATCCATCTGGCATCAGCAATGATCTCCCTTGTTCCACGTCCTCCTCCAAATCCAGCTTGCATGAAGTTCTCTGCCAATATATTGCTGCAACCATTTTTTGAATTATTTTCAGCAAGATTGTAAATGTGTGTGATTTTAATGATACTGTTCAATAATTTCCACATTCTGTTGTATCACCTTTCTTTTGAATGGGATCAAATATGGATCTCTTCCTGTCAGTTGGCCAGGTGGCTGTCTTCTAAATTTCTTGGCATAGATGAGTGAGTTTCTCTGGTGCACCATCCATTTGTTGAGACATCTCAATGGGTATTCCATCAACTCCCGGAGCCTTGTTTTTCACGTATTCCTTCAGTTCAGCTTCAACTTCTTTCTTCAATGCCATTGGTTCTTGATCACATCCCACCTCTTGAAATGGATGAACATCAACCAATTCTATTTGGTACAATGACTGTACTGATTCCTTCCATCTTCTTTTGATGTTTCCTGCACCATTCAATATATTGCCCATAGAATCTTCCAATATTGCAACTCGAGGCTTGAATTTTTTCTTCAGTGTATTCAGCTTTAGAAATGTTGTGTGCATTCTGCCCTTTTGGCTTTCTAACTTCAGATCTATGCAAATTTCATTATAATAATTTACTTTGCCTTCTCAAGCTGCTCTTTGAAATCTTCTGTTTAGCTCTTTTAGCTTGTCATTTCTTCCATTTGCTTTAGCTACTCTTCATTGAAGGGCAAGTTTCAGAGTCCCTTCTGATATCCATTTTGGTCTTCTCTTCCTTTCCTGTCTTTTTAAATGAACTTTTGCTTTCTTCATGGGTGATGTACTTGATGTCATCCCACAATTCATCTGGTTTACAGTCATTGGTGTTCAAGGCATCAAATCTATTCTTTAGATAGTCTCTAAATTCAGGAGTGATATAATCAAAGTCATATTTTGGCTCTCATGGGCTTGTTTTAATTGTCTTCAGATTCAGGTTGAACTTGCATATGAGCCACTGATGGTTTGTTCCACCATCAGTTCCTGGCCTTGTTTTGGCTGAAGATAACTGAATTTCTCCATCACCTTTTTCCATAGATGTAGTTGATCTTATTCCTGTGTATACAATCTATTGTAATCCACCTATTTAGCCACTGTTTAAGTTGTTGAAAAAAAGTGTTTGCAATGAATAAGATGTTGGTCTTGCAAAACTCTATCATGTGATTTCCAGCATTATTTCTTTCACCAACGCCATAGTTTCCAACTACTGCAATTCCTCTTTGTTTCCAACTTTTGCAATCCAGTCATCAGTGATAATCAACACATTTTGATTCATATTTGGTCAATTTCAGACCGTGGAAGTTGGTAAAAATCTTCAACTTCCTCATCTTTGGCTTTGGTGGTTCATGAACAAATTCGAATAATTGTAGTATTAATTGGTCTTTCTTTTCAGTATATAGATATTATCCTATCATTGTCAGCATTGTACTTCAGGATAGATCTTGAAACATTCTTTGTGATGATGAATGCCACATCATTCCTCTTTAGTTTGTCATTTCCAGTACAGTAGATATATGGTTGTGCGATTCAAAATGGCCCAACCTAGCCCATTTCAGCTCACTAATGCCTAGGATATAGATATTTATGCACTCCATTTCATCTTTGACAACTTCCAATATCCCTAGATTCATACTTCATACATTCCTTGTTCCATTTGTTATGGATATTTGTGGCTGTTTCTTCTCATTTTAAGTCATGTCACATCAGCAAATTGAGGTCGTGAAAGCTTTACTCCATCCATATCAGTAAAGTCATCTCTACTCTGAGAAGGCAACCCTTCTGTAGTTGTATTTTGAGTGCCTTCCAATCTCAGTGGCTCATTTTCCTGGCGCTATATCAGTCAATGTTTCAGGACTATTCATAAGGTTTTTCAATAAAATATGAGACAGTGTTTCACTGCTATTCATAAGGTTTTCACTGACCCATTTTTAAAGAAGTGGATGGCCCCTTCCTTCTTCCAAATCTATCTTAGTCTGGAAGCCCCACTGAAACCTGTCCACCATGGGTGACCCTGCTGATATATGAAATAACAGTGGCATAGCCTGCAGTCTCACAGCAACATGCAAGCCACCACAGTGAGACAAACTGACAGATGAGTGGTGGAATAGCCATTATACTTTCTGTTAATCTTGAGCTCATCAGGCCCTGCAGCTGCATGAGTCAGGGAAAAAAGTCTAAACTGAAGTTTGCTCCAGGGACTTGGGACTTGCCAGACTCTAAAACTGTGTGAGCCTGTTTCCAAAGTTAAATTTCTCTTCCTTTCCCTCTCTCTGTTTTACTGGTTTTGATTCTCTATAGAATGCAACCTAACACAAGAAACAAAAGGGAAGAACACACTCAGCATTTCTCAACTTGAAAGAACTGAGACAAAATTCAACCCTCTATATGCAATATTGAAGTATTCTGTGGGCAAAATATTTGATGATGCAAGAAGTATCAAAAGAAGATGAAAGGAATGCACACAGTCACTGTACAAAAAAGAATTCATAGAAGTTCAACTATTTCTGGAGGTAGCATATGATATTAAAAGAATCAATGATATTAAAAGAAGAAGTTGAAGCTGCACTGAAGGAATTGGCAAATAAATAAATAAATAAATAAAGGCTCGAGGAAGTGATAGAATAACCATCAAGATGTTTTAATAAATGGATGCTACATTGGAGGCACTTAGTCATCTATGCCAAGAAATGTGGAAGACAGCTATCTGGTCAACTGACAGGAAGAAATCCATATTTGTACCCATTCCAAAGAAAAATGATGCAACAAAATGTGAAAATTATTGAACATTATCATTAATATCACATGGTAGTAATATTTTCCTGAACATAATTCAAAAACAGTTCAGCAACATATTGACAGGGAACTTCACAAAATGCCAGCTGGATTCAGAAGAGAACATGGAATGAGAAATATCATTGCTGATGTCAGATGGCTCTTGGCTGAAAGCACAGAATACCAGAAAGATGTTTACTTGTGTTTTATTACTATGCAAAAGCATTTGATTTTATGGATTATAGAAATTATGGATAACATTGAGAAGAATGAGAATTTCAAAACAATTAATTGTGCTCAAGAAGAACCTGTACATAGACCAAGGAGGCTGTCATTCAGGGCAAGGGTTTAAAATTATGGTTTAAAATCAGGAAGGGTTTGCAATAGAGTTGTATCCTTTCACCATATTTATTCAATCTATATGCTTAACAAATAATCTGAGAAACTGGACTATATGAAGAAGAGCATGGCATCAGGATTAGAGGAAGATTCCTTAACCTAAAATATGCAGACAACCCAAGCTTGCTTGCTGAAGGTGACTTGAATAAATTAATGATGAAGATTAAAGACTACAGTCTGTAGTATGGATTACACATCAAGATAAAGAAAGCAAAAATCCTCACAAATGGACCAATAAGCAGCTGCACAATAAATGGAGAAAAGATTGAAGTTGTCAAAGATTTCATATTACATGAACACCAAGGAGCAGTCAAGAAATCAGATGGAGTATTGCATTGGGCAAATCTGTTGCAAAAGTTCTCTTTAAAGTACATTACCATTAACACCAAACATCACGGTACAGATAAACAGATAAATACCTGAGAAGATCAGATGGGGCTCAGTGAACAAAAGTATACTCTAGACCAAGGATAGATTCAGCTGAGGCTAATATTGCACAAATACCAGTGATGCAAAATACCCACAATCCTTATAGAAACAACAGAAGACAGACATAGAATAATCCCTCGCAGGCAGCCAGACACTGTGGGAGAGAGATCCAACAGATCTTCTAAATCAGGGCCGTAGTACTGGGGGACACCAGGCTCAATTAGCACAACAAAACACATAAAAATATTGTTCCTCATCCTACATTGGTGGCTAGCAATTGGCTTCTTAAAAGCTTTCAAGCAACCATCTAAGATGCAGCTAACGGTCTCTTATCATCGGAAATGAAGACGAGTGCAAAAAACCAAGGGCATTTGGAAGCAATGAACCCTAGGACATGATGAACCTTGAGACCAGAAGAACTAGATGGTGCCTGGCCACCAATGCTAACCACTCAGGAAAGGATCAAAATGGGAGATCCTGGATAGAGTGGGAGGAAAAATGTGGAACGAAATCCAAAAACACAATAATGACCAGACTTACTGGTCAGATGGAGTCTGGTGAGACCCCCAGTACTATGGCCCTGGGATACATTTTGGGCCTGGAATAAAACTCACTCTCAGGGGCTGGCTCTTAGCCCAATAGTAAACAAGATGTACATGCAGACCACTCAACCCAGGGTGACGCACCCACATACTCTATGGAAATGCATCCCTTGGAGCAATCAACCACCACCAGAGGGGCACCAAAGGGGCAACATTCTCTGGGAGGAAATGCAGGACACACAAGAGTGCATAACTATGAGGGGCACAGGGCGGGGATTACTGGGCAGGGAAGGGAGGAGACAGGGTTAGGGTTGAGATGGTAATTGTGGAGTGAAACTAAATGCACGTGAAATGCTGAATGTAAAACAAATTCTGCTCTGCAAACTTGCACCTAAAGGACAATTTAAAAAAAAAATCAAGGGATGCTCAAAGAAAAATAATAGATTCTTGTTGAACTCATCAAACAGGCAACAATTTTAAGAGTGTCAGTGTTTTACTCTTGCCAGCAACTTGATATAAATAAATAAATAAATAAAGTGTTGAAGAGTAAACACCACTTTGAAGATTAAGGTTCATCTAACCCAAGCATAGTGGCTAAGTCACTTGCCTGCTAACCAGACGACTGGCGGTTCAAACCCACCAGCCACTCCTCGGAAGGAAGGTTGGGCAATCCTACTTCCATAGTGATACTGCCTCGAAAACCCAAGGAGGGGTCGCTATGAGTCGGGGCCGACTCGACGGCACATAACAACAACAACAACAACCCAAGCATGGAATTTTCATTTGCTTCTTATGCGTGTGAAAGCTAGGCGATGAATAACAAAGAGAAGAGTTGATGCTTGTGGGTTGTGGTGTTGAGGAAGAATATTGAAAATACCATGGACTGCCAGAAGAATTAACAACTCTGTCTTGAAGAAGTGGATCCAGAATGCTCCTTGGAAGCAAGAATGGCCAGACTTCATGTCACCTACCTTCATCATGTTGTCAGAAGGGACCATTCCCTGGAGAAAGATATTGTGCTTGGTAAAGTAGAGGATCAGCAAAAAAGAGGAAAACCCTTCATGAGATCAATTGACACAGTGGTTGCAATGATAGGCTCAAGTATAGCAAGGACTGTGGGGATGGTGCATAACTGGGCATCATTTCATCCTGTCATACCTACAGTGGCTGAGTCAGAGCCAACTCAATGGCAGCTAACAGAAACAACATGGAATTTCAAACCATTAAACACAGTTCTGGTAGCATAGTGCCTAAGGCACTTGACTGTTAATCAGAAGGCTGGTGGTTCAAACTCACTAGCCACTGCTCGGAAGGAAGGTTGGGCAATCTACTGTAGTGATACTGCCTCAGAAACCCAAGTAGGGGTCGCTATGAGTCGGGTCCAACTCAACGGCATATAACAACAACACAACAAACACAGGATCACTGAGCTAGCTAAAAGGGATACAAACTCAGGTTCTTTTATTATGCAGGAAAGATTTTCAGGACTAGGAGGTGATGTGGTTCCTTCCCTGTGAGCAAGAAGCTTGTGCCCATGTTTCTAGACCACCTGAGATAACTCCTGCCCTAGAAGACTGTGATAGTTTTATCTTCTCTTCCATGTAGTTATGTTCTAATTAGAATAAATGAATTAATTTATGTACTTTTGCTTAAAATTATTTGTTATGTTTAAATCTTCATTTGAGGAGGGCTAGGAAAGTGCAAAATAAATGAGACTTTTTTTCTCTAGATTCACTGATTTTTCATTTTCTCTTTTAAAATATTTCAGAAAGGAAAGGGGGGGACTGTTACTTTACAAAGATAAAACAAAAACAAACAAACAAAAAAACACATCACTGTTGTTGAGTCAATTTCAATTCATAGGGACTTTTCCCCTCTCCTTGGTTTTCCGAGGCAGTATCTCTATGGAAGTAGATTGTCCAGGCTTCCTTCCGAGGAGTGGCTGGAGGGTTTGAACCACAAGCCTTCTGGATCATAATAAGAATATTAAGAATCAGTGAAAATCCTGTATAAATAAAATAGGTAAGAGAGTGTTAAGTATATTACAAAAATTAAAAAGATTTCCCAGTGGATTTAGTATATTTGAAAGTATATTAAAAACCATACTCTATGATCAGAGATTCACTCATTTAGAGGAATTCTTGTTTAATACAGCAGAAAGTCTTAAGTGTAAACTTTTTCATATGAATCTAGTTGTTGGAAATTCACTTCAATAAGCATTATTGAATAATTACTATATATATCATGCACTGTACTAAGCTCATGTTGTTACTGTTGTTAGGTGTTGCTAAGTCAGTTGTAAGTCATAGGAATCCTATTATTCACAATGGAACAAAATACTCCTCAGTCCTGAGCCATCCTCACAATCTTCGCAACATTTGGGCCCGTTTATTGCAGCCACTGTGTCAATCCATCTCGTGAAGGGTCTTTCTCTTTTTCACTGACCTTCTACTTTACCAAACATGATGTCCTTCTCCAGGGACTGGTACCTCATGATAACATGTCCAAAGTATATAGGACTAAGTTTTCCCATCCTTCCTTCCAAAGAGATTTCTGGCTCTATTCTTCTAGGACAGAGTTATTCATTCTTCTGGCAGTCTATTGTATATTCAATATTTGTTGTCAATACCATAATTCAAATGTATCAGTTGTTCTTAGTCTTCCTTATTCATTGTCCAACTTTCACATGTACATAAGACAACTGAAAATATATATGAGGCAATTGGCTCAGGTGAACCTTAGTCCTCAAGGTAACATCTTTACTTTTGAACACTTTAAAGAGGTCTTTTGTAGCAGATTTGTCCAAAACAACTTGTCATGTAATGATAGTGTCTCTATTGAACCTGTTTGAATTTGGGGATCTCATATGCCCTATTGCATAACAAGGATTTGAAAAGAATGCTTAATAAAAAAAATTGTACTCAGTATATACTGCAACAATGAACTCAAATACATCAATGTCATGAAGATGTGTAATAAGGGAAGTAGACCCCAGACTAAAAAATCTTCAACAGAGACACTTTAATGAAGCCTTAGACAGGACAAAGACAATCATCAAGGATGAAGGAAATCATCAACGTATACACAGTACAGAAGCTGAGTGGAGACCCCTGAGTCACAGCCATGGAGCTAATTATATATGATTAAAAAACAAAGAGAATCATCACAGAATCATGATTGGTGGCAGATCAATTCATCACTGCTGAAAGCAGGACTACAGAAGCAGGGAAAGGACCATGATTGGGATACATACATAAATGAAGGTTTAAAAGGATTACAGGATTGCTTCTAGGCCTTGACTACCTGCTCGGTGGTGGTTCATCACCTGAATCATAGCCACAAGATAGCTACAAAATAATACCAGGACCCATACCTTAATATAATTAGAAAATGACACATCAAGCAAGTTCCCTACTTTGTGTGAGCATAACCTACTTTTAACCACACTCTTCTTGAGGGCAAACTGCCCCTCCTTAGGTTTATCCTAGAACTTGTCTAAGCATAGATATATGTTGAAGGTAATAAAAAACCCAACTGACATCTGAACTTATATCAAGACTCAAAATGGAGTTAGGGCTTCCACTGTAGACCGCAGCCTTCCACAAACCCAAATGCTTCTAGAATTTAAGCTCTAACACAGATGGTACAGGAACAGGCAACATTTCACAAGGTCACGATGAGTTGGAGACAATTTGAAAGCAGCCAAAAACAACCATAGCAATATATCCATCCACCACCTGCAGAGTGAATAAGTGAATAATTAAAAAGATTAAATCCTAAATTGAATGTCTTTACTGTCTAAGGTTATTTTGAATGAGCCAAATTTAAAATTAGATTGCACTACTGGCAATATATAACTCTAGGTATTAAATAGGCACTCTGGTGGCATAGTGCCTAAGTCATTTGACCACTAACCAGAAGGCTGGCGGTCCAAACCCACCAGCCATTCCCTGGAAGGAAGATTGGACAATCTACTTCTGTAGTAATACCTCTTCAGAAACCCAAGGTAGGGTCACTAGGAGTTGGATCTTACTCGAGGGCAGTGAGTTTGAGTCAGACCTGACTCATAGTGACCCCTCCTTGGGTTTCTGAGGCAGTATCACTGTGGACGTAGATTGCCCAATCTTTCTTCCAAGGAGTGGCTGGTGGGTTTGAACTGCCAGCCTTCTTCTGGTAAGCAGTCAAGTGCCTTAGACACTATGCTACCAGAGCTCCTAGGTTTATTTTTACTCTTATTAATTACAAATGGCCAAACTTTTAAATAACTATTACTACTACTAAATGTATGATAATGAATACTAGGTCAATTGACTTTTTCTTTCCCTTTCATAATCACTGAAGCAAAGTTTCTAAGACCTAAACAGACTTTCAAAATAGCTGCTGCTGCTTCTTCTTTTTTTTTTTCTTTTTCCTATTTACAAGGAAACTTACTTTTGACATTTAAGTTTTTTATGGCCCCAAACTGATGGGCTTCTTCATAGGCCATATCAGCTGTTATTTTCCAAGTTTTTATCCTGGGACTTTATGGGTAATTCTCTCCAGATTTTTTATGCTCTTAATGAGTCAACAAGCAGGCTCTATAAAAGAAAATGAAAATGTGCACATTAGATTTGGTGTCTCCATAAAAGGAAACATTGCAGGGTGAGGAAATCAGACATTCAGGTTTTAAATAACTGGAGATAGTTGTACATTAAATTGTTAACAGCAAGGAGTTTTGCATTTCTAAAGGCCTATGGAGGTAAACAACTGCATTTATTATTACAATAAACTGTAAGTTGATTCTTTCTATAATACTATATACACATTAACCATTCTAAATATTGTGAAAATCATAGTCTGAATAATCTTATAAATCAGATGTACCATAAAACTGCTTTTTGTGTTAGCAAAATAAAATGTTATAAAGCTCCTGCTGTCTGGTGTTTAACAAGATTTGTTTCAAATAATACAAATCACAATGTTTACTCCCTTATTTATTTAGATAAAACCATACATCATGCGATTCCAAGGAAATTTTGATTATAACATATATCTAATAATAATAATTTTGTTTGATAGTATTCTATATGTGCAGTCTTTTATGTCATTCATATAGGAAAAAGCAAAATTGACAAAGTGAAGGGCTTTAGACTCCATCACTAATGTAATGTTAAATGGTCACTCACTCACTGCTGTGGAGTTGGATCTGACTCATAGCCACCCCTCCTTAGGTTTCCAAGACGGTATCACTATGGAAGTAGATTGCCCAATCTTTCTTCTGAGGAGTTGCTGGTAGGTTTGAACCACCAGTTCTTTGGTTAGCAGTCAAATACCTTAGGCACTACCCCACCAAATGGTAGACTTTGTAATAAAGTTCTAAGAGTAGGATGACTCTGAATGCAGAGTAAGGAACACTGCAAGATCTATCACCCTCTTAAAATGAAAAACAATCATACTTCATGAGAATTATTTCAAAACTACCACTGGAAGTTCCTGAAAATCGTTGCAAGACATCCAGTTAATGAAGAAACATTTATTTAAGAAAATCTACTAAATCCCAGTAAGAATTCTGAAAGAGTCTGTGACACATGAATTTTGACTCAATCCATCCCAACAAACTCACAAGCACAATACAATACAGGCTTCATTCCAAGTTGGTGTGGAGAAGGAAATGAGTTCCCCTTTTACCCCAGCTCCCAATCAAATGCTAAAAAATTGGCCTGAGGGAGGCAGCGTGTAAGTATTTCTCTCCTGACCCCTCAATTCTATGTTGCAGATGCTAAATTCTAGGTGAAGGTAGACAAGAAGTCAGGGCTCATTTCAACCACTCAACCCCTACATAGAGGGTAGAGGCTGTATCCCAAGCATGATAGGCTGAGAATATTAGAGGCCCAATCACCTGTTCCTCAGCTTGTAGAGGTCACATTCAAATATCCGTAGGGAACATGTTCAGCACTTGAAGCAACAAGCTGAAAAGATTAGAGGATACCATTTTCACCCTGTTCCCTGTTTGTGAAGCAAGGGTGACATTATCAGAAAAGTGAGCCACTGTAGCAAGGGTGATAGAATCAGAAAAGTGAGCCAGTTTCATCGTTCTCCCTCTGGGTCAAAGGCTCAGAGACCTGGCCCAGGTGAGAAGTAGATCTTAATAACAAAGAGCTCAGAAATTCTCCTCCAGAGCCTTGACTTACTTGAAATAGAATATGTGGCATTTCAAGCCCAAGGGTCCTCTCAAAACAATGGAGATTTTGGTGGTAAGCATTTCTGAGGCAGCTAGTAACTCAGGGACCAACAAACTAAATTGTAGGTCAGTTTAGTTTACAAAAAAGAATAAAGGTGAGAGAAAGCTAAAAGCCCTCCCGAGAAAAGAAAAGAACTTACAGCTTGACTTCAAAATCTACCCATGCAATGAAGCTTGAATTTAATGGATCAAACTTTGGAGCAATTTGCAATTTTTATCCCAGAGCATTGTTGAAAACAATACAGCAATCAGCTGGCAATTGGTGAAAACTACAGTTGGTTTTGATACCAACAGAGGTGCACAGCTTAACTGAGATAGAAGAGAAACAGAGCCCTGCTAAAGCCATTATCATCCCAAGGTGACTACGTACATCCCAGGGTTGCATCCTCTTATGTATGACATTAGAGATTTCAGATTTTTAGGAAAATAGATTTCATTAAGATAATCCAGGAAGTCATTAAAATTCATACAACAATAACAATAAATCTTGTATGGGGAGAGAAGTACCCATGTTTGTTACAAAATAATATCTGGAATGTTCAGTTTAAAACAAAATATATAAGGCATCACAGAAACTGTAAAATGTGATTCATACAGAGTAAAAAAGAGGATATGGAAACTGACTGTTAGAGTGACCATATGTCATATTTAGTTAAGGCTTGAAAGTAGCCATTTAAATATGTTCAGAAAACTAATAGAAACTATGCTTAAATAAGTAAAATAAGGTATGATGACAATGTCTCATCAAATAAAGACTATAAATTGAAATATAGAAATTATGAAATAAGGAAACTTTAGCAAAAAATAGTAAAATAAAAAAAAGAATCATTAGAGGGCACAATAGTAGATTTGAAAAGGTAGATGAAAAATTAGTACACTTGAAAAGAGATCTATAGATATTGTACAATCTGTAGAATAATGAGAAAAAACAATGAATAAAGCCTCAGAGAAATGTAGGATACCATTAGCACATGAATACATATGTAATGCAAGTATCATAGAGGAGAAGAGACAGAAAGAAGCAGAAAAAAATATTCAAAGAAATAATGGCTGATGACATCTCTAATTGATTTTAAAACTAATCTGCATATCCAAGTAACTCTATCACCTCCAAGTAAGATACACACAAAGATAATAACACAATGAAAGTGTCCGATATCAAAGACAAGGAGAAAATCTTAAAAGTAGCCAGAGGAAAAAAGAGTCTTTACTTAAAAGGGAACAGCAATAATAATAGGTTACTTTGTATAAGAAACAATGAAGTCTAGAAGACAGTGAGATGACCATCATTTCTGCCATCATGTACCACAGCGATCATTACAGTCAGACATGTATCATTAATGTTCAAAATTGGCTGATAGTAGATTTCTTGCCATCATTATTAATGCAAAAAATCAGTCAACAAAAGAGTTAATAAATAAGGAGTAGGTATATATTAAACTATATAAAAATATATGGTAGCATAGTGGCTAAGACACTTGCCTGCTAACCAGACGGCTGGCGGTTCAAACCCACCAGCCACTCCTTGGAAGGAAGGTTGGGCAATCCTACTTCTGTAGTGATACTGCCTCGGAAACCCAAGGAGGGGTCGCTATGAGTCGGGCCAACTCGACGGCACATAACAACAACAACAACAATATAAAAATTAAAAACATTTTTCTTTAAAGGATGTCATTGAAAAAGTGATAATCCACAGAACTGGAGAAACTATTTTCAAATCCTATTATCTGATAAGGGACTTTTATCCAGAATATTTAAAGAATGATTGGAATAAAGAAAATAATAAGTTTTTTTTTTAAAATGAGCTAAGGCTCTGAGTAGATATTTCTCCAAAGAAGATGTATAAATGCCCAATAAGCACACGGAGAAATGCTCAAAATTATTAGCAATAAAAGAAATGCAAATCACAATGAAATATCCCTTTACACACACTAAGATGGCAATAAAAAAAAAAGATGGTAAATAATAAGGGTTTTAAGGATATGAAGAAATTGAAACTACCATAAACTGCTAGAGAGAATGTTAAATGGCACTACTGCTTTAGAAAACAGTCTAGAAGTTTCTCAAAGCTTGCACACAGTGTTTCCATATAACTAAGAATATGTTTAAAAACTTACATAAACAAAAACTTAGAATTCTACATTGTAGAATTATTCACCATAATAAGATAATGTAAATGACTCAAATATTCACCAACTGATGAATCAGGTAATGGAAACATTTGCAGTGGATAAGTGCAAAAAGAACATGGTAGTACCATCCTTTTCTGACCTTCTCTAACTTCATGAGGTGGAGAAGTCAACCACCATTAGCAGCAGAAGGATGGTTCTTGTAAGGCAAAAGTCAAACATGCTACTACCCTCCAACCTATTCATCAATTCTGGCATCAACCGTCCTTCCAACAACACTCACTACTTCTGCTGCATTTGATAATTTGTTTCTGTGGCCACACAGAACTCAGAGACAATACTCATAATTATAGGGCTTATTAGGGGAGTAACACATTATAACTCAGGTTCAGGAATGCTCGGGATACAATTCTTCAACGAGGACAGCCTCATTAAAAAAAAAAAAAAAAAAAAAAAGTGCTAAAAAGCACTTTTAGTTCTGCCGATTAGTACACTTAGGTGCACCCCACTCCACCATCAAGCGTCCTGAACAAAGGTACTCAGTTTTCTCACTCTAAGGGTCTGCAAGTCTGCTGTTCTGTCTTGTTCTGGTCTCATGTCTATGCTGCCTCTGCTGCTGCTATCTCATTGCCATCTCTCTGCTGTCTCCCTACACAGGGACCTTGGGCCCATGGACACATCACACTCCTAGATTCTCTCATTTGATGGCAGTGACTCCCCACTTCTACCTCTTGGGGGCTCATTTTAAGCCTAGCAGAATGACAAAACTGACCAATCGTCACATTAGGGTTCCAAAGATTTTATTTCCATGGTCCCACCAAATATTGTCCAATTTGAATCAATCATATAGCCTACAATGAGGGGAATGACAAATTGAAGAGGAATGGAGCCCCCTTCATCATCACAAAGAATGTTTCAAGATCTATCCTGAAGTACAATGCAGTCAGTGATAGGATAATATCTGTAGCCTATAAAAAAGTCCAGTTAATACTACTATTACTGAAATTTATGAGCCAACCACCAAAACCAAAGATGAAGAAATTAAAGATTTTTACCAACTTCTGCAATCTAAAATTGATCAAATGCAATCAAGATGTCTTGATCATTACTGGTGATTGAATGTGAATGTTACAAACAAGGAAAGAGCATCCAAAAACCAAACCAAACTCACTGCCATCAAGTCGATTTGACTCTTAGCGATCCCTCCTTGGGTTTCTGAGGTAGTATCACTATGAAAGTAGATTGCCCAATCTTCCTTCCAAGGAGTGGCTGCTGGATTTGAACCACCAGCCTTCTGGTCAGCAGTCAAATGCCTTAGACACTACACCACCAGAGCTCAGTAGTTGTAAAATATGGCCTTGGTAATAGAAATTAATCTAGATATTGCATGATAGAATCTTGCAAGACCAATGACTTATTCATCCCAAATACATTTTTTTAACAATCTAAGTGGCACTACACACGTGGACCTCACCAGATGGCATACACAGAAATCAAATAAAATCAACTGTAGATATAGTCTTTAGTTAGAGTTTCTTGCGTCTTTGGAAAGAGACAGAGGAGAAACTCAATATCATCAGTCAAAGCAAGGTCAAAAACTGACTGTAGAACACACCATCAATTGCTCATATGCAATTTCAAGTAGAAGCTAATGAAAATTTAAACTACTCCACAAGAGCCAAACTATGATCTTGATTATACCTCACCTGAATTTAGAGACTATCTGAGGAACAGATTCAACATATTGAATACCAGTGACCAAACACCAGATGAGTTGGATGACATTGAGAGCATCATATATAAAGAAAGCAAAAGATCATCAAAAAGACAAGAAAGGAAGAAAAGACTAAAATGAATGTCAGAAGATACTCTGAAACTTCCTGTTGAACAGAGAATAGCTAAAGCAGAAGGAAGAAATCTCGAAGTAAAAGAGCTGAACAGAGGGGTAGTTCAAGAAGTAAACCCAACACCAAAACCAAACTCACTGCTATCAAGTCTATTCTGACTCATAGTGACCCCTTTTTGCTTTTGTAGAAGGTAAACCTTTACAGAAATAGATTACCCAGTCTTCCTTCCGCAGAGTGGCTGGTGGGTTTGAACCGCCAACCTTCTGGCTAGCAGTCAAATGCCTTAGGCAACATGCCACCAGAGCTGCTTAAGAAGTAAAGCATAATAACAAAATGAGCAAAGACATGGAATTAGAAAACCAAAATGGAAGAACATACTTGGTATTTCTCAACCTGAAAGAACTGAAGAAAAATGTCAAGCCTCGAATTGCAGAATTGAAAGATTCTATAGGAAAAATATTGAATGATGAAGGAAACATCAAAAGAAGATGGAAGGGCTAGAAATTCAAAATGGAGTCTCATCAGTAAGCACCATGCTATTTCCCTCTAGCATCTAAGTGCTTGAAAAACTAGGTACAACAGTTTGAATTAGGGATTTTGGTGCTCTGAACAGCTCACTGAATCAGAGTGCACCAAACACAGAAAAGCAGAATTAGAGGAAAGGCACAGGGAGATTATTTAATAAACAGCTACCTGGTGGAGAACAGATGGGCAGCCGAGAGAGGCCATTGGAAACTTCCCTGGGGCAGTCACTGACTGGTGGGCGAGGGCGGCCACCTGAGATCCCTGTGACCAAGAAAGAAGACACCCTCTGTCAGCATACCAATGACCACTCCAATATCCCAGCAGGCAGCGCCAAGGATCTGCCTCCAGCACCTGGTTTTGTTGGTAATTTGGGTCATCTGGGTGCAGGTGAGTGCACGCACCACCGCTGAGACTCAAGTGGAGAGCTCACTGTTGTGCCAGGAAGGCGAGCTCCCTCCCCTCTCAGCGGGTCACTGAGTGGGCTTGGGTCAGCCTGGGAGACATTGTGCTTATCTTTATCACAGATATCGGGACCACAGTTTACTAGCAGGTACTCCCCCAACCCCAATACAGCTGAAATTGCATGAGTCTTTAGTGCTGCAGGTTGGCAGTATCACAGACAAACTCCAGAGCCATTAGTAATCTGGCAGGATTGTGCCAGCACCACGGGCAGATGGGGCAGGGAGAGAGAGGAAGCCGTGGCTGAGTGCAGTCCTGGGAATTTGCCTTGGATCAGCTCTTTGGCACTGAGGGGCCTTGGAAGTGGGGTCACTGAGTGTGCCTGAGCCTGGCGGAAAGTTGCAACTCCCTAACAACAGGAATCTTCCTGACATTGAGCCGCAGTCTTGTAAATAACTATGTCATCAATAATAGCCTGCGCAAAATCCTAGAAAATGACCCTAACTACACCTAGCTTTCCTTCTTCTGCTCCCACCTTCTCCACAATAACTTCACTCTTTAAATAGAAGAAACCATATTCAGCCAATTACCATAAAACCTCCTGCTTTGAACTCTAAACCCTCTTTACCACAAACAGAAACACATATCCACATTCCACACAGTGATTCCACCATCACAAAGAAAACAGCAGAGCGACCCAACATACCCGAATCAATAATAAAATAAAATACACCAGCTTCACCTTTTCAAAATATTAAACCATAAAACCAAGACAAAACAAATCAACATGTAACCAGCAACTAGAGACAACCTAAAGAGACAGTGCCCTACCAGATTCCAGGGG
>NW_006921817.1:3145845-3146938 GCF_000298275.1 Orycteropus afer afer | reverse complement strand
TCTTTTCTTCTTCTTATCTCCCCTTTTTTTTGGGGGGGTGGTTACAGTTTCTGTGTGATTTCAAGGTGTATTTTTTGTCCATGTGCTTTTAGTTTTTGATGGTTAGTTATTCAATTGTAAGTTTTGCCTAACTGAGTGGGAGACAGCAACAGTCCCCTTAAGATACAAGTACACCTACACCTCCTGCAACTTCACTTACTGAGCAAGAGCCAGCACCTCCTTCTCCACCAATGGATCAATGATAAAAAACTACCAAGAAGAGCCTGAATCACCCTTGGCTGCTCTTCACAAACAATTAACAGAGATGTTAATACAATACCACGATGCCTTGGAGAAAACAGACCATCACAGTCCACACAAAGAAGCAAGCTAAAGAGGTAGAAATAATGGAACAGGATACAGATCCAGAACACATCCCTGAGGAAGAAGCAGCATTAGAACTCTCTGATAGGGAATTCAAAATAATTATATTTAGTTATCTTCAAAGGATTGATAGACAGACCAAAGAAAACACAGAAAAGACCTTAGAAAAATTTTGGAAGTAAATACAAGAACAAAATAACAAAATAAATGAAAAATTAGAAATGATTCTAAACCTACAGATAGAAATCCAGAAGATTAATGTTAAATTGTTAGAAATAGATAACACATTGGAAGGGCAAAAGGGTAGAACTGCTTCAACGGAAGACAACATTAATGAGATTAAAGACAAATACCTGAATAATTCTTTGGAAAGGGATCAATCAGAAAAAAAATCAAAACAAAATGAAGAAAGCCTAAGGTTCATGTGGGAAACTATCAAAAAGAATAAATTATGTGTCATTGGAATTCCAGAACAGGAAGAGAAAAATTTAACCACTGAGAAAATTGTCCAAGATTTGCTGGAGGAGAACTTCCCTGATATGATGAAAGAGGAGAACATATCCATTCAGGAAATTCAATGAACCACAAACAGGATAAACCCAAAAAGAAAATCACCAAAACATATTATCATCAAACTCAACAAAACCAAGGACAAAGACAGAATCCTGAAAGCAGCATGGGAAAAAACAAAAGTTACCTACAAAGGACAGCCAGTAAGAATAAGCTCTGA
>NW_006921817.1:3097909-3142588 GCF_000298275.1 Orycteropus afer afer | reverse complement strand
TCAAAATGCACAAACAGCAGAAGAGAAACTATATGATTGGGACCTTCTAAAAATTAAATTTTTATGTGCTTTCCAAGACTTCTCCAAAAGAGTCACAAGAGAATCTACAGATTGGGAAAAACATATTTGATACTGACATATCTGACAAGGGACTTATCTCTAGAATAATATAATACACATAATATAATTTTGCTGAGGATAATTAGTCACTCCTTGGTCACAGCCAGCTACTTAGAAGGACTGAGTAGTTGAACCTGTGGGTTCGGGACCATAGTCACAGAGGACATCAAGCTCAATTGCCATAACATACTACACAAAACATTGTTCCACCTCCTACTGTGGTGAGTAGCAACTGGGATCTTAAAAGCTTTCAAGCTGCCATCTAGATGCAACGATGGGTCTCTCCTCATCCAGAGCCAAGAAAAATGAAGAAAACCAAAAATTCATGGAAACAATTAGTCCTAGAGACTGGCACACCATCCAATCTGCAGCCTGTATGACTATGAGACCAGAAGAACTAGATGGTGCCTGGCTATTACTGTCAACCTCTTGGAAGAGGATCTATGTAGAAGATCCTGGATAGACAGGGAGAACAATGTGATACAAAACACAAAATCACTTGGAAAAAAAAAGGGGGGGACCAGGTTTGCTGGCCCAATAGAACCTGTGGAACCACTGAGACTATGGCCCCTAGCTGCCCTTCAGGTCTGGAATTGAATGCATACCTGTGGCTTCCAGCTAAACAAGAGACCGGCATATGAGTTGAACATTTCCTTGAGGTAGATACACTCCTTGGAGAGAACAATCACTGGAGAAAGAAGGGCTGCTTATGCACAGGGAGACAGCTCAGGGGGCAGGAGTGCATGGAGAGATGGACACAGGGAAGAGGTAACTATCGGGAGGAAGTAGGAAGGGAAATGTTGCATTGTGGGAAATTGTGGTCAATGTCATGAGACAAAGTGCATGTGAACTGCTGTATGGAAAGTGTATTTGCTCTGAAAATTTTCACCCTAATCACAATAAAAAGAAAAAAAAAAAAAAAGAAGAAGATGGAAAGAATGCACAGTCACTGTACCAAAAACAGTTGGTCGACATTCGATGATTTCAGAAGGTGGCATATAATCAAGAATTGAAGATATTGAAGGAAAAGGTCAAAGCTGTACTGAAGCACTTGGGGGGGGGGAAAAAAGACTGTAGGTATTGACAGAATACCCATTGAGATATTTCAACAAATAGATACAGCTCTGCAGGTACTTACTCATCTATGCCAGGAAATTTGGAATACAACTACCTCATTAACCAGCTGGAAGAGATCCATGTGTATACCCATTCCAAAGAAAAGTGATACAATAAAATGATTAAATTATCTAGCGATATCATCACTATCACACATAATATAATTTTGCCAAGGATAATTAAAAAATAGTTGCAGCAGGATATTGACAGGGAGCTTTCAGACATGCAAGCTTGATTCAGAAGAGGACATGGAATGAGGCATAACATTGCTGATGTCAGATGGATCTTTGTTAAAGGGAAAGAATACCAGAGAGATTTTTACCTGGATTTTACTGACTACCAAGACTTTCAATTGTGTGGATCAAAACAAATTATTGATAATTTTGTGAAGAATGGGAATTCCAAAACAACCGTGCTCATGAGGAACCTGTATATAGACCAAGAGGCTGTCATTAACATAAAGCAAGGGGACACTGCATGGTTTAAAATCATGAAGGGTATGCATGAGGGTTGTATCCATTCACCATACTTAATCAATCTGTATGCTGAGAAAATAATCTGAGAAGCTGGACTATATGAAGATGAATTCAACATCAGAATTGGAGGAAGACTCATTAACAACCTGCAAAATGCAGATCACACAACTTTGTTTGCCAAAAGTGAGAAGGACTTGAAGAATTTACAGCTGAAGATCAAAGACTATGGTCTGCAGTATAGATGATACCTTAACATAAAGAAAATGAAAATCCTCATAACTGGACCGATAAGAAGCATCCTGATAAATGGAGAAAATATTGAATTTGTCAGCAATTTCCTTTTACTTGGATCCACAATCAACATCTATGGAAGCAGCAGTCAAGTAATCAGATGTCAGATTGCATTGGGAAAATCTGCTGCAAAAGAGCTCTTTAAAATGTTAAAGAGCAAAGATAGCACTCTGAAGAGTAAGTTGCACCTAAACCAAGCCATGTTATTTTCAATTGCCTCATATTCATGGGAAAACTAAACAATAAATGAGGAGTACCAACAAAGAATTGATGCCTTTGAACCGTGGTGTTGGCAAAGAACACCGAAAATACCATGGATTGCCAGGAGAACTAACAAATCTATTCTGGAAGAGGTGCAGCTAGAGTGCTCCTTACAAGCAAGAATGGCAAGACTTTTTCTCACCTAATTTAATCATGTGATCAGAAGGGACCATTCCTTGAAGAAGGCTATCATGCTTGGTAAAGTGGAGGGTCAGTGAAAAAGGCGAAGACCCTCAACTATATGGTTTGACACAGTTACTGAAACAATGGGCTCAAGCATAGCAGGCATCCTGAGGATGGCACAGGACTTGGCAATATTTTGTTGTATTTACATATGGTTGCTGTGAGTCAGAATAAGCTCTATAGCACCTAACAACAAAAGCAACACCCACAAAGGTACCATGTACCTTACTTACATTATTAACAATCTATCAAACCCCCTTCATGAACCACAAGTACCTTACATGTGGCTAGGACCACCCAGTTATTTACTGAGTCATAAAGACCATGGCTAAAAGAGCCATAAGTAATTAACTGCAGCACAGTAAAAATAACGGCTGAATAAGATGAACATAAATCAATGTCACTGAACTGCACATGTGAAAAATGCTGATATAGCAAAAAGGTTTGCTACATATATATATTCCACAATAAAAAAAGAGGTATATCCACATAATGGAATATTATTTAACCATGGAAAGGAATGAAGTACTGATTTAAGGTATAACGTGGACAAAATTTGATGTTATGATAAATGAAAGAAGTGAAAAGCAAAACCACATATATGATTCCATTTGTATAAAAAGCTAGAACATGAAACTCTATGAAGATTGTTGTTATGTGCTGTCGAATGGGATCTGACTCATAGTGACCCATCCTTGGGTTTCTGAGCCGGTATCTCTATGGAAGTACATTGCCCTGCCGAGGAGTGGCTGGGAGTTTGAACCTCCAGCCTTCTGGTTAGCATTCAAGCGCCTTAGGCACTATGCTATCAGAGCTCCCCTATGAATAGAAGATATATTAATGGTTGATTAAGGCTGTGGTTAGCAGGAATGGAGTGAAGGGAAAGATAGTGAGTGAATGCTAATGGATATACCATTTCCTTTGGGAGTGATAAAAGTGATCTAAATTGATGGTGGTGATGGTTGTACAACTCTGAATATAATATGAGCCATTTCATTGTATGCATGAAATATGTAAAATGCATGATATATCAATTATATGTCAATAATACTTCCATTGGCAGAGTGGTTTAAGGAAACTAGTGAAAACTAAATTGTGAAAATAATTTTATTGCTACAATACTCTATTTTTCTCTTAATTTTTATATTTCAACTATGTGGGTGCACAATTTTCTCTTAATTTATTCCATTGTTGTTGTTGTTGTTGTTATGTGCCGTTGAGTTGGACCCGACTTTATAGCGATCCCTCCTGGGTTTCCGAGGCAGTGTCACTATGGAAGTAGATTGCCCCATCTTCCTCTCGAGGAGTGCCTGGTGGGTTTGAACCACCAGCCTTCTAGTTAGCAGTCAAGTGCCTAAGGCATTATGCTGCCACAGCTCCCTTTATTCCATTAGTGGACCAATAAATTTGGTCAATAACTATTACTCTCCTAAACAAAGGAAAGTTTCATCACAAATTTTATACCTCTGTTATTTTTTTTTCACTGTCCATTCTATAGCTAGTTTATTGTGACATTTGACTGTGCTTAGTATCTTTGACTATGATGAAATAATAAAACAGAGAGAGAATGGTCATTTCCTCTTAAACATTATGTTAAACATTCTGGTAACCATCTGCTTTAAAGATCATAATTTTCTTTTCTTTTTTTTTCTTTCCTAGACCACATAATTAGAATCTTTCTCTAAAGTAATTAACTAATGTGATTATGACATTAAGGTCTGAAGGAGAAGAAATCTTCTGTTAGGCTCTTTCATCTTGTCATTTCTTCTATTTTCTTTAACTATTCCCCATTCAAGAGCAAGTTTCAGAGTCTCTTCTGACATCCATTTTGGGCTTTTCTTACTTTCCAGTCTTTTTAATGACCTTTTGCTTTCTTAATGTATGATGTTGTTGATGTCATTACACAATTGGTCTGGTTTTCGGTCACTGGTGTACCATGCACCAAAACTAATTTTCTAATGGTCTTTGAATTCAAGTGAGATATAATCAAGGCCATGTTTTGGCTGTTGTGGACTTATTTTAATTTTCCTCAGCTTCAACTTGAACTTGCATATGAGCAATTGATGATCTGCTCCACAATAAGCTCCTGGCCTTGTTTGACTGAAGGTATTGAGCTTCTCCATTTCCTCTCTCCACAGATATAGTATATCTGATTCCTGCATATGATATCTGGCAAGGTCCGAGTGTATAGTTGTCATTTATGCTGTGGTGTAAAGGTATTTGCAATGAATAAGTCATTGGCCTTGTCAATTCTATCCTAACATCTTTGGTGTCATTTCTATCATCAAGTCCATATTTTCCAGCTATTGGTGATTCTTCTTTGTTTACAACTTCCACATTCCAATCCCCAGTCAGCAAGGCATCTTCATTGCATGTTTGGCCAATTTCAGACTGCAGAAGTTGGTAAAAATCTTCAATTTCTTCATATCTGGCTTCAATGGTTAATTGTAAATTTGACAAATAGTAATATTAACTGGTCTTCCTTTAAGCATATGGATATTATCCTATCATTCAAAGCATTGCACTTCAGGATAGATCTTGAAACATTCTTTGTGAGGATGAATGCAATGCCATTCTTCTTTAATTTGTCATTCTGGCATAGTAGATCATATGATCTCTGATTCAAAATGGCCAAAACCTGTCTAGGTCAACTCTTTAATACCAAAGATATTGGTCTTTTTGAGCTTCATTTCATTTTTGACAACTTCTAAATTTCCTGCAATCATACTTCAGATATTCCATGTTCTGGTTATTAGTGTATATTAATAGAACTGAACAGAAGATTTCAAAGAGCACCACGAGAAGACCAAGTTCTTATAATGAAATGTACAAAGTTATTATAATGAAATGTGCAAAGACCTGCAGTCAGAAAACTAGCAGGAAAGAGGAACATGCTCGCCATTTCTCAAGTTGAAAGAACAGAAGAAAAAAATTCAAGCCTCGAGGTGCAATATTGAAAGATTTTATGGGCAAAATATTGAATGATGCAGTGAACATCAAAAGAAGATAGAAAGAATACAGAGTCACTGTACAAAAGAGAATTAGTCAATGTCCAAATATTTCAGGAGTTAGCATATGATCAAGAACCAATGGTGTTGAAGGAAGAAATTGAAGCTGCATTGAAGGAATTGGTGAAAAATTAAGCTCCAGGAATTGATGGAATAACCATTGTGATATTTCAACAAACGGATGCCCTGCTGGTGGCATTTACTCATCTATGCCATGTAATTTGGAAGACAGCTACTTGGCCAACTGACTGGAAGATATCCATAGTTGTACCCATTCCAAGGAAAGGTGATACAATAGAATGTGGAAATTATCAAACAATATCATTAATATAACACACAAATAAAATTTTGCTGAAGATAATCCAAAAATGCTTGTAGCAGTATATTGACAAGGAATTGCCAGAAATGCAAGCTGGATTCAGAAGAGGATGTGGAATGAGGAATATCATTGTTGATGTCAGATGGATCTTGGCTGAAAGCAAAGAATACCAGAGAGATGTTTACATTTATTGTATTGACTATGCAAAAGAATTTAACTGTGTAGATCATAAAACATATGGATAATATTGAAAAGAATGAGAATTCCAGAAAACTTAATTGTGCTAATGAGGAACCTGAATGAGGAGGTTGTTGGTCAAACAGGATAAAAGGATACTACATGGTTTAAAATAAGAAAGGTTGTGAATCAGTGTTGAATCCTTTCACCATACTCATTCAGTCTTTATTCTGAGCAAGCAATCTGAGAAGATGGACTATATTAAGAAGAATGCAGCATCAGGATTGGAAGAAGACTCATTAACAACTTGTGATATGCAGATGACACAACCTTGCTTGCTGAAAGTGAAGATGACTTGAAGCACTTATTGACGAAAATTAAACACTACAGTCTACAATATGGATTACACTCCAACAAAAAGAAAAGAAAAATATTCACAACTGACTATTAAACAATGTTACAATAAATGGATAAAAGATTGTAGTTGCAAAGATTTCAAATTACTTGGATCCACAATCAACACTCCTGGAAGTAGCAGTCAAGAAATCAGGTACTGTATTTCACTGGGCAAATCTGCTGCAAAATATGTCTTTAAAGTGTTAAGAAGCAAATATATCACTTTGAAGACTAAGGTGCCTATCCCAAGCCATAGAGTTTTCAATCACTTCTTATGCATTTGAAAGCTGGACAGTGAATAAAGAAGCCTGAAGAATAGCTGATGCCTTTGAATCGTGGTGTTAGTAAAGAATACTGAAAATACAGCAGACTGCCAGAAGAACTAACAAATCTATCCTGAAAGAAGTACAGCTGGAATGCTCCGTGGAAATGAGAATGACCAGGCTTCATCTCACCTACTGTGATCATGTTTTCGTAAGGAACCTTTCCCTGGAGAAGTATATCATGCTTGGTAAAGTAGAGTGTCAGCAAAAAATGGGAATATCTTCAGCATGATAGATTGACACAGTGGGTGCAACAATGGGCCCAAGAAGAGCAAGAATTGTGAGGATGATACACCACCAGGCAGTGTTTCATTCTGTTGTACGTAGTGTCGCTATGAGCCAACTTGATGACTCCTAACAACAACAACAAAAAAAGAGCCAGTAGGCTTAAAAATCCAGTCAGCTAACATTTTGACTGGTCAAAATCTGTTAAATCTTGTAATATTTACCTCTTTATTGATAAAATTAGGGGTATTGATTAAAATTTCCACAATGTACTCTGTTTTAAAATCCAAATAGTAATGATATATTAAATATAATTATCAGTTCTATAGAAATGTAACACTTTAGTAAAGTAACAATATATGTTGGTGAAATATTTCTTATAAGAAAAATAACCATAAAAATAGTCTAAAGAATAAGATTTCAGGATAAATACAAAAAAATTGCCATTTTTCTTCATTTATTAATGAAATTAGAATCATTTTACTTATTTACATTTGGGATTGTACAAGGCATAAAGTTAAAATGTTGTTTGGTCATCTAGCTCTTAAATCAGAACTTTAAAAATGTTCTTATTGAGAGAGTGACATCAGTGAAATGGAGGAGTAGGGAGCTTCAAACTGTTATATCTATACACAGATAACAAAGAATAAGCAAAAACTGTTGAAATTAACTTTATTGGGACTCTAGAACATAGTCTAAAGTTTACAGAAACCAAATGAATGCTAAATCAAGAAAAAAGCTGCTTAAAAACTTGTAGGAAAGCCTTATGGCATTTTTACTCGATGTTTCCCAAACTCTCCCAGGTTCAGTGACAATTTGGAAGATGGCATTCCTAGCATGGGAGCCAGGTCCCAGGGTCCAGAGAGAAAGCAAAGAAGACATTATTCAAAAATATATTTTGTTTGTCTGCTCTAAGTTGTCTAGGGGCTGACCAAAAAACTGACACAAGGCATTCAACTGTTTGAAGTAACATGAAAGCCACTCAGAGTAGAATAGCAGTTAGCATTGCCTGGACAACTTCTAAGACAAATTAAAAATGCTGCAGCCACCTAAGGCAATAGATTATGTTTAAGATAAAACTATATGGTTAAGATACATCACTTAAAGCCTTGAGGGAAAAACCAGGGAGATAGTTTCTTTAGGCATGTATGCCATTCAAAAACACCATGTACAGTGAGGAATATAAAAAGCTGTATACATGCCCAGAATAGTACACATGGTTAAAAAGACCTGAGATGACCCTAAGCTTTACCACTAGCTGATTTCTAGGTTCAGTGCAAGTAGGGAGTAAAGGCTGAAACAGAAAAGTAAATGGCCTGGCTAAGTGTAAAAGGAGCTCTTCAGTACAGAGTAAGTCCTACTTTTATTTATTTGTTTAGTTTTGACTTTCATTTTTAGCTTCTGGCACTCCAGAATGTTTATAAAAACACTAACTGAACATAAGCTAAAGTAACAGAGACTTTAGTGACTGCATGTAATAACGAATAAAGTCTTTGCACAAATACATAGGAAAAGTCATTAAACAAATAGACAACAGCAGTCTTCAACAATTAAGAACCACAAACCTTGAGGAAAGGTGAGCATCTGATTTCCAGAGTCACCAAATTATAATATTTGAAAGTCCACTTTTCAAACAAATTATAATAAGAAAGTATGGGCTATTCAAATGATAAAAGAAATTGACATACACTGTCCCTTAGGATGCCCAGATATGAGACTTACCAGAAGAAGATTTTCAGTCATCTGTCTTAAACATGTTCAAAGTGCTAAAGCAAATTAGAAGAAAAAGAACTAAAGGAAAGAAGAAGAAGAAGAAGATGTATAAAAACACAATGAGAATATCAATAAAGAGATGTTATTGGGTTCCTAAAGACAGTGACCCTATGTAGAATAGAATAAAACACTGTCCATTCTTGTATCAGCCTCCACAATCTCTGCCATACCTGAGCTCATCGTGTCAGTCACTGTGTCAGTCCATCTCATTGAAGGCCTTCCCCTTTTTCACTGACCTTCCACTTTACCAAGCAGGATACCCTTCTCCAGGAAATGGCACCTCTGACAACATGATCAAAGTGGATGAGATGAAGTCTAGTTAGTCTCACTTCCAAGGAGGATTCTGGCTGCACTTCTTCAAGGACAGATTTGCTAGTTCTTCTGGCAGTCCATAGTGCCTTCAGTATTCTTTGCCAACACCACAACTCAAAAGCATCAACTCTTCTTCAGTCTTTCTTATTGTCCACCTCTCACATCTATGAGAAGTGACTGAAAATATCATGGCTTGGGTTAGGCACACCTTAGTCTCAAAAGAGACACCTTTGCTCTTCAGCACTTGAAAGAGGTCCTTTGCAACAGATTTGCCCAGTGCTATACACTGTCTGATTTCTTACTGCTACTTCCATTGGTGTTGATTGTGGAACCAAGAAATATGAAATATTTGACAGCTTCAATCTTCTCTCCATTTATCATGATGCTGCTTATTGGTCCAGTTGTGAGGACTTTTCATTTTCTTTATTTTGAGGTGTAATCTATATTGCAGACTGTAGTCTTTAATCTTTGTCAGTAAGTGGTTCAAGTCATCTTCACTTTCAGCAAGCAAGGTTGTGTCATTTGCATATTACAGGTTGCTAATGAGTCCTCTTCCAATTCTGATGCTGCATTCTTCTTCACATAGTCCAGCTTCTCAGGTTATTTAATCAGCACACAGATTGAATAAGTATGGTAAAAGGATATAACCCTAACACACTCCCTTCCTGATTTTAAACCATTCTGTGTAAGGTAATGGGGGGGGGGGCAGAGAGGTTTCCAAAAGCTAAGGGAGACAAACTTGTCTATCAGTTTGTCATACTGTGGTGGTTTGTATGTTGCTGTGAGGCTGGAGGCTGTTCCACCAGTGTTTCAAAGGCCAGCAGGGTTGCACATGGTGCACAGGGTTCAGCTGAGTTTCCAGACTGAGACAGACTCAGAAGAACGAAGAAGCCATCAGCTTCTCAAAGAATTGGCCAGGAAAAACCTTATGAATACCAGAGAAATTCTGTCTGATACTTTACTGGACAACTTTATGAATAGCCAGGAAACATTGTCTGATACAGTGCCAGAAGATGAGCCCCTTAGGTCAGATTGTTGTTGTTGTTGTCATTCAAAATACAACTGGGAAAGAGCTGCCTCATCAGAGAACTAATCTTAATGATATGGATAAAGTAAAGTTTTTGGGACCTCCATTTGCTGACGTGGCATGACTCAAACTGAGGAGAAACAACTGCAAACATCCATTAATAATCAGAACATGGAATGTACATAGTATGAGTCTAGGGAAATTGGAAGTTGTCAAAAATAAAATGGAACACATAATGATCAGTATCGTAGGCATTACTGAGCTGAAATGGAGCTGAAATTAATGAGCTGAAATCAGACAACTATATGATTTACTATGCCAGGAATATCATCACAAAGGATATCTCAAGATCTGTCCTGAAGTACAATGCTGTTAGTGATAGAATAATATCCATATGCCTGCAAGGAAGACTAGTTAATACTACTATTCAAATTTATGCACCAACTACCAAACCAAAGATGAGGAAATTGATGATTTTTATCAACTTCTGCAGACTGAAATTGACCAAACATGCAATCAAGATACATTAATTATCACTGGTGACTGGAATGTGAAAGTTGGAAGCAAGGAATAATCACTGGTAGTTGGAAAATTTGGCCTTGGTGACAGAAATAACGCTGGAAATAGCGTGATAGAATTTGGAAGACCAATGACTTATTTTATTTTATTTTTTCCCAACAACACAAAGGGTGGCTATACACATGGACTTCACCAGACAAAAAGTACACAGGAATCCCATTGACTACATCAGTGTTAAGAGGTGTTGGAGAAGCTCAATATCTTCAGCCAAAACAAGGCCAAGAGCTGATTGTGGAACAGACCAGGAACTGCTCATATGCAAGTTCAACTTGAACTTGAAAACAATTAAAACAAGTCCATGAGAGTCAAAATATGACCTGGACTATATCCCTCTTGAATTTAGAGACCATCTAAAGGATAGATTTGATGCAATGAACACCAATGACTGAAAACTAGAGGAATTGTGGGATGACATAAAAAAACATCATACATTAAGAAAGCAAAACATCATTAAAAAGACAGCAAAGGAAGAAAAGACCAAAATGGATGTTAGAAGAGATTCTGAAATTTTCCCTTGAAAGGAGAGTAGCTAAAGCAAATTGAAGAAATGACAAGATAAAAGAGCTGAACAAAAGATTTCAAAGAGCTGCTCAAAAAGACAAAGTCAATTATTATGTGGAAATGTGAAAAAACCTGGAGTTAGAAAACCAAAAGTGAAGAACATGGTCACCATTTCTCAAGCTGAAAGAACTGAAGAAAAAGTTTAAGCCTTGAGTTGCAATATTGAAAGATTTTATGGGTAAAATATTGAATAATACAGGAAACAGCAAAATAATATGGAGGAAAGACACAGAGTCACTGTACTAAAAAGAACTGGTCAATCTTCATCCATTTCAGGAGGTGGCATATGTTCAAGAACCAATGGTATTGAAGGAAGAAGTTGAAACTGCATTGAAGGAAATAACGAAAACAAGCCTTCAGGAATTGATGGAATACCCATTGAGATGTTTCAACAAATGGATGCCCCACTGGAAGCACTCACATGGCTATGCCAAAAGATTTGGAAGACAACTACCTGGCCAACTGACTGGAAGAGATCCATATTTCTACCCATTCCAAGGAAAAGTGATCCCACAGAATGTGGAAATTATCAAACAATATCATTAATATTGCACGCAAGGTAAAATCTTACTGAAGATAATTCAAAAACAGCTACAGCAGTATATTGACAGAGAACTTCCAGATGCAAGCTGGATTCAGAAGAGGACATGGAATGAGGGATATCATTGCTGATGTCAGATGGATCTTGACTGAAAGCAAACAATACCAGAAAGATGTTTACTTGCTTTTTATTGACTATGCCAATACATTCAATTGTGTGGATCAAAACAAATTATGGATAACATTGAGAAGAATGGGTATTCCCGAACACTTAATTGTACTCATGAGGAACCTGTACACAAAGGTTGTCATTTGAACAGAACAAGGGAACACTGCATGGTTTAAAATCAAGAAGAGAGTGTGTCAGGGTTGTAGATTTAACCATACTTATTCAATGTGTATGCTGAGTAAAGACTTTGAGAAGCTGGACTATATGAAGAAGAACGTGGCATCAGGACTGGAGAAAGAAGAGTTAACAACCTGCGATACACTGATGACACAAGCTTGCTTGCTGAAAGTGAGGATGACTTGAAGCACTTACTGATGCAGATTAAGGACTACAGTCTGCAGTATGGATTACACCTCAATAAAAACAAAACAAAATTCTCACAACTGGTCCTATAAACAACATCATGATAAATGGAGAAAAGTTTGAAATTGTCAAAGATTTCATATTACTAGGTTCTACAATCAACACTAATGGAAACAACAGTCAGGACATCCGACAACACATAGCACTGGGCAAATCAGCTGCAAAAGACCTCTTTCAAGTGCTGAAGAGCAAAGATATCTCCTTGAGGACTAAGGTGAGGCTGGCACAAGGCATGGTATTTTCAATCTCCTCATATGTATGTGAGAGCTGTACAATAAATAAGGAAGACTGAGGAAGAGTGTATGCTTTTAAGTTGTGATGTGGTAAACAATGATGGAAGTACCTTCTACTGACAAAAGAACTAGCAAATCTGTCCTGGAAGAAGTGCAGTCAGAGTGCTCCTTGGAAGCAAGAATGGCCAGACTTTGTCTCACCTACTTTGCTCCATCATGTTGTAAGAAGGAACCACTCACTGGAGAAGGATGTCATTCTTGGTAAGGTGGAGGTGAAGGCCCTCCAAGAGATGGATTGACACGGTGGCTGCAACGATGGGCTCAAGTATAGTGGGGATTGTGGAGCTGGTGCAGGACCAGATAGTGTTTTGTTCTGCTGTGCATAGGGTCACTAAAGTCAAAGATTACTTGTCAGCACCTAACAAAACAACAGAATATCAAATATAAGAAAGAGTATAATGAAAAGAAATATACTGTAAAATATGTTGTTGTTGTTATGTGCCGTCGAGTCGGCCCCGACTCATAGCGACCCCTCCTTGGGTTTCCGAGGCAGTATCACTACGGAAGTAGGATTGCCCAACCTTCCTTCCGAGGAGTGGCTGGTGGGTTTGAACTGCCAGCCTTCTGGTTAGCAGGCAAGTGTCTTAGCCACTATGCTACCAGAGCTCCTACTGTAAAATATAGGAAACAAAATAAGAAGACATGTCATTTAAAACATTAAAAATTATACCAATTGAATATTACACTCACTTCCATTTAATTCTCCAACTAGGTTAAGAATCAAATCCATCTATATGTTGCTTTAAAATAAAGATTTGGAAGGACTTTCAGCAGTTTACATATAAAGATACAGATAGGTTAACATTGAAAAGATGGTAAAAGGTGTATCATCAAAGAATATCCATAAGAAAGCTTGAGTGACTGAATATATTAATAACAGACAAAATAGATTTTAATACAAGAAGTACTAGTAGAGAAAAAAAGAATGTTTTATCACATTCAAAAACCCAATTTAATTATTGCAGAAATGCTATGCTTATTCTGAAATGTTTATGGGAATGAAAAACACCCATAATAACCAAAACAACTTTGAAGTAGAGGAACATGTTTGAGTATTCTCTTTATCTAATTTCCTAATTAATTTCCAATACATTATATTTCACTAATAAGATTAATAATAATCAAGAAAGTATAGCATTTGCATAAAGATAGATATTTAGATTAATGGAATAGAATAGTAAGTCCAGAAATAGAGCCAGGGACATAGGATAAATTAACTTTCAACAAAGATACTAAGGTGATTCTATGGCAAAGTAATATTTTTTTAAAAAAAACAAAAGTTGATAGAATGTTTGTGTGCAAAAAACTAAATGTTGGTCCTTAGTTTGTAATGTACATAAACATTTTTTAAAATTAATCATGTCTGTAAAAGTAATAGCAAAATGGGATCCCAAAATTTAGAGATTGTATTTTTATTCTCAATTTGCAATATTGAGAGATTCTATGGGCAAAATATTGAATGACGCAGGAAACATCAAGAGAAGATGTCAGGAATACACAGAGTCACTGTACCAAAAAGAACTGGTCGATTTTCATCCATTTCAGGAAATGGCATGTGATCTAAAACCAATGGTATTGAAGGAGGAAGTCGAAGCTGCAATGAAAGAATTGGCAAAGAACAAGACTCCAGGAATTGACAGAATACCCATTGAGATATTTCAACAAACAGATGCTCCATTGGAGGCACTCACTTGGTTATGCCAAGATTTTTGAAAGACAGCTACCTGGCCAACTGACTGGAAAAGATCCATATTTTTACCCATTCAAAAGAAAGGGGATCCCACAGAATGTGGAAATTATAGAAAAATATCATTAATATCGAACACAAGATTTACTGAAGATAATTCAGAAACAGTTGCAGCAGTATATTGACAGAGAACTTCCAGACGTGCAAGCTGGATTCAGAAGAGGACATGGAATAAGGGATATCATAGCTGTTGTCAGATGGATCTTGGCTCAAGGCAAAGAAAACAAGAAAGGTGTTTACTTGTGTTTCATTGACTATGCAAAGGCATTTGATTGTGTGGATCATGACAAATTGTGGATAACACTGAGAAGAATGGGAATTCCCGAACACTTGATTGTACTCATGAGGAACCTGTAGCTTGACCAGGAGGCTGTCATTCGAAAGGAATAGGGGGACACTACATGGTTTAAAATCAAGAAGGGAGTGCATCAGGGTTGTATCCTTTCCCCATACTTATTCAATCTATATACTGAGCAGATAATCCGAGAAGCTGGACTACATGAAGAAAACCGTGGCATCAGGATTGGAGGAAGAATCATTAACAACCTGAGATATGCAGATGATACCACTTTGCTTGCTGAAAGTGAGGATGACTTGGGGCACTTACTGATGAAGTTTGAATAATACAGTCTGCAGTATGGATTACATCTCAATATAAAGAAAACAAAAATCCTCACAACTGGACCAATGAGTAGCATCACAATAAATGGAGAGAAGATTGAAGTTGTCAAAGAATTCGCATTGCTTGGTTCTACAATCGATGCCAATGGAAGCAGCAGTCAGGACATTAGATGACGTGTAGCATTGGGAGAGTCAACCGCGAAGGAACTGTTTCAAGTGCTGAGGAGCAGGGATGTCTCCTTGAGTACAAAGGTGCACCTGACACAAGCCATGATATTTCCAATCGCCTCATATGCATATGAGAGCTGGACAATGAATAAGGAAGACTGAAGAAGAGTTGATGCTTTTGAGTTGTGGTGCTGGTGAAGAATGCTGTAAGTACCATGGACTGCTAAAAGAACTAACAGATCTGTCTTGGAGGAAGTGCACCCGAAATGCTCCTTGGAAAAGAGAATGGCCAGACTTTGTCTCACCTACTTTGGTCATATTGTCAGAAGGGACCATTCCCTGGAAAAGAATGCCATGCTTGGTAAGGTGGAGGGTCGATGAAAGAGGGGGAGGCCTTCAACGAGATGGATTGATACGGTGGCTGCGATGATGGGATCAAGTATAGCAGGGATCATGGAGCTGGCGCGGGATTGGACAGTGTTTTGTTCTTCTGTGCATGGGGTCGCTATGAGTTGGAAATGACTTGGCGGCACCTAACAACAACACAACAATTTTTATTCCCATTTAGTTTAAAATATTTTTTAATCTCCTTGTTGTTTCCTCTTTGATCTATGGGATATTTAGGAAACCATTGTTAATTTCCAAACATTTGAGGTTCTTTGAAATATTTTCATTTTATTGGTTTCTAGTTTAATTATGTTCTAGTCAAAGCATATACTGTGTTTTGGTTACCTCAGTGCTACCCTGACAGAAAATACCCCATATGAGTGGCTTTAACAAAAGAGTTTATTCTCTTACTGTTTAGGAGGCTAGAAGTCTGAATTCAATGAGCCAGCTCTACCTCTTGCTCCTGGCCTACTGAAGCTGGAGGTGTCTCTTAGCTCTGTTGGCAAACCCAAGATCAACAAATAAAATGGCACAGTCCAAAAATTATCAAGCAACAAAGAAGGCTAGTAATTCAAGTTCATTAACAGTCCTTAAATTAGCAGACAACATGGCAGGCCATTGAGATGAAGACTTGGCCAAATGCAGGGTCTATACATGCCAAAAAGCTAGAGACCTTCCTCAAACCTTCTTCTTGTATACTGGAAGCAGATGACATCCCTAAGGCAACTACTCAGCTCTGGGAGATTGAGGTGTGGAGTTGATTACCAGTCTCATCCTGGAGAATAACTACATCCAGCCACCCAGCCACTCAAAACCACAGCCAGCCAAGTTGATACACAACTACCACACTAAGTATGATCCAACTGTTTAAGTTTTCTGAAATGTGGTTTATGATCCAAGAATTGGTTCATTTTTGCCAATGCTTCAACAGAATATATACACTGTTCATATTGTGTGGAGTGTTCCTTAATTACCTTAGATTTATTCATTATTGTTGTTGTTGTTGTTATGTGCTGTCGAGTCGGCCCCGACTCATAGCGACCCCTCCTTGGGTTTCCAAGCCAGTATCACTACGGAAGTAGGATTGCCCAACCTTCCTTCCGAGGAGTGGCTAGTGGGTTTGAACCGCCAGCCGTCTGGTTAGCAGGCAAGTGTCTTAGCCACTATGCTACCAGAGCTCCTAGAGTTGTTCAAATCTTCTACATCCTTACCCCTTTTCTTTCAGTCTATTAATTTCATAAAATATGGAGAGCAGAGATAGGGAAGAGAGGGAAGGATATATATACCACAAAGACATTAATCATAAGAAAAATGGATCACAGTGGTATAACATAGATCAGTTTTCTTACCATTAGTGTTTGCGTGGTGTGTATTTTCCCCTTATTTTACTTTTAACCTGTGCCTTTATATGTAAAGTATTTGTTCCTTGCAGACATCATAAAGTTAAGTGTTACGTTTTTTATTTAGTCAGGCAAATTTGTTCATTTTAATTAGAATGTAAGGCCTATAATATTTAATGAAATTATCAATACGTTTTCATTTAAATCTACCACCTTGCTATTTGTGTTTTATTTGTTCTATTTTTTTCCTTTTATTCCATTTTTCCTGGCTTTATTATCTAAGTTTTACTATTCAATTTTATCTCAATTATTGCCTTATTTTAGATACTCTCTTTTAAAATATCTTCTAGCGCACATTCTAAAATTTATACTACAAATATTTGACTTTCACAATCTATCTTTAAATATTATACCACATCATGAATAACGTACCAAAACCAAAACCAAACTCACTGCCATGGAGTCGACCCGACCCATAACAACTCCTCCTTGGGTTTCTGAGGCAGTATCACTACAGAAGTAGATTGCCCAAACTTCATTCCAAGGAGTGGCTGGTGGATTTGAACTACCAGCCTTCTGGTTAGCAGTCAAATGCCTTAGGCACTATGCTACCATATTATAATAGTATTTACCCATTTCCTTCCTTTTCTTCCATTTTACTTTTGTCATTCTTTCTACTTGTACATGTTGTTATAAAAGGGAATTCTGGTAACATGTGGTAAGGCATTTGGTTGCTAATCAAAAGGTCAGTGGTTCGAAACCACCAGGTATCTGACAGGTAACCAGAAGGTTGGTGGTTCAAGCCCACCAGCCACTCTGCGGAAGCAAGGCCAGGTAATCTAATTCCGTAAGGATTTACCCTCTCAGAAACCCAATGGGGTTTGCTATGAGTTGGAATCCACTTGATCGATGGCAGTGTTGTTTGTTTTTTGTCCTTCATTTTACTTGTATATGTCGTTATAAAAGGGAGTTCTGATAACACTGTGTCAAGGCATTTGATTGCTAACCAAAAGTTCAGTGGTTCAAAACCACCAGCTTCCATGGAAAAAAGATGAGGCAGTCTGATTCTATAAAAATTTACAGCCTTGGATATCCCACGGGGCTCACTATGACTCAGAATGGTCTCTATCGCAGTAGTGGAATAGTTAAAAAATCTACATTATATTGATATTTTTATTTAAAAAATCTATAAATTTAAAGAAATTTAGAAATAGAAAAAACACATGTGTCCACATACTTACTGTTTCTGGAACTCTTTCTTTGCATAAAAGCAAGTTTCTATCTAGTATCATTTTCCTGCTTCCTAAAAATATTCATTTTCAATTTTCTGTAGTGCAGTTCTGCTGGGGGGGGGGGCAACAAGTTACCTCAGTATTCATTCATACAGACATCTTTATTCCACTTTTCTTTCTGAAAATTCCCCTCTCCCCATTGATATAGACAGGTCTTTCCTCCCCTTTTTACATTTTCAAGATGTCATTCCACAGTTTTTCACTTATATTCTTTCCGATGAAATCCGAGAAGACTTTTTTGGTTGCCATAAAATAGATACTATTTTCCTGTTGGTTGTGTTTAACATATGTGTTCTAGTGGCTTTCTTTGTGGGTATTTAGTTTAGGATTTTTTAGCTTCTCAGTTCTGTGGATTTATAGTTTGTTTGTTCTTTAATTAGGAAAACTTCTCATGCTTATTTCTCATATTATACTTCCAATAGGACACATAGTAGGAGTTCCACTAAATGTAAAGTTACGACTGCTTCTTAAGTCATTTGCAATGCTTCATTTTAGGAGACTACCAGACAAAATAAGGAGTTATATTCTATGCTCACTCTAAGTATCACAAGGATTCTTACTATATAGTGAATACAGTGCCATTTATGTCTGGAACCCAGGAGATTTCATGGGGACGCTTCTTGCTTTCATGCTTAGTAAGAACCATAGAGACACAACTGAAGAAAACCTCTGCTTTACAAGGCACAGTATACAGGGCCTTCGACTCCTCCAGAATGAAGGTCTTCATTACCTGCTGGATAAGCAATCGAAGTGAAGAGAATTCTTTATGGTGAAGAGAATTTCGAATGTATGTGAAAGGAAAGAAATAATATCAATTATGGTTTTGAGAACAATTTGTCCTATTATTATTAGTGTTATGAGTACATTTTAGAAAATGTAATGGATAATCACTATGAAGTGTTCCTATAAGGACACAGTGGAATAATTGTGGACCATAAGCAGATCTCAAAAGAGCAAAGTTCACACTGAAAAGATGCCTCAAAATTCTCTTTGCATTCACCTCTATACCCTGAAGACAGTTTACTGTAAACTGCTATAGCTCTCTGCCTATAATTTTTTTCCTGGCTGTTGAAGAATCCTTTGCCCTTGTTCAAGACAAGTTGAAAGTGGAGAGAGTCAGTTTCCCTGGAAATAGGTCTCATCCGAAGGCAGATAAGGACTTAGGGCTTAAATGCTCCAGCTTCCTCCTACCTTGATGGAGTATCTCCAAAGCTTATTCTTGTTCCTCTGAGTCACACAGTGAGACAGAAGTTCAGTGATTCACAGCCATAACTGGCTGGATTGCTTCCTTCATTTTCTTGTTTTATTTCCTTACTCCGCTCCCTCCTCCCTTTTCTCTTCTTTTCCCCCCCAGGAATCACCTTCTAAACAAACTCCTAGCATTCAAGTTCTTGTCTCAGGCTATATTCTTCAGGGGAAACTAAACCAACACACCATTTATTAATGAAACTTGATACATGGAAGAATGTGCATTGTATACCAGTAGAGAAAGTATAGAATTTTTCACATTCAAGGCTGGCACAGTTGAACAATATTTGAGAAAAAGAGAGAGAGAGAGAGAGATGCTTCTGTAAAAGTCAATTACAGATAGAGGAAGGACTTAACTACGAATAGAAAATCTTCACAATGTAAAAAAGGGAATATAGGAGAATGTATTTATTGCTTTTGCAGACAGTGTGAGACAGTGCAGACAGTGTGAGTAAAAAAATAACACAAATTTTGAAAATCAGAAGGAAAAGACTGATGCACTCAATTATATTAAAATTAAGGAATTCTGATCATCAGAGTTGGTACACTGGAAGCAGATAATTGCAGCATAGGACTGGTTATTAAAATACAATATTAATTTCAATATCTCCATAAGAAGAGGAGAAAAAAATCTAAAAGAAAAATGAACAGAAACCATTGTGTTAACTTAGAAGCTGTTTCGAAGCACCAACAAAAGACATATCTAATGTGAATCCTGTGGAGGTGCAGAATACAATGTTTTAAATCTACTGTTGCAATGTTTTGAATGATTTGCCTTCTTTACCACTAGCTGAAAACTTTAGAATTGTGTGACATTCAGCTATGGAGACTGTCTTTGTTGAAACTGTGTACTAGAAAGATTAGTAGAATGTTGTTGTTTTTTTAAGTAAAAATGTGTTCCCAAGTGTTATGGGTTGGATTGTGTCCACCCAAAATATATGATGAAGTCTAACCTCAGTACCAGTGGATGTGCTCCTGTTTGGGAACAGGGTTTTTCTTTTGTTATGCTAATTGAGTCCTATACCCAATCCTTCCTCAGTGTGTCTTATGAAACCAAAAACCAAACTCACTGCCATGGAGTCTGATCCAACTGATAGCGACCCCTCCTTGGGTTTCCGAGGCAGTATCACTACGGAAGTAAGATTGCCCAACCTTCCTTTCCGAGGAGTGGCTGGTGGGTTTGAACCGCCGTCTGGTTAGCAGGCAAGTGCCTTAGGCACTATCATAGAAAGAGAGATCCAGAAGGACGACTCCAAGAGACAATGGAGGAAGATACATCTATACACAGCAAAGGAGCTCTAAAGAACGGACACTGAGGTTCTAATTTGGACTTTTAGCCTCCAGAACAGTAAGAAAATAAATTTCTGCTCTTTATTTAATCCACTCACTTCATTGTATTTTGTGATAGCAGCAGTCAAAGCTAAAACATTAAGTTTTCAACAAAGATATTTTCAAATTGTTGAAAAAATAGCCACACCCAAGTAGAAAATTCTTCCAAAATGGAATGAATATTCTGATAGACAATGAAATGGTACTTAAATAAGATGTGTTGGTGGTATTATTTGTTGCCACAATCGAAAATGAAATAGAGTATTGAGCTGTCACTTTTTTTCTTATACAGATGTTAATAGTTCTTTCTCTGGTATAATATCCCTAGAAGTACATTTTCAGATTTCATTGTCTTGTGTAGCACTTCATATCTTAGCCTTCCTTTGATAGCTAATAACTACTTTGGATTGATGTTAGAGTGTCAGATCTTCCAAATGAAGATTATATCTTTCTAGTGCTGATAATTTCTTATGTAGAAATTCAATAGTTACAAACAAGGTCAATGCTGCTTGCTGCAACATTTAAGGAAATTCAATGAATTCTTAATTCCTTAAAGCAACTTCCTAAATGCTTTCTTTAACTACAATTGATACTTGCAATATCATTACAGAACCATAATTTCCCCTTACATTTTGGGGAATAAAAAAAGACCAAACTCTCACATTTCTGTTATCTCATTTCTCTCTACATGATATTATTTTCTAGCTTCCTCCACACAACAATGCAAGTACAGTAATAAGGTAGCCAAGGTCAGCTGGCAAGTCTACAAAGAAGCTCAACATCAGTCATTTTTTTCAGTAATTTTATAGTTTTGGAATCCCTGTTTACACTTACATCTCTCTAAACCAAAATTATATATAGCAATTTCATTTGGTCTAGTTTATAGAACTACAATGACATTATTTTAACAGATTCTTGGTGGATATTTTGGACTGAACTGTCTCCCCAGAAAAGATACATTTAAGTCCTAACCCTTATACCTGTGAATGTGACCTTGTTTGGAAATAGAATTTTTCTTTTGTTAGTAGTTCATTTAAACAAGGTCATACTGGAGTAGGGTGGTTTCTAATACTAATTCTACATGACTGGTGTATTTTAAAAGAAGAGTATAGAAACAGGGGCACAAAGCAGAAAGACGGATGCCATGGGGAGATACATGTAAAAGCCAAGTAGTGCCTAGAAATGCCTTGGTTACCAGAAACTGGATGAGACAAGAAAAACATCTTCCCTTATAGGGACAAAGAGCATGGTCTCACTAATGCCTTGAATTTGGATATTTAGCCTTCAGAACTGTGCAAAAATAAAGTTCTGTTCTTCAAAGCCCCTCACTCGCTGATATATTAGGGTAGCACTAGGAAATTAACAGTGTATTAAACACTATGTTGTTGTTGTTATGTGTCGTCGAGTCGGACCCAACTCAGAAATTGAGTTTTCAAGGCAGTATCACTACAGAAGTAGATTGCCCCATCTTCCTTCCGAGAAGTGGCTGGTGGGTTTGAACTGCCAGCCTTCTGGTTAGCAGTCAAGTGCCTTTGGCACTATGCTACTAGAGGTCCTTTTAACACTATAGATAAGGATAAATTATTAGACAATGAACAAATTGTCCTGTACAGCTGTTATATGCCGACTTCACATTCTTGACAATCCCTCAGTTAGACCACTTAGCCCTCCAGTGCACTGAATGATGAAAACATAGCCTAAGTTTAACAGGCACCACCTGTCAGATAATATGTGCTGCCTGCCATAGCTGCTTTTTTGGATATGGGAAGACAATTATTTTGCTAAGAAAAAACTAAACAATAAGTTTAATTGTTTCTATATTTAAAGAGTTTTAGGACAGAGATTAATATATTTATTTTGTATTTATTATATAAAGTTTAATTAGTAAAATTGTAATCATTTTCTAATATATATATTAACCTTCATTTAAAGACCAATGGAAAGATGTTAAGAAGTAACCTGGGGTTCATGTTAAATTTTATAGATTTTTAAGCTTCCTGGAATTTCTAGGATGTGATTATTAAAGTAGAAAAGGAAAAAAAAAAAAAAGCTAACACTTAAATATTTCTTTATAACCTATATTATGTCTTTGAATTGGAAACTTGTCTTCCTTGGATGATAAGCATCATGTATTTAGAGTGATTCTAATTCCAAAGTAGTAGAACCAATATATTCATAAAAATGTATGAGCATTTTTACATAAATTTTATCCACTGTGAGAATACACATTTTCAAGACTGAGCAAATGTCATTGATCAGAAAGCATAGAATATCAGTAAGAGATCTCTCAGTGGAAAATAGAAAACTGATGCTCACTAAGAAGTAACTTTCAGGTTTCCACCTCTGCTTCATTCTCCCTCTTGAAGTGTCTTTCATTTAGAGCTCTACCCACTTACGATATTTATTCATACACACAGACCATGAGTATTCATTGAAAAGCATCTGTATCTACTTCAAGGTGCTAAAAAAACAAGGGAAAAAAACATAAACAGGGTGGATTTTCATTACAGCTTTCTAATCATATATGTGTATTTCTAAGCTGATGCACATATGTGCAATAATGAAAAATATGAGCAACATTTTAGTAGAGTATACACCACATTTTAGTTGAGATCAGAAAGGTGAATGAATAAAAGGTAACCATGAAAAGAGAAGCAAGAGAGCTGGAAAAGAGTTCTGAAAGAGCCTGAAGTAAGAATGAGAATGATAAATTGAAAAAACTAAAATGAAGTACTATCAGCTAAAATATACAGACTTCTTGTTGTTAGATGCTGTCGAGTCATCTCCGACTCATAGCGACCCTATGCACAGCAGAATGAAACATTGCTCAGTCCTGAGCCACCTACATGATTCTTGCTATACTTGAGCCCATTGCCACTGCCACTGTGTCAATCCATCTCATTGAGGGCTTTCCTCTTTTTCGGTGACCCTCCACCTTACCAAGCATGACATCCTTCTCCAGGGAATGGTCCCTTCTGACAACATGACCAAAGTAGGTGAGACGAAGTATGGCCATTCTCACTTCCAAGGAGCATTCTGGTTGCACTTCCTCCAGGATAGACCTTTGCCAGCACCACAGCACAAAAACATCAGTTCTTCTTTGATCTTCCTTATTAATTTTCTAGCTCTTACATGCATATGAAGTGAATGAAAATATCATGGCTTGTGTCAGGTGCACTTTAATACTCAAGGAGACATCTTTGCTCTTCAGTACTTGAAAGAGGTCTTTTGCAGCCGATCTGCCCAGTGCTATACATCGTCTGATGTCCTGACTGCTGCTTTCATTGGACTGAATTGTAGAACCAAGCAATGTTTAGTCTTTGACAATTTCAATCTTTGCTTCATTTATCATAATGCTGCTTATAGGTCCAGTGAGAATTTTTGTTTTCTTTACATTGAGATGTAACCCATACTGCAGATTGTATTCTTCAATCTTCATCAGTTAGTACTTCAAGTCATCCTCACTTTCAGCAAGCAAAATTGTGTCATCAGCATATGGCAGGTTGTTAATGATTCTTCCTCCAATCCTAATGTCACATTCTTCTTCATATAGTCCAGCTCCTCAGATTATTTGCTCAGCATACAGATTGAATAAGTATGGTGAAAGGATACAACCATGACACACTCCCTTCTTGATTTTAAACCATGTAGTGTTCCCTTTTTCTGTTCAAATGACAGCCTCCTGGTCTATGTACAGGTTCTTCATGAGTATAATTAAGTGTTCTGGATTTCCCATTTTTCTCAATGTTATCCACAATTTGTTATGACCCACACAATCAAATGCTTTTGCATAGTCAATAAAGCACAAGTAAACTTCTTTCTGGTATTCTTTGCTTTGAGCCAAGATCCATCTGACATTAGCAATGCTATCCCTTACTCCACATCCTTTTCTGAATCCAGCTTGCATTTCTGGAAGTTCTCTGTCAATATACTGCTACAACCGTTTTTGAATTATCCTCAGTAAGATTTTACTTCCATGCGATATTAATGATATTGTTTGATAACATCCACATTCTGTGGGATCACCTTTCTTTGGAATGGGTACAAATATGGATTTCTTCCAGCCAGTTGACCAGGTATCTGTCTTCCAAATCTCTTGGCATAATTGAATGAGTGCCTTCAGCGGGGCATCCATATGTTGAAATATCTCAGTGGGTGTTCCATCAATTCCTGGAGCCTTGTTCTTCACCAATTCTTTCAGTGAAGTTTCGACTTCTTCCTTCAATATCATTGGTTCTTGAATGTATGCTACTTCCTGAATTGGATGAAGATCTACCCATTCTTTTTGGTACAGTGGCTATGTATTCCTTCCATCTTCTTTTGATGCTTCCTGCATCATTCAATATTTTGCCCATAAAATTTTTAATATTGCAACTCGAGGCTTAAATTTTTTCCTCAGTTCTTTCAGCTTGAGAAGTGCCAAGTGTGTTCTTCCCTTTTGGTTTTCTAACTCCAGGTATTTGCACATTTCGTTATAATAATTGGCTTTGTCTCCTTGAGCTGTTCTTTGAAATCTTCTATTCAGCTCTTTTATCTTGTCATTTCTTCCATTTGCTTTAGTTACTCTTCCCTCAAGGGCAAGTTTCAGAGTCTCTTCTGACATCCATTTTGGTCTTTCTTTTCTTTCTCATATTTTTAATGACATCTTGCTTTCTTCATGGATGATGTTCTTGATGTCATCCACAATTCTTGTGGTTTTCAGTCATTGGTGTTCAATGCATGAAATCTATTCTTTAGATGGTGTCTAAATTCAGGAGGGATATATTCAAGATCATATTTTGGCTCTTGTGGACTTTTTTTAATTTTCTTCAACTTCAAATTGAACTTGTATATGAGCAATTGATGGTCTGTTCCACAATAAGCTCCTGGCTTTGTTTTGGCTGAAGATATTGAGTTTTTCCATCTCCTCTTGCCACAGATGTAGTCAGTCCGAATCCTGTGTACTCCATCTGGAGAAGTCCACATATATAGCCACCATTTGTGTTATTGAAAAAAGGTATTTGCAATGAATAAGTCGTTGGTCTTACAAAATTCTGTCATGCAATCTCCAGCATTATTTCTGTCCCCAAGGCCAAATTTACCAACTTCCATACAACATACAAGCCCAACAGGATGACAAAGTGACAGACAAGTTTGTCTCCCTTAGTTGTTGGAAACATCTGTGCCCTCCACTTACCTCATGGATCTTCCTTATAGATGTATGGATATTATTCTGTCACTGACAACATTGTACTTCAGGACATGTCTTGAAACATCCTTTCTGATGATGAATCCCATGCCACTCCTCATCAATTTGTCATTCCTGGCATAGTAGAACATTTGGTTGTCTGATTCAAAATGCCCAAAACCCATCCATTTCAGCCCACTAATGCCTGGGATATCAATCTTTATGTGTTCCATTTCATTTTTGACAGCTTCCAATTTTCCTAGATTCATGCTTCATACATTTCATGTTCCGATTATTAATGGATGTTTGCCACCGTTTCCCCTCAAATTGAGTCGTGCCACAGCAGCACATGGAGGTCCTGAAGGACTTACTTTATCCATATCATGAAGGTTGGTTCTCCTCTGATGAGGTAGCTCTTTCCCAGTCCTATTTTGAGTGCCTTCTGACACAAGGGCCTTGTTTTCCTGCACTGTGTTGAACAATGTTTCCAAGCTATTCATTGTATTGCCCAGTAACATATCAGACAGCATTTCTCTGCTATTCATAAGGTTTTCCCTGGCCAATTTTTGAGAAGTGAATGGCTTCCTCCCTCTTCCTAGTCTGTCTTAGTCTGTGAGCTGCGTTGAAACCTGTGCACCATGTGCAACTCTGCTGGGCTCTGAAACACCAGTGGCACAGCCTCAAGCATCAGAGCAACATACAAGCCCAACAGGATGACAACATGACAGACAAGTTTGTCTCCCTTAGCTGCTAGAAAACTCTGCACTCTCCCCTTACCTAATTCCTACCTATAATCTGTCACTTTGTGGTCTCTGGGTGCTCCCTCCCTTTCCTGGTTCTAGGGGGCTTGGGGCCTAGCCTTGCCTCTCTCCCCTTTACCTGGATCCTGCCGCTCCTGAGGTCCCCAGCCTCTCCTTCTCCCTCCCTTTCCTGGCTCTTGGGGTCTTGGGTCTAACCTTTCCTTCTGCCTCTTTTCAGCTGGATTTTCTGCTGCTCCCGAGGTCCCCAGCCTCTCGCTCCCTCCCTTTCCTGTCTCTAGGAGGCGTAGGGCCTAGCCTTGACTTCCACCCCTTTTTAGCTGGATTTTCTGCTGCTCCTGAGGTCCCTGGTCTTTACAGACTAATGAGAAGCTATTCATAAGGTTTTCATTAACATTAAGAAGTGTGGGAATCCCAGAATACTTCATTGTGCTCATGAAGAACCTGTACATAGACCAAGAAGCAGTCATTCAACAGAATAAGGGAATACTGAATGGTTTAAAATCAGGAAAAGTGTATGTCAGGATAGTAGCTGTTCACCATATTTGTTCAATCTATATGCTGAGCAAATAATTAAAGAACTCAGAATATATGAAAAAGAATGCATCTTCAACACTGGGGGAAGACTCATTAACAACCTGTGGTATGCAGATGACACAACCTTACTTGCTGAAAGTGAAGAAGACTTAAAGCACTTACTGATAAAGATCAAAGATTACAGTCTTCAGTATAGATTTCACTTCAACATAAAGAAAACAAAAAAATCATCACAGTAGGATCAATAAGCAACATCAGGATAAATGGAGAAAAGATTGACATTGTCAAGAAATTTCTTTTATTATTAGGATCCACAATCAACACCTATGGAAGCAGCAGTCAAGAAATCAGATGATATACTGCATTGGACAAATCTGCTGCAAAGGACCTCTTTAAAGTGTTAAATAGCAAAGATGTCATTTTGAAGACTAAAGGGTGCCTGACCCAAGCCTTAATATTGTCAGTGGTCTCATATGCACATGAAAGTTGGTCAAAGAGTAAGGACAAAGAAGAATTGATACACTTGAACTGCAGTGTTGACAAAGAATATTCTGGTGGCATAGTGCCTAAGGCATTTGACTGATAACCAGATGACTGGCAGTTCAAACCCACCAGCCACTCCTTGAAAGGAAGATTGGACAATCTACTTCTATAGTGATACCACCTCAAAAACCCAAGGAGGCGTCACTATGAGTCAGATTTGACTTGACAGCAGTGAGTTTGGTTTTTGGTTTTGGCCAGAAGAACAAACAAATTTGTCTTGTAAGAAATAAAGCCAGAGTGCCCTTTAGAAGTTAGAATGGTCAGATTTTGTTTCACCTACTCTGGTCATGTTGTCAGAGGGGACAAGTCCCTAGAGAAGGATATTATACTAGGTAAAGTGGAGAGTCAGCTGAAAAGGGGAAGATACTCAATGAGATGGATTATCAGAGTGGCTGCAGTGATGGGCTCAAGCATAGCAAAGATTGTTAGAATGGCATAGGACAGGATCAGTGTTTTGTTCTATTATACATTGGGTCACTATGAGTAGGATTCGGCTTGACAGCACCTAACATAACAACAATGAGAAGCAGTAACGATCCACAAAAGCATTTAAAGCAGTGAATTATATATTTATTTTATTATATCAGTTTTTTTCATTTTAAATGGTTACTATTATACAGATTGGAAAGCAGAGTTAAGACAGGGAGGAGTAACACTTAGAAGAGATCTGTTAGGTTATTACTGCAACACTCTGGGTAGAAACTATCAGTATATTGTAGACCTTTTGGAAGAAATAGGGGAGATGGAGAGAAATTTAAAACAAAAAAGTAAGTTATTTAGAAAAGGAAATCATTGGGTTTTGGTTATTTGGAAATGAGTTAGGGAAAGATGTCAAAGAAAAATGTCAGCTTCCCCCTGTGTGTATATGACTCTTCTTCTGTGTCTTTTTCTCCTTTTATAATATGCTATTCAGAAGACATTAAGAGTAGAACCTAATTTATTCCATTATTAACAAATTGATAATATCTTCTGAGAAAGACTCTTTTTCCCAAAAAAGGTCACATTCAGAAGTATAGGAGTTAGAACTTCAACACATCCTTCTGAGAAACACCATTCAATCCATAACCAAATCAACTGCCATCAAGCCAACAACAACTCATGGTGACCTACATGCATCAGAGTAAAGCTGTGGGCCATAGGATTTTCAGTGACCAACTTTTTGAAAGTAGATTATCAGGTTCTTTTCCTGATGCACCTCTGATAGACTGGAAACTCCAAACTTCCAGTTAGCAGTGGAGCATATTCACCATTTTGCACTACCTAGGGACTCTTTTCAAACCATTACAGCAGTTAAAACACCCATAAAGCATTTCTGCAGCATACCAAAGTATAGCAGTTGTCTATAGGAACAGCTCAGATTGCAATTCTTGAATTAAGAACTGAACTAATCATAATAGAAAAATCACTTTTCTTAAAAGAATGACTGACAGATTTAATTATTCTGATGTGGCTATTTAGTGAACATATGTCCATAATATCACATCTTGTTAACAAAGAGAAAATCTGAAGAGAATTATAAGTCTGAGAATCATTGGTATAGGGACATTTGAAACCATAGGGTACACTGATACCTGGGGGATACCTATTTTCAAATAATTGTGGCTATTCTCCTTTGATGTTATAGCAAAACTTAACAAGTACCAGTTCTTAATAGTTAATTGCAATGTGGAATCTGAAACCATTTCAATAAACTCTTTGTTCTTCGATACATAAAATCCATTGTTCTATCACGCATTTTGCATGGTTTTTTACCCTCTTATTATTTCATAACAGCATGCATTGGTCATTTGAAAAACATCAGTCAGTAAATTATAAAATAATGAAAAATCTCATGTTAATATCACTACTCATTTTGTCAGAAAAGTTATTAAATAAAATACAATAATTAAGAAATTGACAGACTCATTATGGCACATAGAAGTTTTTCTAAATTTTTAATTTCACCTAAAACCTCAAATTTTATCATTGGCAAAAATTTTGTCAGTTGTTTTTCATGCATTGGCATTTTATGAAATGTCACTTTTTATTTATTTTGAGAAATAAATAATTCTTTGTTTTTGAGAAAATATCTACCAAATATTCAGATCTGAGTAATTAAAGTCTGTCACCCATTCTTTTAAGTAAAGGCATTTCCCATTTTACAAGTGGCCACTTCAGTTAATTACTTAAAGAAATACATAAATTCATTTCCTGGGGAAAACTGCTTTACTTTGGTATGTAACAGAAGTGCTTTAAGCATATTTTGCTACACGGAATATTAAAAAAGATGTTTACTCAAAGATCAAGCTTTAGTGAAATTTGTAATTTTTACTACTTTACCAAGGACATTCTTGAGTAAAAACTGATATTTTTTTCCTCTGTAAGACAATGACAATGGAGAGTGTAATCACTACAAATCCATTTTGATGCCACTGCCTTGATTCACATTAAGGGATCAGCACTTTACCCACTATTATTTCTGTCCCATCAGTGCAAGTGTCAATACAGCAAAAAAATCATATTACGTCTTATGTTATTATCAAAATGGTTTTGACCTCTCAGTCCTTCCTGAAATTGTGCCAATATTCCCAGGGGGTCTTTGGATCACAGAGAGAAGTGATGGATTATAAAATTCACTCTGCAATTAACCACATGACGCCTTATAATATTTGCTCTAATGCATTTTAACCTCTTCTATACATTTTTTAAATTATGCCATTTTGGTGTAAATTTGTGCAGCTTTATACGACTAACCCATTTTTTCTCTTATAAAATGTTCTGCTTCTATCAGAATTATACTCTTAGTTATAACATACTTCTATTCAAAGTATTCAAGAAAATTTGACAATAGATATTTGGATTATTTTAGTAAAATTTTACATTTGAAAGTGAGTCTGTGTGACTGCAAATTATTCAATGTCTGATGTGTTGAATAGATCCCACTTTTATAAGAAATATTTGCTCCATTTAATTCCTTTCTGTCAACTGACTTCCTTTTACTAGTCACTTCATTTCCATTTATCTCTGAAAACACAATTGTCTTCGATGATGCAACAGTGAAAAAAAAAAAAAGTCAAAAGGGAGATATGTGTGTCATTCATTTTGGCAAATTACAAGAAATAAAATGTGTGTGAAGAAAATGAAGACCATTTCCCAGTGAGATGCTTTTCAAATGCAATGTGCGAAATAGAAAAATATCACCTTTATATTGGAAAAACAGCGACTCTAGTTTCTGGCTTTTGGAGGAAAAAGCAGTTTTCGGCAAAAGAAAGTAGCAATAAGGAAATGATTCTAGAGAAACTGAGAGTGAGCAGGATCCAGATCTTCTCCCCTGCTCACAAATCACTTGGCTTCCAGTGAGCACTGTAAATGGACACAAATACACTTATACCACACCTACGGTAGTAACTAAGTAAGAAGACTGGTGTCCTCACTAAAAGATGTTCAGTTAAAACTACAGCAGTCTCTGAAAGCTCTATTGAATGAAAGAGGGAATTTTACAAAGTCTAGGAAACCCTGAGAGTTTCCTAGACTATGTAAAATTCCCTCTCTCATTCAATAGTAAGTGAATGCTAAATAGTGCAATGGATATTTTGGGGATTTAAGACAGAAGATAACTGTATCTCTCTCTATAATGTAACACAGTTTAATGGAAAATATGTTCACAGATTGCTAAATTACTAAAAAGCAATTCATAATACATTTTGTAAGGCAAAGTATGAACACAATGCTATAGGGGTGAGGTGAAAATGAAAATGATGGTGGAAATCAATGAAGGATTGATTGAGTAGGTGATATTTCTAACTACATTCTTAAGAGTAGATAGGATGCAAACAGGTTGTGAAAATATCCTAAGCACAAAGGGCATTCTAAATATAAAAGGCAAAAGGAAAACTAACACATGATAGTCAATAGGTGCTAAAGATCTGGTTATAGAAATTAATGGAAACCAATCTAGATACAACTGGTAGAGAAGGAAAAACTGAACTAATGTCAGAGATATGAATTACACTTTATGTTATACTCCTTAGAATTGTGTTGATCAGACATGTCATGTTACTTTTCCTTGACTTAGCTTTCATCCATAGAAGCCCTTATAACTTTACAGAGTTGTTGTTAGAATTAAATAATATTCACAAATTTGCAAGGCCTATCTCATTTATAGGCACTCTGGTGGCATAGTGCTTCAAGCATTGCAGTGGACAAATCTGCTGCAAAATATCTCTTTAAAGCCTTAAAAGGAAAAAAATGTTACTTTGATGAATAAGATGCACCTCACCCAATCTATTGCATTTTCAATCACTTTAGCACTTGAAAATGAAGACATTTTTCCCCGTTCAGAGTAGAATTTTCCATTTTAATTTTTCTGACACTCTTAAGGATAATTACAGGTCAATAATTGAGAATTCTTGGGTCTATGAAATGAACATACTAGAAATAATTAAAAGTCATGCAAGCATAAATGCCTGGAAGTCAAGCCTGATTTTAGTTTAGACTTTATTACAATAATATGAGAATGTTAAGGATTTTCAAAAGCAGTTTTAAATTATTATACCATTGAGAGCTATGCCAGATATGCTCATGAAAACATAACTAATAAAATTAATAGGAGAGTGCACATATAGTCAAGCTATGTAGTGGATAACGCAAGCATCTTAGATCTGCCTCAAGTCAATGGCAAATAGGGCAAATCTGTCCTAGACAATCTAGAATTCTCTTCACCCCTTTGTAGCACTACAACAGAACAATGACTATTTCATCCTGAAATTTTCACCAGAAATCTAAATATGCATCCTTCCTCAGAATTATATTACAGGTCTTTTTGATACTGCAAGAAAAAAGAAAGGAAAGAAGGAAAAGAGAGAGGGAAGGAAGGGGAGGGAAAGAAGGAAAGAAGAAAGGAGAAAGGGAGGAAGGCGGGAAGGAGGAAGGTAGGCAGACAGACTTAGAATAGAGACATAAGACAGATCTTAGTTCAAGTCCTGAGATGGCACTTTACTAGCTGTCTCATCTTAGGCACATTCCTCTGAAAAAGAGTTCCTTCCAGGATGTCCTCCTTTGCACCCAGAGGCTAAAGAACAAATTAAATTTAAGACAGTAAAACTATAGCTCATTAGGTGTAGTGTTTACTTTAAGTACCTGCCCCTTTGCTCCAGGGGTAAAGCTCTTTATCTGGGTCCTATCAAGGGCATGCATCAAGGGCATACTTCAGTTCCCAGCCAATCCTGCCAATTTCAGATCAAGGAATGTTATCTCCCCAGAAGACATCATGATAGATGACAGATGCTAAAACCAACCCATGTGTCCACAATACCACATTGCCATATAACACCAAACACTAGGCTATACAGATAAACACATAAACATCTGAGATGACCAGACAGGGATCAGTGAATAGAGGTATACTCTAGACCAAAAATAGACTCAGCTGAGGCTAATCTTGTGCAGACACCAGTGATACAAAATACCTGCAGTCCTTACAGAAACAATAGAAGACAGACACAGAGTAATCCCTCACAGACAACCAGACACTATGGGAGAGAGATCCAATAGAGCTACTACCTCAGGACCATAGTACTGGGGTACACCAGACTCAATTGTCACAACAAAATACATAAAAGCGTTTGCTCTACATCCTACATTGGTGAGTAGTGACTGGGGTCTTAAAAGCTTTCAAGCAGCCATCTGAGATGCAGCTAATGGTGTCCTAGCATCAGAAGTGAAGAAGAACGCAAAAAAAAAGGCATTTAGAAGCAATCAGCCCTAGGACACGATGGCCCTCGAGACCAGAAGAACTGGATGGTGCCCAGATACCAATGCCAACCACTCAGGAAAGGATCAAATCTGGAGATCCTGGATAGAGTGGGAGGGAAAACATGGAACAAAATCCAAAAACTCAATAATGACCAGAATTACTGATCAGATGAAATCTGATGAGACTCCCAATACTATGGCCCTGAAATACATTCAGCACCTGGGATAAAACTCACCCCCAGAGGTGGGCTCTTAGCCCAATAGTTAACAAGATGCTCACATAGACCACTCAATCCAGGATGCCGCACCCACACACTCAATGGTAATACATCTCTTAGAGCAATAGACACGGGACACCAAAGGACCAACATTCAAACTGAGGAAATGCAGGACAAACAGGAGTGCATAATTATTAGGGGCACATGGGGAGTTGTAAGGTAGGGAGGGGAGGAGACTGGGTTAGGGTTGGACATGGCGAATGGGGAATGAAACTAAATGTATGCATGACATTGAATGTAAAACAAGCTCTTAAAATAAAAATAAAATAAAAGACATCATGAAAGCTGCTGATCAACCAAAACTTGAAGCAAAGAGTCATAGTAGGAACTCAGAAAGAAAGCATCAGGGAAGAATATTTATAATGTTTGATGGTTTGGGCTTAAATGATAGAAGGCAAGTTTTTCAAAGCAACTATTTGCTTTATATTGGCAAAATTTGTGATGTAATAGTTTAAGATAGTGGATGTTGTGATATGTGTGAGTGCACACACATGCACACACAAACACACTCACATATACTCACACACACAGCACACTATGATCTAGACCACACTTTTTGATAATACACAGATATATTTTAAATGGTTTGCTGAAGTGCCTACATAATGACTTCCTCAATATGGAAGGCCCAGGCTGCAGAAGCACCTAGTTGATTACCTAAAGCATCAAGAGCTTTGTTACTTTACAAATATTACCCTTTTCTTTAGATGCTTGAATATAAACTTCACAGACAAGGGTTTTTGTGTGTTTTATTCATCTGATGTAGCTCAACATCTTAGAACAATGGCTACCAAAGATTACACACAACATACTGCCATTGAGTTGATTCTGACTCATAGTGACTCTGCAGGACAGAGTAAAACTGCCCCCTCATAGGGTTTCTAACACTGTAAATCTTTATCAAAGCAGACTGTCCCATCTTTCTTCTGCAGAGTAGCTAATGCTTTAACCACAGCACCATTTGGTTAATGCTTTAACCAAAGATTGTTGTTGTAGTCATGTGCCATCGAGTCAGGCCTGGCCCATAGTGACCCCTCTTGGTTTTCTGAGATGTTATCACTATGGAAGTAGATTGCCCAACCTTCCTTCCGAGGAGTGGCTGGTGGGTTAAACCACCAGCCTTCTGGTTAGCAGTCAAGTGCCTTAGGCATTACACTACCAGAGCTCCAAAAACCAAATTCATTGCCATTGAGTCAGTTCTGACTTATCATAACTCCCATTGGGTTTTCAAGGCTATAAATCTTTATGAAAACAGACTGCCTCATCTTTCTTCCACAGAGCAGCTGGTGAGTTCAAACTACTGACTTTTTAGTTGGCAGCCAAATGCCTTAACTACTACACCATCAGGACTCTTAACCAAAGATTAAAACCAAAAAACTAAACTCACTGTCATCAAGTTGATACAACTCATAGCAACCGCTCCTTGGGTTTCTGAGGCAGTATCTCTGTAGTAGTAGATTGTCCAACCTTCCTTCTGAGGTGTGGCTGGTGGGTTTGAACTGCCAGACTTCTAGTTAGCAGTCAAATATCTTAGGCACCAGGGCTCCCAATGTTTAGTTAAATTAATGGATGTCATGAAAACATGGGAGGCACTGATGTTTATCAATATTACAAATTTTTTCTCTAAATGTAAATATTTTCTCAGACCCCTGTACTCATGGAATAGTACCTGATATTTCAAGGTAAAATAATGTGAGTCCCCACACTCATCATGACATTTTGATCAGCCTCTATCTTCAGGTCTTACTTTATTTGAAACTAGTCCTATATCAGAAGAATCTACTCAACTGAACCAAAAAAAAAAAAACACAATTTATTTTGATTATGAAAAATACTTCATTGTATTTTAGGACAGACTTTCTTCCTATATAGGATATTCTTAGCTGTTCTCTATAAGTAGATCAGAGGACGTGTGAGGATAAAGGATAGATACACTTTCTGGTGGAGGCCTTAGGGGTTCAGAAGGAAGGAGGAAGGATATATTCCTTCAATTCTAAAGTATTTGATAATAAATAATCCGAAAAATACCTTCCCAGGCTTTAGAATCTGACAAGAAATCCTGGAGACCCTCAAATTTTTCTTTCCTGAACTGATTTTGTCCCTTTGCACTCAGACTCTACCTTCTTCCTTCAAAACAAACCAGAAAATATTTGGTCATGTATGATTGTTTCCTATTTTACTATCAGACTTATATATTCAAACATAGGAAATATCTTATTTCAAAGTCAAAATTATACTTATCTCCCATCCCCAGATATTTTTCTCTTTGTGAAATGTACAAGTTTACTCAAGCCCAAGTCTTATCTTCTTAGTACATTGTAAGGTATTTTAAACATTCATTTTGATTTATCTGTTGTACTAGATTGAATAATGCCCTCCAAATCCGCATACTTCCCAGAACCTCAAACTGTGACCTTATTTGGAAAAAATGGTCTTTGAAGATGTTATCAAGTGTATGACAGTCTAAAACCAGAAGCACTTGGTATGTGTAAATAGAGAAATCTGATTGCTGAACATTAACTCCATCTTAAAGTCTTGACCTGAATCTAGAATCCATGTTAAATTTTATAGTTGCCTTTTCTAACAGCAGTTTCTCTAACCTTTGTGGTGACCTAACGTATACCCTAAAGGAATTTTTTTTTTTTCTCTTTGATCTGGCAAGTGCAGGATGGCACAATACATCCCCAGGTGGTCTTTCCTTTATGATCAAATAGATGCAAGATGTGATAGCTTATGCCTGAAGGGTCTTGGCATACAGCATTATTGATAATCTTCTTTATGATGGACCCCCAGGAATAGACACGATGGGGAAAGCAATTTTAATAGCATGTTCCCTGAAAAATCTGTCCTGCCCTTGTCCTTTGACCATCTGTAATAAACTGAAGAGCACATACACCTGCAACATACTGTCACTGAGTTGACAGTACCCTTCATGTACATAACATGTATGTAACCAATCATGTTATCATATATATATATGTGTGTGTATATGTATGTGTTATCCACTTATCCTTGCTAAGTCCCCATCTCAGATATCCTTCCTTTCATTCCCCTGATTGTCTTCCGGCCAATCATGATTTAGTAGCTTTAGTTCCTGCTTACCTGTACAAGAATGCTTGCTCTTTCATTATCCAGCAGAATGGCCATCTTCACTCTATAATTCTGGAGGTTATTTCAGTCCAAAATATGTCTGGACATTCAATAAATAATTTAATTTTTACAAAAGGTGAGTCTTCACTCTAGAACACAGTCAAACTAATGGTCATACTGGAGTAGAGTGAGTTCTAGTCCGATCTGAACAATGATTTTATAGAAGCAGAGAAGAGATACAGAGACACAAAGAGGAAAGACTGCGATATGAGAGAGAAACATATTGCTACCAGCCTAGGAATACCTGGGGTTACCAGAAAATGAAAGAGACAAGAAAAGATCTTTCCTTCAAGCCTTTAGAAAAAACATGGCTCTGCTGACACTCTGAGTTCAGACTACTGGCCTCTGAGACAATACATTTCTGTTGTAAGCCACCTTGCTGTGGTACTGTGTTACAACAGCTCTCAGAAACTAATACATCTGGCTTCCTCTCACAGTATTCAGCCACAATAGATGCTTAGTAAGTATTACAAGTGATAGAGAGAGAAGATAAGACACATAGAAGTTATACATCATCTCTCTTTATCCTCTTTACATTCCAAAAATTCTTCCTTGTCTGAGTCCATTCAATGGAAATTCTCACTTTTTCAAGTGAAAAAGCTATCCTTTTAAATACTGCCCAATTCTTTCCTACTTGCCCCGTATGTGTGTGTGTGTGTGTGAGAGAGACAGAGAGAGAGAGAGAGATAGAAAGAGAGAGAGAGAGAACGAGACAGAGATAGAGGGGAAAAAATGGAAAGTGAGAGAATAAGAATGGGAGAGGGAGAAAGATCGAGAAATTAACAAACACAAACATGACGTAATTCTAACCAACAAGACACATTCTCTGAGGATCTTCAATAGATGCAACAAAGCAATAAAAGCATAAGGTATGATGGCTCGCTCATTGCAGTTTTAGTCAAAACTCTGTTATTGCAAACAGTTTCATGGGAGATGTCCCTTGCAGAGTTGATTTCATGATGGGGTGCACCTGCTATTGGAAAAGCAGGAATAGGACACTCCAAACAATAAATATGCTATAAGGAATTGGTTGTGATGTGATAACTCTGCTGTTGTTAGGTGCCATTGAGTCATCTCTGACTCATAGCAACCTTATGTACAACAGAACGAAACACTGCCTGGTCCTGTGCCAGCTTCACGATCCTTGCTATATCTGAGCCCAGCTCTTGAAGACTAATACATCTGGCTTCCTCTCACATTATTCAGTCAGAATAGATGCTTAATAAGTATTAGAAGTGGCAGAGAGAGAAGATAAGACAATAGCAGTTATACATCATCTCTCTTTACCCTCTTTACATTCCAAGAATTCTTCCTTGTCTGAGTCCATTCAATGGAAATTCATTTTTTCAAGTGAAAAAGCTATCCTTTTAAATACTGCCAAATTACAGCCACTGTGTCAATCCATCTATTCCCCTATTTTGTTGACTCTGCACTTTACCAACCATGATATCCTCTTACAGAGAATGGTCTTTTCTGACAACATGATCAAAGTAGGTGAGATGAAGTCTGGCCATTCTTGCTTCCAAGGAACATTCTGGCTGCACTTCTTCCAGGACAGATTTGTTAGTTCTTTTACCAGTCCATGGTACTTTCAGTATTCTTCACCATCACCACAACTCAAAAGTATCAACTCTTCTTTGGTCTTCTTTATTCATTGTCCAGCTCCAGACTCATTGTCCATGCATATGAGGAGATTAAAAATACCATGGTTTGGTTTAGTCTTCAAAAAGATATCTTTGCTCTTCAGCACTTGATAGAGGTCTTTTGCATCAGATTACCTCAATGCAATAAGTCCTCTGATGTCGTGACTGCTGCTTCCACTGGTGTTGATTGTAGAACTAAGTAATATGAAGTCTTTGACAACTTCAATCTATTCTCCATTTATTGTGATGCAGCTTATTGGTCCAGTTGTAAGGATTTTTGTTTTCTTTATATTGAGGTGTAATCCATGCTCAAGACTGTAGTCTTCAATCTTCATCAGTAAGTGCTTCAAGTCATCCTCCCTTCCAGAAAGCAAAGTTGTGTCATCTGCATATCACAGGTTGTTAATAAGCCTTCCTCCAATCCTGATGCCATGTTCTTCTTCACATAGTCCAGCTCCTTGGATTATTTGCTCAGTATAGAGAGTGAATAAGTATGGTGAAAGGAAACAACCTTGATGCAATCCCTTCCTGATTTTAAATCATGCAGTATCCCCTTGTTCTGTTCTGATGACAGACTCCTGGTCTGTATACAGGTTCCTCATAAGTACAATTAAGTGTTCTAGAATTCCCATTCTTCTCGATGTTTTCATAAATCTTTGTAATCCACACAATCAACTGTTTTTGCATAGTCAATGAAATACAAATAAACATCTTTCTGATATTCTTTGCTTTCAGCCAAGATCCATCTGACATCAGCAATAATATTCCTCATTCCACATCCTCTTCTGAATCCAGCTTGTGTTTCTGGAAGTTCTCTGTCAATATAACGCTGCAACTGTTTTGAATTATCTTCAGTAAGATTTTACATGTGTGTAATATTAATGACAGTGTTTAATAATCTCCATATTCTATGGGATTAGCTTTCTTTAGAATGGGTACAAATATGAATCTCTTCCAGTCAGTTTACCAGGTAGCTGACTTCCAAATCTCTTGGCATGAATGAGTGAGTTCCTCCTGTGTGACATTTGTTTGCTGAAATATCTTATCAAGGATTCTGTCAATTCCCTAAGCCTTGTTTTTTGCAGCTTTGACTTCTTCCTTCAATATCATCAGTTCTTGATCATATACCACCTCCTGAAATGGATAAACATCGACCAATTCTTTTTGATACAGTGACTCTGTGTATTGCCTCCATCTTCTTTTGATGTTTCCTGCATCATTCAATATATTGCCCATAGACTCTTTCAATATTACAACTCAAGGCTTTATTTTTTTCTTCAGTTCTTTCAACTTGAGGGATGCTGAAGCAGTTGTTCCTTTTTGGTTTTCTAACTCCAGGTCTTTGCACATTTCATTATAATAATTGACTTTGCTTTCTTGAGCTGCTCTTTGAAATCTTTGGTTCAGTTTTTTTATATTGTCATTTCTTCCATTTGCTTTAACTACTCTTCGTTCAAGGGCAAGTTTCAGAGCCTCTTCTGACATCCATTTTGGTCTTCTCTTCCTTTCCTGTCTTTTTAATGACCTCTTGCTTTCTTCATGGATGATGTTCTTGATGTCATCCCACAATTTGTCTCATTTTCAGTCAGTGGTGTTCAATGGCTCAATTCTATTCTTTAAATGGTCTCTACATTCAGGAAGGATATAATCAAGATCATGTTTTGGCTTTCATTGAACTTGTTTTAATTGTCTTCATCTTGAACTTGAACTTGCATATGAGCAGTTGATGGTCTGTTCCACAATCATCTCCTGGACTTGTTTTGGCTGAATATATTCAGCTTCTCCATAACCTCTTGCCACAAATGTAGTCACCTGACTACTGTGTACTCTATCAGGTGAAGTTCATGTGTATAACTACCATTTGTGTTGTTGAAAAAAGGTATTTGCAATGAGTAAGTCATTGATCTTGAAAAATTCTCTCATGAGATCTTCAGCATCAATTCTATCACTAAGACCATATTTTCCAGGAGCTCTGGTAGCATAGTGTCTAAGGCACTTGACTGCTAACCAGAAGGCTGGTGGTTCAAATCCACCAGCCACTCCTCGGAAGGAAGGTTGGGCAATCTACTTCTGTAGTGATACTTCCTTGGAAACCCAAGGAGTGGTCGTTATGAGTTAGGTCCAACTCAACAGCACATAACAACAACAACAATAAGGCCATATTTTCCAGCTACCAGTGATTTTTCTTTGTTTCCAGCTTTTCTATTTCAATCACTAGTAATAATTAACACATTTTGATCGCATATTCAGTCAATTTCAGACTGCAGAAGTTCATAAAAATCTTCAACTTCCTTATCTTTGGCTTTGGTAGTTGGTCTATAAATTTGAATAATAGTTGTTGTCGTTGTTATGTACTGTCAAGTTGGACCCGACTCATAGTGACCCCTCCTTGAGTTTCTGAGACAGTATCACTACAGAAGTAGATTGCCCAACCTTCCTTTCGAGGAGTGGCTGGTGGATTTGAACCACCAGCCTTCTGGTTAGCAGTCAAGTGCCTTAGGCACTATGTTATCAGAGCTCCCTGAATAATAGTAGTATTAACTGGTATTCCTTGTAGGCATGTAGATACTATCCTATCACTGATAGCATTGTAGTTCAGGATAGATCTTGAAGCATTCTTTGTGATAATGAATGTCACACTATTACTCTTCAATTTGTCATTCGCAGCATAGTAGATCATATGGTTGTCTGATTCAAAATGGCCAAACCCAGTCCTTTTCATCTCACTAATGCCTAGCATATCTATATTTATGCATTCCATTTCATTTTTGACAACTTCCAATTCCTAGATTCATACTTTGTACATTCCATGTTCCGATTATTAATGAATGTTTGCAGATGTTTCTTCTCATTTTGAGTTGTGCCACATCAGCAAATGGAGGTCCCAAAAGCTTTACTCTGCCCATTTCATTAAGGTCAGCTCTACCCTGAGGAGGCAGCTCTTCCCTAGTCGTATCTTGAGTGCCTTCTGACTCGAGGGGCTCATCTTTTGGCACTATACTGGACAATGTTTTAGGGCTAGTCATGTAGTTTTCCAATAATATATCAGGCAGTGTTTCATAGATATCCATATGGTTTTCACTGACTAATTCTTTGAGAAGTGAATGGCCTCTTCCTTCTTCCAATTCAGTCTTATTATGGAAGCTCCACTGAAACCTGTCTACCACGGATAACCCTGCTGGCATTTAAAACACTGGTGGCATAACCTCCAGCCTCACAGCAACACACAAGCCACCATAGTATGACAAACTGACAAACAAGTTCATCTCCCTTAGATATACATATATATATATACATACATACACACACACACACATAGATATACATACATATATATATAGACATATATATCTATATATATTCTGGCTGCACTCATAATTAACAGCTAGTGGCAAGCCAAAGATGTTTTCCTTAGAATTTGAGGGTACAGGAAGAATCAGATGCAATAAACAAAATCTTCTTCTTCCTTTTTTATGTATAATAGCTCCTAATAGCTTTATCAGGAAATCAATGGGCCACGTGGAAATACAGGCCTTATATGTCTCCTCTATACTGGCTTTTCTTGCCCTAGTAATTCTCCTAGAAGGGAGAATTTTATTATTTACGGCAACATTTAAAATCTCATGGTTGTTCAATCATATTAAAGTAAATCATATTAAAGTATAATATTTACAAACATATTTTCATGTTTGCCTCTGTTATTCATGACAGCAACTACACCAAATATGTTACCAAAACAATTTCGTCCTTTATGAATTCATAATTATTGCCATCAGGCAGAAGGAGTTGGATGCAGGTGAATGAGTAGTACTACAGTCATAGCATAGATATTCATTATTATTTATTAAATACAATCCCTTGTCTTTAAAAAGGTACCTTCCAGTGCACAAATTCATTCAACTGTGTTCCAGTAACACAAGTGTTCCAGGACTGTTATATTTATATTTTTACTGTAAAAGAATCTTTGTATTTTTTCATCTTTTTTTTTTTCAAGTTATCAGAATTGTAGGAATGAGTGACAGTATTTTTCCCCTGCTTTCTCCTCTGACCTTTGGAATTATCTTCTGAATGATAAATAAACTATCAGGAAGATGCCAGCAGACAGAGATGAAGTTAGCACTCGGTGTCCTTTCTTTCTTCCATCAGCCAAGTATAGTCTTTTTTGAAATTGCAGAAGCTGCTCAAGCATATAATTTATGGCTTCCAATGAGTTTGAACTTCATGCTTGAAGTGAGGCACAAGTAAGTGATTTAATTCATGCACCTGTATCTGGACATTTTCCAGCCATGATGAAATGAGTAAATACTTCAGGATTTACCTAAATAAGTATTACAGCAAGATATCAGAAAGGTGCTGATTGGCATATTGAGGCAGGAAAAGGAACAATGAGCTTCCAGTAGAGATGTGATGGGCATCTGGGGTCAGCCCCTGAGACAAAAACTGAGCGTTTTTCAGCTCCCAAGGCCGAGCCCTTTGACTTCAATGATGTACAATTTTCTTATTACAAACACTATTGTACCCAAAGGGATTCCTGTCAGGTTTCTAATTACTTTCTCAGTTTGAAATAAGACCTTGTCTTTAATAAGAAAGAGTTTTTGTTGTGCGATATTTTTCAGCATCAACACAGTACAGAGAATGAGAGCACAGGGGAAATGAGCAAGGACGCAAACGAGGACAAAGGTGTTTTTGAAAATACATGCAAATCACTTCTCTCTAGTAATTATAAAAATGTAATTAATTGTGTTGCAATCAAATACTATAGTCTTTGGCCAGAGAGATTAAAAAACAAAACAAACAAAAAAGACATTACTTTAACCAGTTGTCTTTGATGATAATATGCTCATATTTATTCTTGATAGTTATACATACCTTAATCAAGATGAATTGCACTTTGGATCCATAGTCAGAATATCCATATAAGTTGTCTTCATATAACCTAGAGTTTCCGTATATCCTTAGCTACATAGAAACTCAACAAAGGTTTAGCAAACAATTGCTCCATCTTTGCAAGGACTCTAAATGTTTTTTCTTCAGTGCAGTACTTGTTTGTTACAAGTATTTTAACAACGATGCAAGCCTATTTTGAAACATGTATTTACTCACTTTGCTATGGTAAAATTTATATTTTGTGCATGTTTTCTCTTCTCTCAAAATAAAATAAAATAATTGGAGTTAGATATAGCAATCCTTGAAACAGACCCAAATAGAAATTTGCTGTCAATAAATGGAAGTGAAGAAGGTATGATCATGTCATCAAAAAAGTTTAGTTTATCATAAGGATTTGTTGGGTAAGTGAATCTGAAAGATTGAGCATGGGCAATTCTGGCATTATAATAAGAAATATTACTTTCTGTTTCTCTCAAAACATCCATTCAGGTATTGTGACTATGCTTCCTTCAGAAGCTAAGAGGGAAAAAAATATATAGGTTATTATGTGCTGTTGTTATGTTGTTATTTGCCGTCGAGTCGGCCCCGACTCATAGCGACCCCTCCTTGGGTTTCCGAGGCAGTATCACTACGGAAGTAGGATATGTCACATAAATGATCACAAGGAGATAGTTGACATTTGACTACTCAGGGAAATAAAGACTTCAGCCTAGTAAACTTCTAATGTCCATTCCAGTTATGTTTTCACTCAACAAAACAGATTTGGTATGCCATCATGACCTAATACTGAACAAATTATTGAATAAGTTAGAAATTTATAAGATGGATTATGTGGTAGAATATATGTCAGGGATATCCAGCCTAATCAGGGACATAGTCAGGAAAGTTCTCCCTGAAGAACTACCATTTAATTTGAGACCTAAAGGAAAAATGGAAGCTGGGTGGGTGTGGGGACTTCTGATATTTCAGGTAAGGCAAAGCCTGGGTGAAAATCCTTGGCTTTAAAAGAGTGTGCCACTTGAAAGGAAATGGAAGAAGATGATTGCAAGAAGATGGTATGTGTAGAATCAACTCTGGTGTGGCAGTAGGGCCTAATTATGAAGTTTCTTGAAGAAAATTTAAAATTGTAGTTTCATTTTAATTTGAGGAGCAATAGGAATCCATTGAAAGATTTCAAGTGATATGGCCCTTAGATACCCTTCAAGGCCTGGAACTAACCCCACCCTCCATGGCTCAACTTTTAGCCAAACAATATAGACTCAATTGCAGTGGGTTTGGT
>NW_006921817.1:3086854-3097809 GCF_000298275.1 Orycteropus afer afer | reverse complement strand
TATAAGGTGAACAATGATACCAGGTAGGTACACACACATCAGAATAATCAACCAGAAAAGACCAAAATGGCAGCATCTACCCAAGGATAAAGCTCAAAAGCAGAAAGGAATAGGAAAGAATGATGAATGAAAATAGTAAAACAAGGAAGAAGTGAGAAGAATGCTGTTACATTGATTGTGGGGGTTGCAATCAGTGTCACAAAGCAAAACATTTATGAATTATGGAATGGAAAACCAATTTTCTCTGTAAACTTTTGCCCAAATAAAAATTTAGAAAATGACACCCAAACTTGGTAGCATTATAACAGTAAACATTTATTATCTCTCAATCACTGAGGGTTATGAATTTGGGAATAGGTTAGCTGGCTACTTCTGGCTCAACATCCTTCTGTAGTTGTACTCATCTGAAAGGTGGACAGAGCTGGAGGACCTCTTTCCAAGATGACACACTCCCACAGAGGGGTAGACTTCAAGTGAAAAGAGTGATGTGCTCAATTCTTTTTTTTTTCCAAATAAACTCTACAGTAAATGTGGAGATAAATTAAAAGAGAAAATATTGTGCATTGTTTTTAGTTGCTATTGAATTCTTTCTGACTCATGGTGAGCACATGTGCATAGAAAGAAAAAGTAGAAGTTGAAAATTAATTATGGGTTACTACAATAAATTTAAGACTGACTTGGTGATTGTTTAAATGAGGATGAGGTGACAGGATGAAAACCAAAGTTTTCTTGCACAACTGAGTGGTTGATGACACTATTGATTGGCCTAAGGAAGACTGGAGAACAAGGTTGTTTGATTGCTTGTTTGTATGTTGGGGAGAGGGAAGGATAAAATATCATGTTCAGTTTTGAACACAATGTGTCTAAACTATGAGAGTCTAGACAAAAACAAACAAACATGGATTGAGAACTTCTCAGCATATGAATGGAAATTAAAACCAAGGAAACAGAATACAAGAGATTCTCTTAATCCAGTTGCTGTTAAATTGATTTTGAATCATGGTGACTCCATGTGTGTCAGAGAAACTGCACTCCTGAGAGTTTTTTAAGACTAATGCCTGAAGTAGGCCTTTCTTCCTAGCTGGTTCTGGATGGTTTCAAATTACTAGCCTTTGGTCAAGTGCAATTAAATGCAGAGAGGTCAAGTGAGTACATAGCAAGAAAATGGCAAAGGAGATTGAGAGATTGCTCAGAGATAAGAAAAAGCTTAAGAAAGTGTGATGGCAGGGAAGAATGGTCAGTAGTGCTTGTCTTTGGTAACAGATCTAACAGGATAGTTGAAAAAATGTCCATTGGATTAACAACATAAATATTATTGTGACTTTAGCTATGAAACTTTCTAAGAAGCAATACAATAGCCTATATAATAGGCTATTGATCACTTGAAATGTGGCTTGTGAGGCTGAAGAACTGAATTCTTAGTTTCATTTAGTTTTAATTAATGTAATCACTTGTAATTAATGGCTTTATAATGAAAATTACGGATGAATTGTGGAAAATGTCAATTTTTAGTATACTGAAGAATAGAATAGACTAGAACTATTTTTATAACTAACTGTTCATTAAGTTTACCTCTGAAACAGAAGACTTCAAGAGAGCAGCATGTGGGAATGGATATGAGATAGAGAAACACTTACTTTAAGTTAGACCAACACATATGACAAATAGTTCATATGAAAAGGAGCCAGTGGAGAAAGAGAAGTTGAAAATACAGGACAGTGGAAATAATTGATCTAATACAACAAAAAGAATATCTCTTCTATTATACTTAAATAAAAATAAAAACATATATCTATGAATAGACATCAATTTGTAGAACTGGTGGTAGAAAATTAGGGCAGTTTTTCTCTGGAGTTCTCTATTTACTCTGTTTAGTAGCAGAAAAAGGGGCTCTGGTAGTGTAATGGTTAAGGTATTTGGCTGCTAACCAAAATGTTGGTGGTTTGAACCCACCAGCATCTCCATTGAAGAACTATGAAGCAGTCTGTTTCCATAAAGATTTATAGCCTTGAAAACCCAATGGAGTCACTATGAGTCAGAATCAATTTGATAACAATAAGAGTTTTGAGTAGGAGGAAAGATCATCCACTGAGAGAGTGGCCCTCAAGTTGACTCCAACTCATAGTGACCCTATAAGGACAGAGAGGAAGCTCTGGTAGCATAGTGCCTAAGGCACTTGACTGCTAACCAGAAGTCTGGGTCAATCTACTTCTGTAGTGATATCACCTCGGAAACCCAAGGAGGAGTCACTATGAGTTGGGTCCAACTTGAGGGCACATAACAACAACAACAACAACAACAAAGGACAGAGTAGAACTGTCCCATAGGGTTTCCAAGGCTGTAATCTTTATAGGTACAGACTTCACATATTTCTCCCACAGAGAGGCTGTTGGTTTAATTCCTAGCCTTTCAGTAAGCAACAAAGCATTTAATCACTGGGCCACCAGGGCTCCTTACTGAAATTGTGTAGAGAAGTAATAAGACTGAAGGATTCCAGGACCCAATTTCAGATGATTGTACCTCCTTCTCAGAAGTTCACCCTGCCAGGTTCCTCCAGGCAGGTTCACACAGTGTAACAGAGGTATTTACAAAGTAAGTTCTGAGGAGCAGTGAAAGACCTACCAATCTAAAACTATCACCCTGAGTGACCTTCAGTTCATAATGAATTTCCTTCCATTTTAGTCAATCTCTGTGATTCTTTTGCAAAACCATGCATCTGGTGGCATAGTGGTTAAGGATTAGGATAATTAGGATAAAACATTAAACAAAATACAACCCTTTAAAACACATTCATTCCAATTAGTCTATCTGTGTAACTCCTTAATAGATATTATCACAATATGCTTAAGGAAGAAGAAAAGTTCCTTGTCTGTCCTATGAGTCGAAATCAACTCAAGTGCAATAGTTGTTTGGTTTTTTGTTTGTTTGTTTTTGTTCTTTTTAGAGAGATGATAGATAGATAGATAGATAGATAGATAGATAGATAGATAGATAGATAGATAGAGATAGGTAGATAGAAGCAATCTCTGGGTTAGGAATGTCCAATTTATTGACAATTCCTTTAAGCAAGGCTTCTAAACAACTGGAGTTGAGTCTGTCATGGCCAATGAAACAAAATAGGAACAGACCTGAATTTTTATAATTTGGGTGATTTGTCATGGTAACTGAAACAGGTAAAATTATGAGTCAAAGTTTAGAATGGGAAATTCAGAAGAAGCATACTGAGCTCTTTCAGGAGCTTGATGTGTGAGATTAGATTATTGGCAGGACCTTGGAGAAACACACACATTCAAAGCAGCACAGTTGGCTGTCATCTATGAGTGAGGCACCAACATCTTTGAGCAGGGCAGTGCTGTTTTGCCTCAAAATCTGTTTTATGTCCCTGTAAATCTGCCCTCACTGTAAAACAATTGAACCAACCCTTACTAGCAACAAATTCTTCATCACAATCACCTTAACTTGCTGCACATGTAGCTTTTAAATCATTGAAAAGGCTGTGAGCCTTTTCTTGTAATAGAGTAAGGCTAAGTAGGAACCACATGCACCTGGTCCAAATGACAAACATTAGGAATGGATCTCATTCATAACCTAGGGATTGTATGTATATTTATATCTCCAAATCCATTGCTGTATAGTCCATTCTGACTCAAGTAGACCCCACGTGTTGCACAGCAGAGCTGCTCCATAGCACTGTCCTGTCTGTAATCTTCATGGAAGCAGATTGCCAGGCACGTCTTCCATGGTATTGTTGGGTCAGTTTGAACTACTGACCTTTAGGAGGTTAGTAATTGAGTCTACACCATTTGTGTCACCCAGTGGGGGACCTTGTGTGTGAGAGTGTGTGTGTGTGTGTATAACCCACTTCCATGGAATAGATTCCAACCCATAAAGACCCCCATTGGATGTCCAAGTCTATAAATCTTCACAGAATTAGATTATCTCATATTTCTCCTGTGGAGCAGCTGGTAGGTTTGAACCACCAATCTTCTGGTTAACAGCCAAATTTCTTACTTACTGTGCCATATGTGTGTGTGTGTGTGTGTGCTATATACTGTGTGAGGCATATTCTACATACCCCATAAAGCACTTTCCAGAATGTCCAAGGTGAGCAGTTGGTATATAATCAAATCCATGAAGGGTGGGTGTGCTAAGTTTAGGATAGCTGTGTGGGTCTTCTTGCAGTTGCATATAAAAAACTGCTATGAAAAATGTCAAGCTGATGCAATACATTTTTACTAATGTTAAATGCAAGGATAAATATCAATAGCTGCAAAAGGAGGATCATAAAATGTAAGTCCAGCAAACAAGCCAGGAATGGGAATGGTGAGGACAGATTCTGAAAACTTGGTAAATAGGAGCTAGAATTAACATGGAAATTAAACAAGAGAAGAAAAATGGGGGGTATATGCAGATCCTCAACAGGACACTACCTTATAATTCTATTCAGTTACAATTGCAATTTATTAGCACTCACTCTCAGCGTGGCATAATCCTTCCCAGCATTTTATGGCAGCTGTGTCAGCTGCTGACATCAAAGACAAAATAAAAGCCAAGGTGCATGCATTTCAAGTGCAGTGAGCACATGCTTCTTATAAGTATTATTGTGTAGCACATCATGGCTATGTTCAAAAGTCTTTTTTTTTTTTCTAAAGTGTTCAGTTAAGTGACCTTTGGACTTAGAATAATTTTAAAATTACCTATCTGAATGTGAACATAGCATATAGTCTCCTCAAAATGACATGATAAAATGTGCTGTTATTGTTGTTGTTAGGTGGCACTGAGTCCATTCTGACTCTTAGCCCCCCTCCATACTGTGTGGTCCTGTGCCACCCTTACAATTGTTGCTATGCTTAGCCCATTACTGCAGTCATTTCATCTATCCATGTCATTGAGTACCTTCCTCTTTTTCGCTCACCCTCTACCAAGCATGATGTGCTGTTATTATGTTATTTTAAATTCTATTTTGTTAATATCTTATATTAGATACAGTTAAATTTTATTTCACTAGGTTAATAGTTCAAGAATATAATCTAAAATTATTCAATGGAGTTCACCAAAGCTTAACATATGCTTCTCATTCAAGTCTCAGTAGTTCTGACCCTAATTTAATCTTTGTCCCATGTTTTTTATAATTTAATTCTAATTTTCACCATGGAAATTTAAAAAATTTGCATCTGAAGTATTGTTTTAATAAAATCATAACAAAAGACTAAATACAGTCTCATGTATTTGATATTCTAGAAGTTGAAAAGAAAGAATATACAAAATTTTTCTCTCATATTCTCTGGGAACCAAAATATTCATGTGCAAAACTAGTGGTCATGATAAATGCTTTCAAGCTTATTCCTAAATGAGTAAGTCATAAAGTGCTTATTGGTCTGTGTTTTTTTAAGTTCTTCCATATTTTCAACATGATTAATGATGATGAGCTTGCTAATAAAATCACTAGCCTGAAGAATTACAGTAATTTTGTAAGTTGCAGTGTCAATAACGTGTGTAATGTAATGGTCTCAATCCCATTGGCCCATGACTAAAGGAATTCTCTTCTGTAAGGACTCTGCTGAATATGACATTTTGAACTCAGGCCAAAACTTAAGCACACATATCAGCTTTATCTACCTCTTGCCTAGGAAAACTTTATGAAGTCTTTATTGGCAAGAAATACATTTGCTAATCATGAACATTGATGGAATCATGCCCACACATGATATTTCTAGTCAATTATAAGCTGATTTTCTATTTGTAAATGTCTTTATAATTACCACATCCACAACATCCATGTTCCATAATTTTCCATTTAGCTATGTTGTCAAATTATCTCAAAATTATCCTATGGAAATTCTTGCTTTATAAGACCAGTGATATTTAATTTGAAAATGTTTCTTTATATTTTCTATATAAATTCTCCCCTTCCATAATCATCTTCCCTTCAGCATGCAGTGGGCTATAAATTTGTTAATTGCTTACTTGTGAGGTGCCAAATTTAGCAAATAAAAATATCTCACAGGACAGTTAAACTAAAAAAAAAAAATGTTGTTTTTCTGAATTCGAATTTAACTGGTTGTCCTATATTTTGTCTGTTAACATTACTTGTTCAATAATTTTTATGAATAATAGACATGGATTTTCCTCTAAGGATTCTTAGCAGCTTCCATCTAAGGGTTTACTAAAGGATAAACTTTTGTGCTCCTCCATTCTGGGACCACCTTTGAAAGAGTTATGCTGGCTATATTTCACATATAGAAAACTGAGTCAAAAGGTTTCTCTGTCCTTCAAAATGAAGTGAGTCACATTGTTTTATATAAATTTCTCTTGAAGAGAACTCTGTTTCTCAGAGATTAGATTATTTTTCCTCATTCTTAACAAAAGGAAATTCACTTATTTCTCCAATATCTGTGATGATATCATTGTAGATTCCTTATCAAACTCTCACTCAAATATCTTAGGATATTTGATTCATATAATTCTCCCACATTACCCTTTTTTTTTTTTTTTTTTTTTTGCAGACAGACCTCTTTAGAGATCATTTAACCAAAAAAAAAAAAAAATTGCCATTGAGTGGATTCTGACTCATAGTGATTCCCATTGGGTTTCCAAGCCTGTCAGTGTTTACAGAAATAGATTGCCCCATCTTCCATCCATGGAGCAGCTGGTGGGTTTGTACTGCTAACTTTCTGGTTAACATTCAAATGCCTTAGGCACCATACCACCATTTAGGCATTTCTTATTTTCCTAGGGGAGGGATAGGATGGATTAATTAATGCCACTATCAGAAAGAGAAAAATTGTAAAGGGAAAGGAACAATATAAAGTAAGTTCTAACAGCTTCACTTTTCAGAAACATGAAAATGTACCAACATAGGAGCAAAAGAAAAAGCCTTCAATTAAGTGAGCTGATCTAGTAATTTATTTAAGTATGCTTAAGTGGTACCACATATAATATATTTAGTAGATGAAGGGTGTGTCAATCTATCTGGGCTGTGGTTTTGGGTGGCTTGGCAGCTGGATGTAGTAATTCCTCATGATAAGACTGGATGTGGAGTAATCAACTCCATGGTAGAATCTGCTGTAAGTAATTAGTTGCCTTCAAAGTGGGACCTGGTTTCAGTATATATAGAGAAGCTTTGGGAAACATCTTTAGCTTTTGACACATTTTGGCTTCTGCATTTGACTAAGTCTTCATCTCCAACATGAACTTGAACTAGGTCCTGACATGTTGTCTATCAATCTTAGGATTGTGCCTGAACTTGAACCTGTAGTGTGTGTTTGCTTGTCAATCTTGGGATTGTGTCATCTTACCTCTCGATCTTTGGTTCTTCAACCTCAGCAGGGAGCAGTTGTATGAGTCAGAAGAAGCCTGTAGCTTGCTTGCTCCATTGGGCCTGGAACAAGAGGCAGAGCTGAAGCCCAAGGTTCAGGGCCTTCACCAGTACCTAGAGTCAGCACTCTGAATTCAGACTTATAGCTTCCTAAACTGTAAGCCAGCCCCAAGACCAGCAGAAGGTGGGTGTTTTTGTGAGTCAAGGTAGGCCACAGTAAGCCAGCACGGGAACAGTGGAAGGTGGGTGTTTGCACCCTGGGGGGTAGGCCAGGTAAGTGAACAGGGTGGGGGAGACCAGAATATGATCAGAGCATTTGGAACAACTAAGGGAAACAAATCTGTCATTTTGTTGTAATGTGGTGGCTTGAATGTTGCTATGAGGCTACAGGCTATGCCACCAGTGTTTCAAATGCCAGCAGGGTTACCTGCAACATGGTGGATAGGTTTCAGCAGAGCTTCCAGACTAAGACAGACTTGGAAAAAGGGAGAGGCCATCCACTTCTAGAAGAATTAGCCAGTGAAAACCTTATAAGTAGCAGTGAAACACCATCTAATATATTACTGGAAAATTTTATGAATAGCCCTGAAACACTGTGTGATATAGTGACAAAAGATGAGCCCCTCAAGTGAGAAGGCACTTGAAATACAACTGGAGAAGAGCTGCCCCCTCAGAGTAGAGCCAAACATAATGATGTAGATAGAGTAAAGTTTTCAGGACCCCCATTTGTTGATGTGGCACATCTCATGAGAAGAAACAGCTGCAAACATCCAATAATAATTGGAACATGGATAGGATGAAGCATGAATCTAAGAAAATTGGAAATTGTCAAAAATGAAATGGGACGCATAAAGATTGATATCCTAGGCATTAGTGAGCTAAAATTGACTTATTTTGGCCATTTTGAATCAGACAATGATATGATCTATTATGCTGGGAATGGCAAATTGGAGAAGAATGATGTGGCATTCATCTCATGAAGAATGTATCAAGATCTGTCCTGAAGTACAATGCTGTCAGTGATAGGATGATATCCATACACCTATGAGGAAGACCAGTTAATACTACTGTTATTCAAATTTACACACCAACCACCAAAGATGAAGAAATCAAAGATTTTTACCAACTTCTGAGTCTGAAATTGATCAAACACACAATCAAGGTGTGTTAATTATTACTGGTGACTGGAATGCAAAAGTTGGAAACAAAAAAGAATCACCAGTAGTTGGAAAATATGGCCTTGGTATAGAAATGACTTTGGAGATCACATGATAGAATTTTGCAAGAACAATGACTTATTGATTACAAATACCTTTTTTCAACAATACAAATGGTTCCTATACATGTGAGCTTTGCCAGAGGGAGCACACAAGAATCAGACTGACTATATCTATGGCAAGAGGCAATGGAGAATCTCAATATCTTCAGCCAAAGCAAGGTGAGGAACTGATTGTGGAACAGACCATCAATTGCTCACATGCAAGTTCATGGTGAAACTGAAGACAATTAAAAGAAGTCCGCGAGAGACAAAATATGACCTTGGTTATATCCCTCTTGAATTTAAAGACCATCTAAAGAATAGATTTGATGCATTGAACACCAATGACAAAAACCAGAGGAATTGTGTGATGACATCAAGAACATCATCCATGAAGAAAGCAAAAGGTCATTTAAAACACAGGAAAGAAAGAAAAGACCAAAATGGATGTCAGAAGAGACTCTGAAACTTGTCCTTAAGTGGAGACGAGCTAAAGCAAATGGAATAATCGACAGGATAAAAGAACTGAACACAAGATTTCAAAGAGCAGCTCAAGAAGACAAAGTTAATTATTATAATGAAATGTACAAGGACCTGGAATTAGAAAATCAAAAAGGAACAATATGTTTGGCATTTCTCAAACTGAAAGAACTGAGGAAAAAAATTAAGCCTTGAGTTGCAATATTTAATGATTCCATGGGTAATATGTTGGACAATACAGGAAACATCAAAAGAGGATGGATGGAATACACAGACCATCCAAAAAGAAATGGTAGATGATCATCCATTTCAGAAAGTGGGATATGATCAAGAACCAATGGTATTGAAGGAAGAAGTCAAAGCTGCACTGAAGAAATTGGTGAAAAATAAGGCTCCAGGAATTGACAGAATACCTATTGAGATGTTTCAACAAACAGATGCCGGAATGGAGGCACTCAGTCAGCTATGCCAAGAGGTTTAGAAGATAGCTACCTGGCCAACTGACTGGAAGAGATCCATATTTGTACCTATTTCAAAGAAGGGTGATCCCACAGAACATGGAAATTATTGAACAATATCATTGATATCACACACAAGTATAATCTTAGTGAAGATAATTCAATAATGGTTGCAGCAGTATTTGATAGAGAACTTCCAGAAACACAAACTGGGTTCAGAATAGGATGTGACATGAGAGATAGCATAGCTGATGTCAGATGGATCTTGGCTGAAAGTGAAGACTACCAGAAAGATGTTTGTTGTTGTTGTTGTTATATGCTGTCGAGTCAGACATGACTCATAGCGACCCCCTCATTGGGTTTCCTAGGCAGTATCACTACAGAAGTAGATTGCCCATCTTCCTTCTGAGGAGTGGCTGGTGGGTATGAACTGCCAGCCTTCTGATTAGCAGTCAAGTGCCTTAGCCACCATGCTACCAGAGTATGCAAAGGCATTCAATTATGTGGATCATAACAACTTGTGAATAACATTGAGAAGGGTGGGAATTCCAGAACACTTGATTGGACTCATGAGGAACTTGTACATAGACCAGGAGGCTGTAATTCAAACAGAACAAGGGGACACCGTATGGTTTAAAATCAGGAAGGGAGTGCATCAGAGTTGTATCCTTTCACCATATTTGTTCAATCTGTATGCTGACCAAATAATCAGAGAAGCTGGACTATATGAAGAAGAATGTGGGATCAGGATTGGAGGAAGAATCAGTAAAAACCTGTTATACTCTGATGACAAAACTTTGCTTGCTGATAGTGAGGATGACTTGAAACACTTACTGATGAAGATTGAAGAATACAGTCTGTGGTATGGATTATACCTCAATATGTTGTTGTTGTTGTTGTTGTTGTTATGTGCCATCGAGTTGGACCTGACTCATAGTGACCCCTCCTTGGGTTTCCCAGGCAGTATCACTACAGAAGTAGATTGCCCAACCTTCCTTCCTAGGAATGGCTGGTGGGTTTAAACCGCCAGCCTTCTGGTTAGCAGTCCAGTGCCTTAGGCACAACACTACCAGAGCTCCTATAAAGAAAACAAAAATCCTCAAAACTGGTCCAATAAGCAGCATCATGATAAATGGTGAAATGATTGAAGTTGTCAAAGACTTCATATTACTTGGTTCTACAATCAATGCCAATGGAAGCAGCAGTCAACACATCAAAAGATGGATTGCATTGGGCAAATTTGTTGCAAAAGACCTCTTTCAAGTGCTGAAGAGCAAAGATGTCTCCTTGAATACTAAGATGTGCCTAACCCAAGCCATGGTGTTTTCAACCACCTCATATGCATGTGAGAGGTGGACAATGAATAAGGAAGACTGAAGAAGAGTTGATACTTTTGAGTTGTGGTACTGGCGGAGAATGCTGAAAGTGCCATGGACTGCTA
>NW_006921817.1:3056209-3073415 GCF_000298275.1 Orycteropus afer afer | reverse complement strand
TACAAAACATTGTTCCACCTCCTACTTTGGTGAGTAGCGACTGGGATCTTAAAAGCTAGCAAGCTGCCATCTAGATGCAACGATGGGTCTTTCCTCATCCAGAGCAAAGAAGAATGAAGAAAACCAAAAAGTCATGGAAAAAATTAGTCCTAGCAACTGGTACACCATCCAATCTGCAGCCTATACGACTATGAGACCAGAAGAACTAGATGGTACCCGGCTACCACTGTCATCCACTTGGAAGAGGATCTATGTAGGAGACCTTTGATAGAGGGGAAGAACAATGTGGAACAAAACTCAAAATCATTTGGAGAAAAAAAATATATATAAAAGGGGGGGGGACCAGTTTTGCTGGTCAGATAGACCTTGGTGGAACCACTGAGACTATAGCCCCTAGCTTCCCTTCAGGTCTGGAATTGAACCCACACCTGTGGTTTCCAGCCAAACAAAATTCAGACATATGAGTTATACATTTACCTCAAGTAGATACATACACTCCTTGGAGAGAACAATCATGTGAGAAAGAAGGGCTGTTTATGCACAGGGAGACAGATCAGGGGGCAGGAGTATATGGAGGGATGGACACTGGGAAGAGGTAACTATGAGGAGGAAGTGGGAGGGGAGCTGTTGCATTGTGGTAAACTGTGGTCAATGACATGAGACAAAGTATATGTGAACGGAAAGTGAATTTGCTCTGTAAAACTTCACCCAAATCACAATTTAAAAAAAAAAAAAGAAAGAACTAACAAATCTGTCCTGGAACAAGTGCAGCCAGAATGCTCCTTGGAAGCAAGAATAGCCAGACTTCATCTCACCCTTTAGTCATGTTGTCAGAAAGGACCATTATCTGGAGAAGAATTTCTTGTTTGGTAAAGTAGAGGGTCAACAAAAGAGGGGAAAGCCCTCAACAAGATGGATTGACATGGTGGTTGCAGCGATGGGCCCAGGTATAGTAGGGAATGTGATGCTGTCACAGGACTGGGCAGTGTTTTGTTCTGTTGTACATAAGGTCACCATGAGTCACAGATGACTTGATGGCATATAACAACAACAACAAACTCTGAGGGAATAAATCCCTGTTTGTTAAAGCCATCACTTGTGGTATTTCTGTTGTAGCAGCACTAGAGAACTAAGACAATATATGTTTCTACTTTACGTCATATGTATTTATAACTGTGTGTGTGTGTGTGTGTGTGTGTGAGATTTCACTGAACTTCCTTATGGTATATAAATGCTGCTAAAAGTAATATACAAATGAATGAATACATACGTCCATATACAGCTTGTTTAAGTTATTGTAACAATTATTATTTGTTCTATAAAATTTAGGGATCATTTACATATTATTTATACTTCTAAATGGTTTATGTACTTCCCTCTAAATTCTGAAGTGCATAGTCACATAGAAAAATAAGATCACAAGGCTGACAAGGTGAAGGTGAGAGCAATAAAATAAATATCAGGGGCTAGCTAGAGACCAGGTATCAAAAGAGACTTGACAAGATAAGAAAATCAACTGTACGTGATAGGTTTTAAACTGGGAATGCAAAAGCCATATATAAGAATGCTAGAAAAGTAATTGCGGGATGAAAACAGAGGCAAGTAAAAAAGCTGAAAGTTCATGGACAAATTTGACACCAACACCAGTCAGAATGATGAAAGGATAAGGCAGGGGCTCTGGTGGTGCAATGGGGAAGAGCTCAGCTGCTAACTGAAAAGTTGGCAGTTCCAACCCAGCCAGCAGCTCTGCAAGAGAAAGATCTGAGGATCTACTCCCACAAGTCCTGCATATTGTATGGGCATATTTCCATCAGTTTTAAAGACACACTCTTTCCACAACTTATTTCTTCATTAGATTCCACTGTTCCCAGCACAATGCAAGTGCAGCTGCAAAGCTGGTAGTTAGAACCCTGTCAGAGTCACCTTGGAAGACAGGTCTAGTGATCTGCTTCCACAAAATACAGCTTTGAAAGCCCTATGAGCAGTTCTGCCCTGCACATAAGGGGTCATTATGAGCCGGATTTGATTTCATAACAACTACCAACAAAAACAAATAGATATTACAGATAGATTAAAACAAACATTTGGAATATCATGATTCCTGCAACTTATATTGCAACAATAAATCACATAAATGTCTTTCCTGCTGTTCTGGTTACCTAGTGCCACTCTGACAAGAATATACCACAAATGGGATGGCCTTAACAAGTGGGAGTTTGTTCTTACAATTTGTAGGTTTTAAGTCCAAGTTCAAAGTGCCAGGCTCTAGGGGCTGGGTGAAAGCCCCTCAACCTTGGGGTCCAGCTCTGCCTCCTGCTTCTGGCCCACTGGAGCTAGAGGCATTTCTTCACTCAGACAGCTGATGGCTGCTGAGACTAAGAAGCTCCAAGGTTGACAAGTGAAAAGGCCCAGTCCCAAACCACATGGCAGGCCATTAACTTAAATCCATTGTAAGTCCCAAGGTTGGCAGAGCATAGCAGGCTGCTGAGCAATGACACGGCTACATACAAGGTCCAAGAGGGCCGTAGTCTAGCAACCATTCCCAAGGCTTCTTATATAGAAGGAACAGACCACATCCCCAAGGCAGCTACTCAGCTGCTTGTGGTAGATCCCACCATGGAGTTGATTGCCAGTCTCATCATGGGGAGTAACTACCACCAGCTGCCCAGCCAAGTTGACCCACAAACATAACCACCTCACTTGTTTTATCTCTAAGCTTTGTGTAAGATACAAAGGCTGATTGAACAATAAGTAGAAAGTAAAAACATGTAAAACAAACATATATCCATCAACAACAATACATTCAAAAGAACATGTTTGCTGATCCTGTTTAGCTCATCTCCAAATATTACCATGATAATTATTGATATTCCATGGGAATCCTATATGATGTGTTGGATGAGACTGCTGAAAGTATCTGTTTTATCTAAATAAAGATAAAATGCATTTGGTAGCTCAGCTACTTCTTAAACCTGGAAAAAACAGATACCATGCACAAACATTAAAAATAAAATCAAAATAAACACAGATGAGATGCTGTCTAGCCTGGAATATATTCCAATCTGACAATAATGTTCTTGCTGTGACTAATTTGATGCCGGTTTTTAATTACTGCTTGGATTTTGAAGCATAAAAACCCTGAAATGAGAACTTTGAGGTACTAAGAATTGGTTATTTGACGTCCACATGAAACCTGGCTTAATTTGGCACCAGAACACTACTAACTGCACATTAAATTGTTATAGCCCTCACAAGTGCCATACAGCACTCCCCATTTTAAGAGGAAGCATCTGCTCACTCTAGAAGACACGGAGTTTCTGGACCTTTCCCCTACACCAATCTATATCTATTTAGATATGTATGGAAATATATTTTTACTCCTCATGGGGCAAATTTGGCTATATGGATCACTTGGGGAGGTAAAGAAAGTATAATCCAATGGTCAAGGTTCTTTTCAGATGAGGGTTATATCAACCTTTATAAAAGTCGTAAGTTTAAGAATTTTAGATTTTAATCAGTAATATCACATAATAGGATTGTTGGTTATTTAAAACTAGTGCTGTTTAATATCATTTTAATAAATATCAAAGTTGAAAGTTAGGGTGGGAATGGTGGTTGATATTGATGACCTTTTAGGAAAAGAATTAATCTTTGGGTGATTAATATAACAAGTGACCATTATGTAGGGCTCACTTTGGGGTAGGCACTTACAGAAGTAAGTTTCTTTAAACTTACTCAGGACAAGCCTATGAAACAGGCACTGATTACTCCTCCATTACACATAAGAATAGTGAGGTTAGAAAAAGGGCATGAGGGAGACATATTCCGACCTCCTCCAAGCTCATGAGTGGAAACAGAATCACCATCAGCAGCCCAAGGCTTACTCCTGTGAGGCCCATAATGTCACTATCATCCAGCCTTTTTACCAACTCTGACACGAACCATTCATCACACAGCATTCAATCCTTCTCTGCTGGGTTTGCAATTCTTTGCAATGGCCACACAGAACTCACAGGAAATATTCACAATTATGGGGTTTGTTAGGAATGTGTTGGTGTTGGTGTGGGGTGGTGACTTTGAGTTGGCTCCAACTCATAGCGACTCTATGTATAACAGAACAAAACTCTGCCTGATCCTGAGCCAGCCTCACAATCCTTGCTACACCTGAGTCCGTCATTGCATAACTGTATCTTGTTGAGAGCCTTCCCCTTTCTTTCTTTCTTTTTTTTTTTTTTTTAATGGAGCATGATATCCTTCTTCAGAGAATGGTCCCTTCTGACAACATGACCAAAGTAGATCAGACAAAATCAGGCAATTCTTGTTTCCAAGGAGCATTCCAGCTGCACTCCCTCCAGGATAGATTTGCTAGATCTTCTGGCAGTCCATGGTACTTTCAGCATTCTTCACCATCACCACAACTCAAAAGAATCAACTCTTTTTCAGTCTTCCTTATTCACTGTCCAACTTTCACACGCATATGAGGTGACTGAAAATACCATGGCTTGGGTTAAGTGTGCCTTAGTCTTCAGAGATATTTTTGCTCTTTAGCACTTGAAAGAGGTCTTTTGCAGTAGATTTGCCCAGTGCAATACGTCATCTGATGTCCTGACTGCTGCTTCCATTGATGTTGATTGTGGAGCCAAGTAATATGAAATCTTTTGACAACTTCAATCTTTTCTCCATTTATCATGATGCTGCTTATTGGTCCAGTTGTGAGGATTTTAATTTTCTTTATGTTGAGATATAATCCAAAAGCAGATTGTAGACTTTAATCTTCACCAGTAAGTGCTTCGAGGCATCCACACGTTCAGCAAGCAATGTTGTGTCATCTGCATATTACAGGTTGTTAATGAGTCTTCCTCTGATCCTGATGTCATGCTCTTCTTCATATAGTCCAGCTTCTCCCATTATTTGCTCAGCATCTCACTCAAATTCACCTCTGTTGAGTCAGATCTAACTCATAGCAACCCCTCCTTGGATTTGCCAGGTGGTATCACTACTGAAGTAGGTTGCCCAATCTTCCTTCCAAGGAGTGGCTGATAGGTTTGAACTACCAGGCTCTGGTTGGCAGTCAAGTGCCTTAGGCACTATGCCACCAGAACTCCTTTGCTCAGCATATACATTGAATAAATCTGGTGAAAGGATACAACCCTGATGCACTCCCTTCCAGATTTTGAACCATTCAAAAAAAGAAAAAGAAAAACACCAAACTTGCTGCCATTGAGTCAATTCCAACTCACAGCAACCTCTTTTGGATTTCCAAGGTGGTAAATCTTTATGGAAGTAGATTGCCTAGTCTTCCTTCCATGGGGTAGAAGTTCTCTGTCAATATACTGCTGCAAATGTTTTTGAATTATCTTCAGTAATATTTTACTTGCATGTGATATTAATGATATTGTTCGATAATATCCACATTCTGTGGGATCACCTTTCTTTGGAATGGGTACAAATATGGATCTCTTTCAGTCAGTTGGCCAGGTAGCTGTCTTCCAAATCCTTGGTATAACTGAGTGAATGCCTCCAGTGGGGTATCTGTATGTTGAAACATCTCAATGGGTATTCCGTCAATTCCTGGAGCCTTGTTCACTTCACCAATTCTTTCAGTGAAACTTCAACTTCTTCTTTCAATATCATTTGTTCTTGAACGTATGCCACTCCCTGAGATGGGTGAAGATCTACCCATTCTTTTTGGTACAGTGACTCTGTATTCCTTCCATCTTCTTTTAATGCTGCCTGCATCATTCAATATTTTGCCCAAAGAATCTCTCAATATTGCAACTCGAGGTTTAAATTTTTTCCTAAGTTCTTTCAGTTTGAGAAATGCCAAGTGTGTTCTACTCTTTTGGTTTTCTAACTCCATATTTTTGAACATTTCATTATAATAATAGACTTTGTCTTCTTAAGCTGCTCTTTGAAATCTTCTGTTCAGTTCTTTTATCTTGTCACTTCTTCCATTTGCTTTAGCTACTCTTTGCTTAACGGAAAGTTTCAGAGTTTTTTCTGATGCCCATTTTAGTCTTTTTTTTCTGTCTGTCTTTTTAATGACCTTTTGCTTTCTTAATAGATGCTGTTCTTGGTGTCATCCCATAATTTATCTCATTTTTCGTCATTGGTGTTCAATGTCTCAAATCTATTCTTTAGGTGGTCTCTAAATTCAGGATGGATATATCTTGTCTCTCATGGACTTGTTTCAATTGTCTTCAGCTTCACTTGAACTTGCATATGAGCGACTGATGGTCCATTGTACAGTCAGCTCCTGGCCTTGTCTTGATTGAAGATATTGAGCTTCACCATAGCCTCTTTCCATAAATGTAGTTGATCTGATGATTCCTGTGTACTCCATCTGACAAAGTGCACATGTATATCCACCATTTATGTTGTTGGAAAAATGTATTTGCAGTGAACACGCTGGTCTTACAAAATTCTATCATGTGTAATTCTATCAAGCAATCTGTATTAGGGAAGTAACATGCTACAATTCAGGTTCAGGAATGCCATGAGAATACAACTCTTGGATTGAGACAGTCTACCCTCCGCTATGCACTCAGATATGACTTCCTGACCCTTGGCCACTTGGCCTGGCCTCTGCCCTGCTCAGGCAAGTGTTACAAATCTCTTTTAGTGTTGCTGATAGGTTCACTTCAGTGCACCCAACTCCGCCAGCAAGCCTCCTGCCCAAAAACACTGAGTTTCCTCTCTCTAAGGCTGGCAAAACTGCTACTCTGTCTCTGGCCTCTTGGTTCCTCTGTGGTCATCTCAGCTGGTCATTTCAGCCAGTTGTTTCTACCATCTCTCTGCCAAGGGGATCTAATGCAGGAATCTCAAGTCCAAGGATGTGCTCCACTCCATCTTTAGCTGTTCTTTCTTGATGGCAGTGATATCCCACTTTCCGCCTCTAGGAAGGCTCATTTTAAGCCTAGCAGAATAAGAAAACTAACTGATCCCCATGTTAGAGTTCTATATACCCTTTTGCATGGTCCCACTCAATAATCTGGTGGGAGTCACAAAGACTGGTTAGATAAGCTATATCAAGTAATTCACTGTGTCACAGAGATTTGAAGAGATTCACTGGTTTGCTTTCTGTCACATACTAATAAGTGGTACCCCCAAAAAAAAAAAAAAAACCAAACTCACTGCCATAGAGTCAGATCCAACTCATAGCGACCCCTCCTTGGGTTTCTAAGGTTGTATCACCACAGAAGTAGATTGCCCAACCTTCCTTCCAAGGAGTGGCTGGTAGGTTTGAACCACCAACAGTCAAATGTCTTAGGCATTAGGCCACCAGGGTTCCCAATAAGTGGTAAAGTCTACATCAAACCAAGACTCCAGAAGCCAATATTCTTGAGCATTAGGTAGTTGATTTATTCTCACTTTGTCCACAGATTATGTACATGTGTTTTATTTTGCTTCATTTTTTTATTCCTCTCACCTACTTATAGTCACCTAGTGTGCCCATTCTCATACACCAGTTATCATTGAATCAGTCCAAACTCAGAGCAGCCCATGTGTGTCATAGTAGAACTCTGTTGCCCTGGGTATTCAGTGAGTGATTTTTCAGGATTAGAAGACCAGCCCTCTCTTCCAAGGTACTCTGTGTTTTCTTGAATCTTCTTCAGTCTTTTGATTAGCTGCCAGGTTAATTGATCATACCATCCAGGGAGTCCTTATATATACCCACAAAATGTTTAAAGACTGAATCATTTCACCCTCTTCTGGATGAGATGAGGTAAATAACAAAGCCCATTTGTCATTCATATAATTTTTCTCTAAAACCACTTGTGATGCTGGGTAATAATCCCCAGATGGAAGTCATTAAAGTTTATTTGTATGCATATGTGATATCTTGCTTTTCAAAATCTTTTTCACTTTACTCTTTCCATTACTGAAACTAATTGATATATATGAGAAATAACTAATTAAAATGAGTGTAAAGCAGTTTTCTCAAATATAAAACATGCTATAAAATGCTAATAAAACTATAAAAATATATGGGAAAATCTGTCAATTACAAAATTAACTTTAGATGGAGAAGCAAATATCATTTATCCTTTACAATGTCCAAATAAATGATTTGTTTGTCAGTTAAATGTCTTTTTGCTTAATATTAATAAAAACCTTAAGAATAATAGTTGTCTTTCTTTCATAATTCTCACAAGAATGAAGTTTTAAAGATGATCATTGTAGCTATAAATTAAAATTTTAAAAAGTCTAAATAGTTGGTTGCTGAGAATTTATTTTGGTTATGATTAAATAAATGTAAATCATTACTCTGGCAAATCATATTGGAATAGAAGTGTTTCTTCCTTGTCTTCATGAGAAACATGTGGCTGAGTAATAGGAAGGAAGCTGTGTGAAGCAAAGGCTCTTTTATCAGCAGAGGCAGCCACGGTGAGCAAATCCAGGGCAGCACTGAGGCTGCCAGATGGCCCTGGCTGCAGAGAATTAGAGGAGGTAGGCACAGGGACAGGGCAGCTCTTAACTGGGAAGGCCTGGAAGTACCATCCAAGTGTGTACACAAAAGAACAAAGAAACAGCTGGCTTTGTTTCTGTACATCCCTCGAAATGAAGGATTAAAAAAGGCAGCCCTCAGATATATCAATATGTTTTAAATTGAATTCAGTAGAGCTGTTTTATGTATTTCTGAATGCTTTCATACTTTTTATTTTGTATTTTTGAATGAGGGGCTTTTTTTTTAATTGACCACCATCTGTATTTATATCAACATCCATTTGTTTACTCTCTCATTTATTTGTTCTTCCAACAAATCTCTACAGACTGGCAATTATATGCCAAACTGATAGCATCTTTATTATTCTCTGAAGATAGGTTGTCCTCTTTATGCTACCTACCCTCCTAAAGCTCATGGTCAAATGCACATCATTTTTATATAAATAATTGTAAAATTAATGATTTGAGTATAATTTCAATGAGTTCAAGAATTGAGTGCTTCAGAACTATAAACTCAGATTCCTGATCTAGCCTGAAACTCACCTTTCTTTAAGTGCAGGACTTAAGAGTTAGGAAGGTGTTTGTGTCATGCAGTGTGTGGCCCCCAGTGGAGTGTCTGAGTCATGGAGAATGAGGGAGAAACCTTCAGATCAGAAGGTTTCTGCCTAAGAAGAGACATTTTTCCATTGACTCCAAGGGCCTATGAGAATTACATGTGACTACAATTTCTCCTAGCTTCATTGTTCCCTAGGTAAGACTCCTACATGGAAGACACCAAAATTTGATTACAAAGAATAATTTAGTCTATTCCCCCCATTGTTTAAAAAACAGGATAAAACCAGCACTGTTGGGGAAAAGTAAATCCTTGAGACTGTGGGTCCCCATCCTTTCTACGAGAACTTATATTTTTTTTCTGTAATTTTTTACTATTCCATATGAATATATATTAAGGTTAGCTGACAGGAAACCTTGGGAAAAATAGAGGAGCCAAGTAAAATTTCTGAGTAGGATCTGGTCTGGAACATCACAGTCAGCTATGCTTCTGTTCTTACAGAGAAGGCTAGGGAATTGGGAGAAGGATGTAGCTAAAACAGAAGGTATCTTGTAGTACCTATGTGTCTGTATCTACAAGATAAAAAAAAATAAAAAACTTTGTTCTCATGTTGACTCAGACTTATAGGGACAGAGTAGAACTACCCTATAGGGTTCTCAAAGTGGTAAATCTTTACAGAAACAGACTGCCACACGTTTCTCCTGCAGAGTGACAGTCAAAGACTTAAGCAGTACACTGCCAGGGATTCTATCTTCAAGACACTAACAACAATTCCTTTTAGGAAAGTTGCAGCTTAATATTGAGATCAGTAGCTATATCTCTACTAAGATAAAAGTTATTTTGCATTTCTTTATAAAGCCACTATACCCATTTGTTTCTCAGGTTCAGATCAAGCCTGGTATTATGCTACCATATTCTCAATCCTGAATGTGTTCCATACCATCCATATTTTCCTCCCCACTCAACACACAGAGATAAATGATAGATAGATAGATAATAGATAAAAGATAAAGAGACAGAAAGATAGAGATTTACCTGTTTACTATTCCTCTGTCTATCAATCAATCTATCATTTCCCCAAAATGTATGCTTTCCTATTTTAAGCTTAAACAGACTTAAGGAGGGCCCAAACAATATGAAATAATCTTCATCAAACTTGTTGTTGGAAACTAATCAATCAGGACGATTAAGGGCCTGTGTTATAGGAATATATAAATAATGAACAGGTAAAAGTTCAGTGTCATCTGGCTTTCCTTACCATCTTTTACTATCATGACTGCAAAAAATGCCTTGTCATTTCTGTGAGGCAGTGCAACAAGTAAAGAAGCAGATAAATATATGTGTGTATGTATGTATATGCATGTTATACATAGGCTTACTGTGAGTTGGAACCAAATTGACAGCTACCAACAACAATGTATATGTATTTATATACAATATTTATATATACTATATATGTAATAAACATATATTGCATATGTATGTGTTTGTGCAATATGTGTTTATATATGTGTGTGCATGTGTGTGTGTGTGTGTGTGTGTGTACAAATAGAGAGAGAGAGAGAGAGTCCTGGTTGCACAGTAGTTAAGTGTTCAGCTACTAACAGAAAGGTTGACAGTTCAAACTCACCAGTCACTCCTTAAGAGAAAGATGTGGTAGAAACAATCTTGTAGTAATTATCTCGTTGTTGTTGTTATACCGTCGTGCTGGACCCTACTCATAGTGACCCCTCCTTGGGTTTCCGAGGTGGTATCACTACGGAAGTAGATTGACCAACCTTCCTTCCGAGGAGTGGCTGGTGGGTTTGAACCGCCAGCCTTCTGGTTAGTAGTCAAGTGTCTTAGGCACTATACTGCCAGAGAGTTTTAAAATAGTGCTTCATTAAGATTTCCAGCCTTGGAACCCCTATGGGGCAGTTCCACTCTGTTCCAAGGGGTTACCATGAGTCGGAATTAACTGTACAATAATGTGTTTGTTTTTTGGGATGTGTGTGTGTGTGCGAAATCCATTAATCCATTAAAGGGTAATTATTAATGAAAGCTTAACTTTTCATTAAGCTTTGGCTTAGTGAACAACAAAAGGGAAGCTGAAGACAGAATATTATACTATAGAAAGTTCTTTTGCTCTATGGATGAGTAGATGAAAGAGTTTAATCTGTTTCTGAGCTTCAGACAGAAAAAAAGCAAAGAGGATGTTGCAAGACTTTTCTTAATTATGTAGATGCCTAGTAAACATTTTCTTCACGTTGCTGTACCAATTTAGGGGTATCCTTTGCTGCATGTCATGGACCAGCTGTGCCACCACTGCTGTAGCAGTTGTGCTCCTCTGCTGCCCACTCCCAGCCACCCTGACTGACCTGAACAGGAGTTCCTTGTGACTTCCAAAGGTCAAAGAGATCTAAGTACTTCACAACTGTGGAGACTGCAAAGTTCATTCTCCTCCCGTAAGCACAGTGGCCATGTTCAAAAGAAAATCCTCACGTAGTGCCTAGCCTTTGTAGCTTTCAAGGCTAGAAAGTGTCAGGGAAATACTTTGTAAATTCAACCCCATTCTAGTCCTTTTTCTCCAGAAACAAGATATCCTGGAGAGAGTCTGGCCTGAGCTATTATGGAATTCATGTTAATTACCTCCTCTCTACATATCAAATGAATTCAAAATTCTTATCAAGACACAAAGGTAAATAGGAATAGTACCTGGGGTTAGTCAAAGGTAAATATTCATCCTCACTCCCACCCCTCTGGCTGACATACCCTGAATAAGTGCTAACCCATTTTTATAAACAAGCTTTAGCTCCTTTTTTATAGGATAGCATCATATTTTTTAGCAGCAATCCATCTCTAATCTTAATTTGTCTTCAATAAAAAAATATATTTATTATCATTTTCTATAAATGAGGTTTTGTATAAGCCAAAACTTAGTTTACTCTGAAAAAAATATACTATATTAATGATAATAACAATATTTCTTGAATGTACAGAATGTGCCATACACTGTACAAAGCAGTGAATTACCTGTTTAATCCTCATAACACAATGTGTTAGATACTTTCATGTTCCTTATTCTGAAAATGGAGCTCAAAATCACATTTCAACAAATTTAAGATGCTATCAACTTTAAGTTGCACTATTAATTTTACACATTATTAGGAAAATAAATGTGACAGTTAAAACATGAAATAAAACAATATAATAAACGCGTTGCTGTCGAGTCAATTCTGACTCATAGCAACCTAATAAGACAAAATGGAACTGCCCCATAGGATTTCCAGGACTATAAATCTTTATGGTAGTAGACTGCTACATTTTTGTCATTCTGAATAGCTGTTGAGTTTGAACTGGCAACCTGTCAGTTAGCAGCTGAGTGCTTAACCACTGCATCTGTAGGACTCAAAAAAAAAAAAATACACCAAACTCACTTCCATCCAGTCGGATTCAACTCATAGCAACCCCTCCTTGGGCTTTGGAGACATTATCACTAAAAAAAGTAGATTGCACAACCTTCTTTCCGAGGAGTGGCTGACTGAGCCCATTGTTGCAGCCATTGTGTCAATACATTTTATATTTCACTGACCCTCTCCTTATCAAGCATGAAATAAAAATGGTATTTCGTGGTTTAAGCCCAAGTCTCCTTAAACCATGAAATACCATCTTTTATTTCATGATTGGTAAAGAGAGGGTCAGGGAAACATGAAATGTATTGACACAGTATCTGCAACAATGGACTTAAGCTATTGTGAGGATGGCACAAGTCTTACCATTATATGTAGGGTCATTAGTAATTGATGGTACCAACTAGATGGCACCTAACAATAACAGTTAAAAATGTGATGAAATGTAAAAGATATTTATCTCATAATCAATGAAATAAAATAAGCTGTTTGAGGATACATGAGTCAGAATGCATTTGATGCCAATGGGTTTGGTTTGGGTTTCTAGGTCTACTATAAGACCTGCATTAACAATCCCAAAACTTAAGCTTATGAATATATAGAGTTGGTTGAAAGTAAATGCTGACTTACAGAACCAACACTCACAAGACTTTCTGTAATCCCAATTTATTAATCTCTTATGAGCAAACATCAGCAAAGAAGGCTTTCTAATTGAATTGCCATGACCAATTCATTTCTTCCCCGTTAACAAGTTATATAGGAAGACAAATATTCAAAGTTTCTTGGTGAAGAAGGAAAATAAAATGCTAATGAATCAAAATGTCAATGGGTCCAACCTGTAGGAGTTGGAGACATCCTTTTCTCTAATGATGATATACCTCCAGGCCACAAATGAGATGGACCCCATTAGAAGGACAGAACAACCTAATCTGACAGAAAGTATTTGAATGTAGAGTATTTTAAAAAACGAAATATCAAAAAATGTTTTTGTTGCAGAAGGTTAAAACTTATATCCTGAAGATACTCTCCCTCCACTTTGTGAAAACATTTAAGAAACTCTAGTTGAAGGAAATTTACATACTTCTAGTCATCCTGTGTCTTAATTTCCAATATTTACTCTCAGACAACATTCTTAATTTTTTGATTCATCTTTTACATTCATGTACAATCTACAAGACATTTATAGCTGTAAATAAACATAATATAAATGTCATACATTCAGGCTGTATGAAGCCTTCAGAGACACATTCTATTTAGGAAGATTCCTAGAAATCATTCATGAAGAATGTATGAGATTTTTAAGAGGTATAGATTTAGAGGCAACTTATTTCAAGTTAGAAGAAATCTCATAAACAACACAAAAAGAAAAATATTGAATACAATCACGTAATTGGCACAGTGTGAGAATGACAAAAAAAAAAAAAAATGCTATGGAGTAAGTTCCGACTCATGGCCACCCTACAGGGCAGAGTAGAACTGCTCCCTAAGTTTTTCAAGGATGTAAATCTTTATGGAAGCAGATTGCCATATCTTTTTCCCTCAGAGTGGCTGATGGGTTCCAACCCCTGACCTTTTATTTAACAACTGACTGCTTCACCTTGAGCCACCAGGCAAGAATGAACAGAGGGGATAAATCGCAATCCTGAGTGTGAGAGTGGAAGATACCAAGCACAATGTCCCTGAGATTGGATTTTAGGCAAATTGTAGACTTTTTTTCCACAGTACTGCATTAATCTCAGAAAACATTACATAAACTCTAGCATTTTTTTTACTGTTATTATAAATAACCTCTAAATGTTCCTCTATATTCATAATATGATTTTTGGTTTTTTAACCAGAAACCTATATTTTATTTTCTTGTTTCTTTTTTGATATTGTGTATTACAATTAGTCAAGGCTGGCTACAAAGTCAAGTTGAATTACCAAGTCCAACCAAAGCAAGAATGTATGTATGCTAAAACCTAAATATTTTTTAAAGGACTTTCTTTTCATTTGGGTGTCTTTTTACGTAAAACTCTGAGACACAATTGAGGAAAGCCCTCTGCTAGATTCAGATTTGGAGATCAAAGCCTCAAAAAGTGTGTGATAGAGATAACTTTAAGACAGAGTGAGTTACAAGAAACAATTTCAGAGCTATATCTTTGTATTCCTGATTACAGAGTCACGATAAACTTTATGAAACAAGGCTTTGGCTGACTACAAGAGCTGCACAGCAGAAGAAAAAGAAACTTTATTTTCTCATAACAGTAACATCAATTAGAGCATGTGTAGCATGTCAGGAATAAGATAAGTAGATCCCCATAGCAATTATCCTTTTTCCTTTTAGAAAAAGAAATATCAGGTACAGCACATTAGTTTCCCCAACCTGCATTTCACTTTGCTTCTAACAGGGGTGTTTGGAAAATAAAACAAAAGAGAACATATTTCCCAGATTTCTTTGAAGCAAGGGTTCTGGTGGCAAATTAGATCTGCCAAGTATATGCATGAGTGTGAGATTTAGGAGGCAAAAGTGAGGGAGAAGCCATCTTTGTGTCACATTTTGTCTGCTTTTCTTGGGAGCACATGGAGAAAACGTGATTTCTCTGCAGCAGAGGAAGAGCATCCTTTCCTTACCTCTGTGCTGCCCAATAAATAGTCACTCCCCACACATGGCTACATAGTACTCATAATGAGGCTATCCAAATTGAGAAGTTCTATAATCTACATAGTGGATTTTGAAGTCTTAAAATACTCTATATATGAATGTGTGTAGATAGATAGATAGACAGACATATAGATGCATATACGTATATATAATATGAATAAATATTCAAGTAATTGAACTCCAGGAATCCCTGGAGTTGTACAAATGGTTAATGAGCTCAACTGCTAGGCAAAAGGTTAAGAGTTCTATTCCACCCAGAGGAACCACAGAAGAAAGGCTTGGTGATCTACTTCTGAAAAATCAGCCATAGAAAACCTGTGGAGCACAGGTCTATTCTGACACACATTGGGTCATTGTGAGTTAGAATTGACTCAACAACAATTGCTTTATTAGTTTTTATATGGTTTGTGTTTTGAAATGCTATTATTCTAGTTACATAAAACATGATGAAATTAATTTTACTTATTCTATTTTACTTCTTTTTTTTTATATGAAGTTTTCAGAAAATGTAATATTACAAAGGTGCCTTGCATTATATTTCTATTGGACAACATTGCTCCATATTCCTGTGTGTAGATAAAAAGTAATGGGTGAAGAGTGATGTAATTTCTCTATCCAGCTTCTTAGTCCCTGAATGGCAGCGGTGGGCATCTATTCTCTAGCACCTTGGTTGCCCAAAGGCTATTGCTGTGGGTTCCGAATTCTGGTATAGCTTTAGTGGCTACGAGATACATGAGAACTAGTAGCTCTCCTGATGGGTCAGTGCTCCTGTATGAACATAGAGTTCTCCGAATTAAATATCTTATTCCTTCCTGATAAAAATTCTCAATGTGTTTTATGTTCCTCGAGCTGAATCCAATAATAAAGGGAACCATCTTAAATGGGGGAAAAATAATTTCTGGGATAAAATGGCTATAGTTTCATTTATTATTATTATTTTTAATTTTGAAGGAAAAGAATAATTCTAATGACAAGCCTTCTGAATCTACAGGAATGTTTCTCGTATGTGGCATCAGGGTTGCACCCATTCTTCTTCCATGAACATTGTGCTAATAAGACCTGAATTTGCATATTCCAATAAAGAACCAGCCTTGAAAATCTTACAGTTGATAAAAAATACCTCTCCCAATAACACCACTTCTATAAATGGAAGTTTAAAGAGAAGACTACAATAAAGTAAGCAGAAATGAAATGGAATCATTCTGAGATCATGAACAATTTCCTGGTCAAATCTGATTTCCATGATAAGGGCCTACAAAATTACTTGCCATTTTTCTCATTTTCGCTATATCTGGAGGGCATCAAAGAGGTGACCTTTCTTCTCATGTTTCTATGTTTCTGTTGTAAAAGCGATTTATGAATTAGTCTGGTTATCGCTGAGATCATTCTATTTTATACAGAGGTTGTTGCCTACTTCCTACAGTCTTCTTCATACAGTATTACCCAGCGTTCTGCGATGTTATCATGGCATCAGAAAATTGCTGCCCTCACTGATGTATCTCTCCAGGTTTGTTTTGCAGCCATAGGATATGAATGTGTTATCCTCAATGGCTCAAGATTTGACCACAAGAATAGTTTTAAAAGAATAAAAATTGGGTCATAGATAAAGACAAATAATAAATCTTAGAAGTTAAAAGCTGTATTGGAAGACTGCTTCATCCAGTTATTTAAAATGTTTGGATGTGCCATAGAAATAAAATGTTACTTCTCTATAAATCTGAAACAAAATGGAGCAATCTGACTCTATAAAGAAATGACAACTTCTGAGGGAAAACACTTTAAATATATATAAATAATAAGTGTATAAATTTTATTCATATTTTGTCTTACATAAAATGTGTTTCCACACTCCCATATATTCTTACCAACTTATAACAAAAAAGATTGCATTGTAGTAACTTCTACTCCCAGGCATGAGGAATAAACAGTCTACAACAACATTCCATTTGTTAACTATTTGCACGACACAGGCAGTTGTTAAAGCTTTTGGCTGCTAACCAAAAGGTCAGTGGTTCAAACTCACCAGCCAATCCATGGGAGAAAGGTGTGGCAGTCTGCTTCCTTACAGCCTTGGAAACCCTATGGAGTGGTTCTTTTCTATCCTATAGAGTCACTATGAATCATGTTCAACTCGATGGCAGTGGGTTTGGCATTTTGGTTTAGAACAACCCT
>NW_006921817.1:3042813-3056109 GCF_000298275.1 Orycteropus afer afer | reverse complement strand
CCTTCTGGTTAGCAGTCAGGTGCTTTAGGCACTATGCTACCAGAGCTCCTTGCAGTGTAAACAAGCAAAAATTTGGACAATATATACTTAAAAAATGATTCTCAGACACTGAACTCATGATGGTTAGCAAAAGAAAAATTTGGGAAAAAATAATCATGGGGAAGCTATGAGCTAAATCCACAACCTGTCAGTTTGTCATGATGTGGTGGCTTGTGTGTTGTTATGATGCTGAAAGCTATGCCATCAGTATTTCTAATACCAGCAGAGTCACCCATGGTGGACAAGTTTCAGCACAGTTTCCAGATGAAGGCAGACAAGGAAGAAAAGTTTGGCAATCTATTTATAAAGATTAGTGAATTAAAATCCCAAGAATTACAATAGAATATTGGCCAAAATACTGCTGAAAGATGAACATCCCTATGTTGGAGGCACTCAAATACACACGCATCAGAACAAGGACCTGAGCATACCAACAATCATGAAAACGGTGCAGGACTGAGCAACATTTTTTTCTCTTGTACAAGAGGTCACCAGGAGTTGGAGCTGACTTGATGGCACCTAATAATATAGGTTGAATAATTGCTTGAACTCAAACAAGACCATAAAATGTTTAATTTTTCACTAGGCAGAATAGAGAGACATTGATAAATATATGGTACATTCATTTATAACATTATAACAGTGGACATAAATTGGTAGTAAAGACCCTCTGGAATCATCCTGAAAGAGCTTAAAAACAAGCCTGGAAAGCTTCCAGCTAATTAGCATGTACCTTAACTGAATGATAGGACAAAATACAATACCCTATAAAAAGAAAAGAACCAAATCACTCACTGACAACAAAGTTTGCCATTTTCGACATCCGTTAAAATAAAATAAAATCTTTAAACTTGCAAGGAAGAAAAATTGGATTCATTGACAGGAGAAAAATCAGTAAATAGAAACAAAGCCAGAAATGACAGAGAGAACTTCAAAACAGCAAGTATAAATGTGCCAAATATGCTCAAGGACTTTAAAAGTAAAATAAAGATGATTCTTAGAACATGATGTCAAATAAAGGAAAAGAACAGTAACAGAGGAGTAGATATCACTCCTATAAAGTAAACTGAAATAAATAAAATATTTAAGGATATAAACACATACATACTGGGGAGACCATAAAGTAAAGCAAAATAATGAAACATACAAAATCTGGCATCAGGGTAGTTTCTTTGGCAACCAGAGAGTACATTGCTCTGACAGGGGCCAGAGGGAACATCTACTATGTCAGTAATGCTCAATGGCAGTTTTATAGTCACCAATTTAATTTCTTTACTTTGAACTATGTTATAGTAATTTACAGGTGATGAATATGGTATGTCCATTATACACAATATTGTACAATAATATCACAAAAGCATATTTTAGAAAGTCAAAAAGCAAAACAAACATTACATTCTTACAACTTTACTAAAACAAATCAATGCTCACTTCTTTTAAGACTCACAAAAATCTTACACTGGTATAATAGAACAGCGCTTAGTTAAATGTGTTGTTGACTTTGGTTTTGTTGTTTGTGACTTTGTAGACCCCATGTTTTACAGAGTAGAAGTCCTGGTGGCATAGCGGTTAAGTACTCTTTGGCTAATAGAAATGTCAGCAGTTTGAACCTCCCACCCCTCTGTGGGAGAAAGATGTGGCAGTCTCTTTCTGTAATGATGTACAGGCTTGAAAATCTTGTGTGGCAGTTCTACCCTGTCCTATAGTATCACTGTTGTTGTTGTTGTCGTTATGTGCCATCGAGTCAGCCCCAACTCATAGCGACGTCTCCTTGGGTTGCCGAGGCAGTATCACTATGGAAGTAGATTGCACAGTCTTCCATCTGAGGAGAGGCTGGTGGGTTTGAACTGCCAGCCTTCTGGTTAGCAGTCAAGTGCCTTAGGCACCATGCTACCAGAGCTCCCATACTCACCCAGCAATACTGCTGAAGAAACAGCCCTCATGATCTGCTTTGGTAAAGATTCCCAAACTCAAGCTAAAGTCAATGCCATTGAATCAATTCCAACTCATAGTATCACTAGGAATTGATTCAATGGCATTGACTTTAGCTTGAGTTTGGGAATCTTTACCAAAGCAGATCATGAGGGCTGTTTCTTCAGCAGTACTGCTGGGTGAGTTTGAACTGCCAAACTTTTGGTTACAAACATGCAACACTGTGCCGCCCAGGGGCTTTAGGGTCATAGTTAAATTTAATCTTAAATGGGACCTAATAATTTTGTTTAACTACAGATTTCTTAATATCTCATAGTAAGACTTTTCTGAGTATATTAAAAAAAAAAAAAAAACTCACTACCTTTAAGTTGAATCCATCTCATAGTGACCACCTTTGGAATTCCCGGGCAGTAAATCTTTAGGGAAGTAGATTGCCCCATCTTCCTTCTGCAGGGTGGCTGCTGGGTTAGCAGTCAAATGCCTTAGGCACTACTCCTAGAGCTCCTTACCAGCTATAAAATACTTAAGTTCTCAGAGAAATTTCTTCCTTTTGCTGCAAGTCTATTCTCTTTTAATCATAATTGAACAGAATTTAAGAAAAAGGATTTGTTTAATTTCTATTTCATCATTTTCTTAGCGAAAGGAACGTACTACACTCTCTTGTTCCGTAATCGTCCTTGCTTGATTTTTCAGCACCTCCCTACTTGAGAATTGAATCTGTAAAAGGAAATTTCCTTCCCCTCAGACCCTCTTTTCAACTCCCTTTCCAAATGCATGCTATGCACTAATTGTCCAAACTCTTTGTCAGATAAGCCTCTTTGCATTTTATTAATGCTGCAGCTTAAGCAGCGTCTTACCAGCATTATGACCTCTTGTGAGCTAGTGTACCAGCCCATAATTATAACCTCCAGTCCATAATCATGTGCATTTTAGGCTTTTTCATTCTTAAAAATGACTAGACACATCAAAATTAGATTTTAAGTTATCTAGAATGGATGTGTTCGGATGGAAGGTTGGGCAATCTACTTCCATAGTGATACTGCCTGGGAAACTCAAGGTGAGGTCGAAATGAGTCGGGTCCTACTGGAGGGCACATAAAAACAACAACAACAGAATGTATGTATAGCATGTTGGTTCCCTCCATACTACAATGAGAGTACACTACTGTTCCTTACTGACCTGAATAAAATTCAGAGTAATTTGTTCTAGCTCTGTAAAACCATAGTTCTGTTAGACAAATTTATTTTGTAACTTGTAATAGATTATTGATTGTGATTCTAAAATGCTAGCCAAATATCTAATTTCTAAAATGAATCCAGTAATTTAATTTGTTGGGAAACATATAATCACAAAACAATCAAACATAACTTTGCCATACAGGTTGCATTCCACTCCGTTACAGACAGGATACATACTAGTATTCTGGAGATCTCAAATTTAGAGTTTTGAAATATGTCCGAATGAGCATCCATCAGAAACATTGAAGTTTTCTTCATTTTGTCTTAGGAAGTAGGTTCTGAGTAAAGATTACATGCAGGAACTTTAATGGAAAAGAAACTTTGTAAAAACTATAAAGCAGTGAGAAAAACAGAATTAAGCAGAAAAAGATATGGGATACTGTGCAATTACTAGACCCTCATAATCTGAGAGTGACTACCTCTATTCTGAAGCATCGGGGTGGCCATTCACATGATACACTGACGTAGAGGGCATGGAGTATCCCTAAAATTTCATATAGCTTATTTTCTGTCCTCTGGAGTGCATGTGGCTTAACAAGGCCTCCAACCTACTTGCCACTTCTTGCTCATCCAGTATTAACAGAATATTTTCAATAAACTGGACCAATGTACTGTAAATAATGGTAGATGGTCAAAGTCTATCTATTGTTGAAAAAAAAAAAAAAAAAGCCAGAAGAATCAACATAGCTCAGAATAAGACCATAAATGTGTCTTGTTTTCACAGTATACAAACTTATGCAAATGCTCTTTCTTGATATTGTTGTTGTTAGGTGCTGTTGAGTTGGCTCTGACTCATAGCCCACATACAACCCAACGAAACACTGTCCGGTCCTTTCCAACCTCACAATCCTTGCTCTACTTGAGCCCATTGTTGCAGCCACTATGTCAATCCATTTTGCTGAGAGTCTTCCTCTTTTTCACTGACCCTTTACTTGACCAAGCATGAGATCCTTCTTCAGTGAATGGTCCCTTTTGACAGCACCCAAAGTGGGTGAGACAAAACCTGGCCATTCTCACTTGCAAGGAGTATTCCAGGTGGGATTCTTCCAGGACAGACTTGTTTATTCTTCTGGCAGTCTATCTGGCAGTTCTGGTAGAGATGGAAAAAAACTCTGCAAGATCACTGATTGCACACCATACACTTAAGCCTCTGTTAACCATACCATCAAAGAAACCATATTTTGTATCACAGTTACAAATGAGGTTACTATTTGGTTAAGTTTTCTGTCATCCACTGTCATCACTCAGAACCAGGAGCACAATGCTGAATTAAATTGAGATATAATCGAAACCACTATCCTTGCATACTTTAGGTTTTTGAAGGGAAGTACAATAATATCTGCCATTCTACCTGTGATACTACATTGTTTTTTATTTACTACCTTGTCCAACTTTGTACTTCTCACTTTGATAGTTCTTACCCCATAGGTCAAAAGGTATTTTTGAGATTTCATCAACTGCACAATATACACATTAAAATTATACATTTGAACCAGAGAGATAGTCATTTCTTAGGTGCATAGAACCAATGGATCCACTAGGAACCAAACTATGGTCAGGAATCCATTTATTGTCTGACCCCCATGCCCCACCCCCTTTTTAACAAGGCGGCAGTGATAATGCTTTGGTTCCCCAGATAATACCTTATACCTATATCCAAAATCTTTGAAATGTTTGGATATTCTCATTTTTTCAGCATATAAATTACCCAACTTAATGCTGTATTGCCTTTGGAGAAGGACTTGAATAATCAGTATAGTACACATTTGCTCTGGTTTTACACAGTCCTCGGTCACTTTTTCAGGAAAATGGGTTTAGGACTAAGAACTGGCTGAAGTCCAGAAATCAAACATGAGATCTTGAAATTTTATTGGACTTGTGGGTTTTAGCTTCCTGACTATGAATCCTTGATTTATTTTAATTTTACTAATTAAGAAACTCTCTCACTGCCTGCCCATCCATCTTGTTCTTAAGCCCAAAATGCATTGTCATCAAGTCAATTTCAATCATGAGTCATAGTCCCCTTTAGGACAGAGTAGAACTTCCCATGGGTTTTCTAAGGTTATAAATCTTTATGGGAGCAGACTAACACATTTTTCTCCCATGGAGCAGCTGGTGGGTTCGAACTGTTGACCTTTTGATTAGCAGCCAAGCATTTAAATCACTGCATGACAAGGGTTCTTATCTAGCTCTTAGTATTACTATAATATGATAACTATCTCCAGAGTTTTCTGCAAATCAAGCCTTTTAGCTTATAAATTTCACATTCATTATGATAATTGTGTCCATCACATTTCTGATAGTTAATCATCAACCACAGGTTTGTTATTTGGAGATTTTATCATATGCTGCACTACTAGGAAGTTTGACTTTGTAAAAAAATAAAAAATACATTTTTAAAAAAATCTCCTACTATAAGTTCTGGTCTAAAGTTTATAGCCATTCCTGACCTTAACAATCCAAGTATCACTATCAAAATCACATAAGTTAAAACTTTGCTAATTGTTTTTTATATGTAGACTTTTCTGCACCCTCAGGTTGAACACAGTGAAATGGTAGATTTCCCAGTGCTTTGTAATATATTCATTCTATCCTTTGTTTGTTTCTGAGCCTTTTGATGTCTCACTCCATTATCTACTATGGTGTGCCTTGAATTCCTACATAACTTAATGTGTGCTATTTTCCCCCCCAAGCTTCCAAGAGTCATTCTAGTAATATAATATCACTGTCTCCTTATGTCCTTGTCAGAATATTATATGTTGTGTTCTGGTAAAGTGTTCACCACATATCACTAAAATTTTTCTCATCGAATTTTATGTTGACTCCTCCTTAACCTAGAATCCTCACCTTCCAGTAACAAGCATATTTTTTTAATTCCTGTTGATTCATGTTGGTAAGGTTCTACATCACCTTTAGTGTATAGCTCCTTTCATCTCTTATCACATTCAGCACTCCGTCAGCTGGATTATTATTCTATATGTTTCTATGATGCTCTCAAATCACATAAGGTCACTTTTGTTATGCTTTCAAAATACACATGTATAAGCACTTATAATATGAACTTGTAAATGGAAATATGTCTACCATTTTGAAGTCCTCTAGCATCAACTATGGGAGCTCTGGTAGCATAGTGGCTAAGACACTTGCCTGCTAACCAGATGGCTGGCGGTTCAAACCCACCAGCCACTCCTCGGAAGGAAGGTTGGGCAATCCTACTTCCGTAGTGATACTGCCTCGGAAACCCAAGGAGGGGTCGCTATGAGTCGGGGCCGACTCGACGGCACATAACAACAACAACAACAACAGCATCAACTATTATTTGTTAGAAACCTGCTAGCTACTAGAAAATTACTTAAATTTTTTTCTGATTTTAGACATAAAAACATAGAAGTATTTGAACAATGTGGTAAATAACTTTTAAGTTGACCTTGACTCAGCATGCTGTGATAAAAGAAAAATAACAGTTAATATCTGTAAACTACAATTGAGACATAAGTGTAAGAAGTCTGTAACATTGAAGAGAAAAGGCAACATTTGGGTAATCTCTAACCCTGGACAGAAGACATCACATACTACTTTTTGATGTCACACTAGCTTTTATCATGTGAAGGCACAGTAAGCAATTTGCATATAAACCTTGAATTTCTGTATGCTTACTAAAAGAAGGCAGTTACAGAACCTCCCTCTAGAGTCTGATTCTTTCCAAAGACTGAAATTGTGAACTGAGATTCTGTCCACCACCACCATTGACCTCAGACTCTAGCTACAAGGAACCTCCATAAAGTTTGAGTGTGGTCAAACCTTCCTCCCATGACCACTTGTAAAAGGTAAAACCATGGAGTCTAAAGATTTGAACTCTAACCACTGAACAATATTGTAATTGTAATTGTTAATTCTGGTTCTCAGGTTCTAAATGAATGCCATGGGGTCTTACTAGCATGTCCCACCATAACTCCCTTGCAATAAACAAAATGAGTTTATGCATGTCAAACCTGAGTCTCTATTAATTTCTAAGATTAAAATCCTACACAGTAGGTATGTTGTAAATTGACCTTAATTAGCATTTATAGTAGCCAGGAGGGTACATGGGAGTAGACTCTGGAATACTCTATGTCCTTCAGGGCCTCTGCATTGTTTTCAAGCAATAGGGAATTCCTTTAATATGACAAAAGGGCTACTTCTACAGGTTCAAAAGGTTATTAGATATCTGAGGTTCCAAAGTTCTCAAATGCACTGACCTAGTTCCAGTGCAAAATTTCAGCTTCCTTGTTGTTAGGTGCCATGAAGCATAGTAACTCTCTGTACAACAGAAAAAAAGAAAAAACTTTGCCCAGCCCTGCTCCATCTTCCCAATCATAGTTACGCTTGAGTTCATTGTTTCAGCCACTCTGTCAATCCATTTCATTGAGTGTCTTCTTCCTCTTCACCAACTCTCTATTTTAACAACCATGTTATCCTTCTCCAGGGACTGGTTCCTCCTGGTAAAATGTATAAAGTATTTGACATAAATGCCCATGGTCCTTGCTTCTGAAGAACATTCTGCCTGTATTTCTTCCAAGACAGATTTATTCATTCTTCTGGCAGTTCATGATATATTCAATAAAATACTCTATGACTATCTAATTCCAATGCATCAGTTCTGCTTTGGTCTTCCTCACTCATTGTGTGTATGCATTTCACATGCATATGAGGTGATTGAAAATAGCATAGATTGAATCAGGAGCATTTTAGTCCTCAAAGTATCATCTTTGTTTTTTAACACTTAAAGAGGTCTTTTGCAGCAGATTTGCCAAATGCAATACATCATCTGATTTCTTGACTGCTCCTTTCATAAGTGTTGATTGTAGTGAATGCTTAAGTGCTAACAACTAGCAAACAGAGGAGCACCATACCCTGCTCATACACACACAAATATATATATATATATATATATATATATATATATATATAAACAAACTAAAAGAAACAAAAATCCTGCATGAATCACACCTACACATAACAACAAATTAAACACAAATACAACACACCACTGTCTCAGAGACAACAGAACTTCACAATCCACACAAAAAAGCTAGAGAAAGTAGTAGAAACAGGGGACCAGGATACAAACCTACAAACCATCTCTAAGGAAAAAGCAGCACTGAACTCCCTGAAAAGGAATTCAAAAGAATTATATTTGGGTACCTTCAATGAATTGAGAGACAGATCAAGGAAAACACTGACAAGACCAAGAAAAACACTGATAAAATTAAGGCAAACACAGACAAAACTCTAGAACAATTTAGGAAAACAATAAAACAAATAAATTGTCAAAATAAACAAAAAATTAGAAATAATAAGAAAAAAGCCAACAGAAATCTAGGAGATTAATACTAAGATTTCAGAAATAAATTAACACATTGAATGGACAAAGGAGTAGAATCAAATCAATGGAAGACAGATTTAATGAGATTGAAGACATATTCAATACTATTTTGTTTATGGATCAATCAGGATCAAAACATAATGAGGAAAGCCTAAAATTCATGTGGGATACCATCAAGAGGAATAACTTATGTGTAATCAGAGTTCCAGAACAGGAAGAGACAAATAAAATCACAGAGAAAATTGTCAAAGATTTGTTGGAAGAGAATTTCTTTAATATGATGAAAGATGAGAATATATCCATTCACAAAATTCAATGAACCCAAAGCAGGATAGACCCTAAAAGAAAATCACCAAGACATATCATCACACTCACCAAAATCAAGGCAAAAAAAGAGTCCTGAAAGCAGCGTGGAGAAAAACAAAACATTAACTTCAAAGGGCAACCAATAAGACTAAGCTCTGACTTCTTGACAGAAACCATGTAGGCAAGAAGGCAACAGTATGATATATATAAAACACTGAAAGAAAAAAATAAATTCCAACCAAGAATTATATACTCAGCAAATTGTCTATCAAGTATGAGGGTGAAATTAGGAGATATCCAGATAAGCATAAATTAAGGGAATTTGGTAACCAGACCAATTGTACAGAAGATCTTAAAAGAAGTCCTTCCAATAGAGAACCAACAACAACAAACAACAACCAATGATTAACACACATAAAAACATAATGCAGAAGCCAACTCAGGTATAGATTATCCAAAATAAAATAAGCTTACGATACTGTAACAGGGAACCAGAGACATCAATTGGCAGATAAGGACAACTACAAACCAAAAAGCAGGAATAAATGGTGTAGTACAGAACTTCTAAATGGTGAGGAAGTCAAGACAATTGTGAGATAGAACAGACTATTTTAAACTTGGGAGAAAATTTATAAATTACAGGGTAACCACAAAGAAAAATAATAAAAAACCTTTGCATCAAAATAAAAAAGAGGACCAGCACAAATACTTAGCAAATACTAAAATAATAGCAACAAAGGAAACTCATAAACAAAATGAACTCAGCACAGAAAATTGTATGGAACAAAAAAATCAGAAACACTAAAAATAAATAGTAACAAAATTACATCAATAAATTCATAAAAGCCAAAAAAAAAAAAAAAACCAAACTCACTGCTCTTGAGTCGATCCCGACTCATAGTGATCCTTTCTTGGGTTTCCAAGGTGGTATCTCTACAGAAGTAGATTGCCTAATCTTCCTTCTGAGGAGTGGCTGGTGGATTTGAACCTCCAGCCTTCTGGTTAGCAGTCAAATGCCTTAGCCCATCTGTCCTGCCATATGCCGAGGTCTCGCTGCCAGGGTCTCGGGTCAAGAAAGCACTCCACTCCTGTTTCCATATTTTAGGTATCTGTCAGAGCAATACCCCACTCTCTCGGTACCAAATTCTGTTCTGGTCACCTAGTGACGCTCTGATGAGAAATATACCAGAAATGGTATGGCCTTAACAAACAGGAGTTTATTCTTACAATTTGGAGTCTTTAAGTCCAAGTTCAAAATGCCAGGCTCTAGGGGCTGGGTGAAAGCCCCTCAACCTTGGGGTCCAGCTCTGCCTCCTGCTCCTGGCCTACTGGAGCTAGAGGCATTTCATCACTCAGACAGCTGCTGGCTGTTGAGGCTGAGAAGCCCCAAGTTGACAAGTAAAAAGGCACAATCCCGATGTTACCATACGGCAGGCCATTGTAAGTCCCAAGGTCAGCAGAGCATAGCAGGCTGCTGAGCAATGACACAGCTACATGCAGGGTCCAAGTGTTCCATAGGCTAGAGACCATTCTCAAAGCTTCTCCTTATATACAGGAAGCAGTCCATATCCCAAAGGCAGCTACTCAGCTGCTTGTGGTAGATCCCACCATGGAGTTGATTGCCAGTATCATCATGGGGAATAACTATCACCAGCTGCCCAGCCACTCAACCAGGCCCAGCCAAGTTGACACACAAGCATAACCATCACAATAACAAAATAACATCAATAAATTCATAAAAACCAAAAATAAATAAATAAACTCCCTGCTGTTGAGCCGATCCCGACTCATAGAGACCCCTTCTTGGGTTCCCAAGGTGGTATCTCTATGGAAGTAGATTGCCTATCTTTGTTCTGAGGAGTGGCTGGTGGGTTTGAACTTCCAGCTTTCTGGTTAGCAGTCAAATGCCTTAGGCACTATGCCACCAGAGCTCCCAATAAATCCATACTTGTCAATAATTATATTGAGTATAAATGGATTAAATGCACCACTGAAGAGATAGAAAGTTGTGGACTGGATAAGAAAACATGATCCATCAAAATGCTGTCTACAAGAGACTCACCTTAGATACAAAGACAAAAAGAGACTAAAAATCAAAAGTTTGGAAAGGATATGCCAACCAAAAGAGAGCAGGAGTGGCAATATTAATTTCTTATAATATAGACTTTATGACAAAAAGTACCATAGCAGAAAAGGAAGAACATTATATAATGATTAAAGGATCAGTTGAACAAGAGGACATAGCCATAATAAATATCTATGCACCCAATGAAAAAGCCCCAAAATACATAAAGCAGACTTTAACAGAATTGAAAAGTAAAATGGATGACTCCACAGTAATAGTAGGAGACTTTCAATTAAAGATAGAACAACTGCAAAGAAACTCAACAAAGCTGCAAAAGAACTAAATTTGATCAACCAACCTAAAGACACTGAACAAACATGCAGAAGAACTAAACAATATGATCAGTCAGCTTGACCTTACAGACACCTACAGAGCACTTCACCCAACAGCAAAACATATAATATTTTCCAGCACACATGGATCATTCTCCAGGATTGACCATATGTTAGGCCATAAAACAAGCCTCAATAAATTTAAAAACATTGAGATAGTGCAAAGCATCTTCTCAGATCACAATGCTATAAAATTAGAAATCAACACTAGGAAGACCAACAGAAAAAGAACATATTCATGAAAACTGAATAACACCTTCCTCAAAATGACAGGGTAATAGAAAAAATAAAATATGAAATTAAAAAATTTCTTGTATCAAATGAGAATGAAAGCACAACATACAAAATCTTTGGGACACAGCAAAGGCAGTGATCAGAGGGAAATTTTTAACAATAGATGTACACATCAAAAAATAAGGAGGAGACAAAGTCAGCCATAACCCAGTATTTCTAACAATGAGAAAAAGAGTAGCAAAAACAGCCTATGGTCACTGGAAGTAAAGAAATAATAAAGATTTAAGCAGAAATAAATGCAACAGAAAATATAAAGACTATAGAAAAAATCATGAGCTCTGGTAGTGTAGTGCCTAAGGCACTTGACTGCTAACCAGAAGGCTGGCAGTTCAAACCCACTAGCCACTCCTTGGAAGGAAGATGGGGCAATCTACTTCCATAGTGATACTGCCTCAGAAACCCAAGGAGGGGTCACTATGAGTTGGGTCTGACTCGACGGCACATAACAACAACAACATAGAAAAAATCAACATGACTAGAAATTGAGTCTTTGAGAAGATGAATAAAATTGATAAGCCACTGGCAAACTTAACAAAGGAAAAGACACAGAAGATGCAAGTAACACAAATAAGAAATGAAAGGGGTCAAAACAGAAATAAAAAGAATAGTATCAGGATATTATGAAGAACTGTACTCCAAAAAAATTGAAAACCTAGAAGAAATGAATAGATTTCTAGAAACACACTACTTACCTGAATTAACACAGGGGCAGAATATGACAAAAGAAGAAACTGTACAGGTCATAAAAAAAAATTACCAACAACAAAAAAAAAATTCCTGGCCCAGATGGTTTCATTTGATAATTCTACTATTATTCATACAAGAGCTGACACTAATCCTACTCAAACTATTTCACAACATAGAATCATCCCAAATTCATTTTATGAAGCATGCATAACCCTGACACCCAAAACAGGCACCACTAGAAAGGAAAACTATAGACCAATATCCCTCATGAATATGTTGTTGTTGTTATGTGCCTTCGAGTTGGACCAACAGCTAGTGACCCCTCTTTGGGTTTCCAAGGCAATATCACTACAGAAGTAGATTGCTCAACCTTCCTTTCAAGGTGTGTTGGTAGGTTTGAACCAGCAGCCTTCTGCTTATCAGTAAAGTGACTTAGGCACTACACTACCAGAGATTCCCCTCATGAATATAGATACAAAAATGTTCAACAAAATCCTAGCCAATAGAATCCAACAACATATAAAATAAATAAATAAATAAATAAATAAATGCTCATCATGACTAAGTGTGATTCATACCAAGTATGCAAGGATACTTCAACATTAGAAAAACAATCAATGTAATATATCATACAAGTAAAAAAAAAAAGGAAAAGAATCACAGGATCATACCAATAAATGCAGAAAAGGCATTAGATAAAATCCAACATCTGTTCCTGATAGAACATCTTAGAAAAAATAGGAATAGAAGGGAAATTCCTCAGCATAATAAAGGACATATATGTAAAAACAACCCCCAACATTATTCTCAATGGAGAGAGACTGAAACCATTCTCTTTACAAACAAATACCTGACAAGGATGCCCTCTCTATCTCCACTTCTATTCAATATTATTTTGGAAGACTTAGCCAGGGCAATGCAATAAGGTATGAAGGGAAATTAAAGGCATCCAAATTAGTAAGGAAGAAGTAAAACTAT
>NW_006921817.1:3017577-3030062 GCF_000298275.1 Orycteropus afer afer | reverse complement strand
GAAGAACTAGATGGTGCCCGGCTACCACTCTCATCCACTTGGAAGGGAATCCTTGATAGAGAGGGAGAACAATGTGGAACAAAACTCAAAATCATTTGGAGAAAAAAACAAGGGTGTGGAGAGGAAAACCAGGTTTGCTGGTCTGATAGAGCCTGGTGGAACCACTGAGACTATGGCCCCTAGCTGCCCTTCAGAGCTGGAATTGAACCCACACCTATGGTTTCCAGCCAAACAAAAGACAGGCATATGAATTATACATTTACCTCAAGTAGATACACTCCTTGGCAGGCATATGAATTATACATTTACCTCAAGTAGATACACTCCTTGGAGAGAACAATCATGGGAGAAAGAAGGTCTAGTTATACACAGGGAGACAGCTCAGGGGGCAGGAGTCCATGGAGAGATGGGCACAGGGAAGAGGTAACTATGGAGAGGAAGTGGGAGGGGAGCTGTTGCATTGTGGTAAACTGTGGTCAATGTCAGGAGACAAAGTATATGTGAACCCCTGTATGGAAAGTAAATTTGCTCTGTAAACCTTCACCTAAATGACAATAAAAAAAAAGCAGAAGAATAACAAAGTAGGAGATCTCATACTCCCCAATCTTAAAACCTACTACACAACCACAGCTGTCAAAACAGCTTGGTATTATATGGGAAAGATATATGACCACCATAAAAACATTAGGAAAAGGGAGGACACCAAATTGTGCACCTAAGAGATAAACAACAGATGCTAATACCAACCAATGTGTCCACAATACCACCTTGCCATTAACACCAAGCACTAGGCTATACAGATAAACACATAAACACCTGAAATGATCAGATGGGGGTCAGTGAACAGAAGTATACTCTAGACCAAGGATAGATTCAGCTGAGGGTAATCTTGCACAGACACCAGTGATACAAAATACCTTCAGTCCTTACAGAAACAATAGAAGACAGACACAGAGTAATCCCTCACAGACAACCTGACCCTATGGGAGAGAGATCCGATAGATCTACTGCCTCAGGACCATAGTACTGGGGTACACCAGACTCAATTGGCACAACAAAATACATAAAAGCATTGCTCCACATCCTACATTAGTGAGTAGCGACTGGGGTCTTAAAAGCTTTCAAGTGGCCATCTAAGATGAAGCTAACAGTCTCCCACTATGGGAAGTGAAGAAGAATGCAAAAAGAAAAAAACAAGTACATTTAGAAACAATCAGCCCTAGGACACGATGGCCCTCGAGACCAAAAGAACTTGATGGTGCCCAGCTACCCATGCCAACCACTCAGGAAAGGATCAAGTCTGGAGATCCTGGATAGAGTGGGAGGGAAAACGTGGAACAAAATCCAAAAACTCAATAATGACCAGAATTACTAATCAGTTGAAATCTGGTGAGACTCCCAATACTATGGCCCTGGAATACATTCTGCGCCTGGAATAAAACTCACCCCCAGGGGTGGGCTTTCAGCCCAATAGTTAACAAGATGTACACACAGACCACTCAACCCAGGATGACGCACCCATATACTCTATTGTAATACATCCCTTAGAGCAATAGATCATGGGACACCAGAGGACCAACACTCAAACTTAGGAAATGCAGGACAAACAGGAATGAACAGGAGTACATAAATATGAGGGACACAAGAGGAGAGTTACAGGGTAGGGAGAGGAGGAGACTGGGTTAGGGTTGGACATGGTGAATAGGGAATGAAACTAAATGTAGGTGTTATGTTGAAGAGAAAACAGAAAAAAAGAGAGAGAGAGAGAAAAAAAAACAGCCTGGTATTGATACAATGACATACATAGAGCAGTGGAACAGAATTGAGAACCCAAAAATTGATCCACCAATCTATGGCCAGCCAATCTTTGACAAGGGATCAAAATCCATTAAATGAGGGAAAAAATAATTTCTTTCACAAGTTGTTGTTGTTGTTGTTATGTGCCATCGAGTCAGATCTGACTCATAGCGACCCCTTCTTTGGTTTCTAAGGCAGTATCTCTACAGACGTAGATTGCCCAACCTTCCTTCCAAGGAATGGCTGGTGAGTTTCACAAATGATGCTGGCAAAACTGGATAACCATTTGTAGAAAACTGAACCAAGTTCTATACCTCACACCACACACAAAAACGAACTCCAGATGGATCAAAGACTTAAATGTGAAACCTAAAACAATAAAGGTCATCAAAGGAAAAGTAGGGAAAAATTTAGGGGCCCTATTTTATGACCTAAATAGACTATTAGCATAATCCAAGATGCACTAACAGCAGAAGATAAACTAGATGATTGGGACCTTCTAAAAATTAAATTCCTATATGCATCAAAAGACTTCTCCAAACAAGTAAAAAGAGAAGCTACAGAATGGGAAAAAATATTCAGCAATGATATATTGGACAAAAGACTTATCTCTAAAACTTACAGAAAACTCCAACACCTCAATATTAAAAAGACAAACAAGCCAATTGAATAGTGGGCAGAAGACATGAACAAACACTTCACCGAAGAAGATATTCAGGTGGTCAACAAACACATGAAGAAATCACTAACCATTTAAAAAAAAAAAAACTAAACTCCTTGCCATCAAGTTGATTCCAACTCATAGCCACCCCTGAGAGATGCAAATCAAAACAACAGTGAGATACCATCTCACCCCAGCTTTAATAGAAAAGTTCATCAAGACAGAAAATAACAAATGCTGGCAAGGATGTGGAGAGATTGGGATTCTCATATATAGTCAGTGGGACTGTAAAATGGTAAAACACTGCGGAAATTGGTATGTTAATTCCTAAAAAGTTAGAAATAAAAATACTACTTGATCAAGTGATCCCGTTGCTAGGAAGTGAGAGACAGGACATGAAGAGATACATGCACATCCACATTAATCGCAGCACTATTCACAATGGTAAAGTGATAGAAACAAACTAAGTGCCCATAAGCTGAGGAATAGATAAACAAACTGTGGAACATAACATAGACACAATGGAATACTATGCAACCCTAAAGAAAATGTTGAGTCTGCATAACACCACAAAATATGCATGAACTTGAGGACTTTATATTGAGTGAAATAGGTCAATCAGAGAAGGACAAATATTGTAGTAGTCCACTATTGTAAAAAGTCAAGGAAAGATTTACACAAAGAAGGAAAATTTCTTTGTTGGTAACCAGGGATGGGAGGGGAGGGGATGCTAAATGTCTCACAAACACATACACACACACATATTTTAGAAACCAAAGATTATTAGTGGTTACCAGGGGTAGGAGGGAGGGTGGAAAGAGGAAGCTTTTGTTTGTGGGGCATTGAGTTTATGATAATGGTGGTGGAATATTTTGAAAAAGGATAGCAATAATGGTAGCAGAACATGAAAAATGTCATCAATACCCTGAGCTGTAAATGGGGCGATTGTTACCATTTGGTGAATGTCTTGTGTATGTTTTCACCACGATAAAAGGAAAAAAAGAAAGAAGACACGATTTCTTACTTCTTCCAAATTAAGGCCTTGACCATGGTTTAAAAGGCTTTCTGGGCTTGAGAATTTTGGGCAATATACTTTCATAAAGAAGAGTTGATGCTTTTGAGTTGTGGTGCTGGCGAAGAATGCTGAAAGTACCATGGACTGCTAAAAGAACTAACAGATCTGTCCTGGAGGAAGTGCAGCCAGAATGCTCCTTAGAAGCAAGAATGGCCAGACTTCGTCTCACCTATTTTGGTCATGTTGTAAGAAGGGACCATTCCCTGGAGAAGGATGTCATGCTTGGTAGGGTGGAGGGTCGACGAAAGAGGGGGAGGCCTTCAACGAGATGGATTGATACAGTGGCTGCGATGATGGGCTCGAGTATAGCAGGGATTGTGGGGCTGGTGCGGGATCGGGCAGTGTTTCGTTCTGCTGTGCATGGGGTCGCTATGAGTCGGAAACGACTCGACGGCACTTAACAACAACAACATACTTTCATAAAGATTTACCGCCTCAGAAACCCAAAGGGGTGGCTATGAGTCAGAATTGACCCGATGGGAGTGGGTTGATTTTTTTGAAAGATCAGCTACTTATAAAATTAAACTCTGAGCTTGAACCTCAACTTTTTCTGTCATTTTTCATTAGAAGATAAAATTCTCCTCAGATGCTTCCAAAAGATCTTCTGACTTTCACACTTTGCCTTCTATTGTTGATTAATCATACTGAAATTTTCATTTTCTTTCTCCAATGCATTGAATTCAGTCAGCAACAGCTTTTTGACTCCTTTGTCCTTCAATTTATTTATTGCCCTGTATCTCTCAAATATTTGAGAGTAAGTGCATTTCATTTCAATGGCATTCTATATAGTTAACCACTGGCAAAAGTTTGACCTATTGTACCCTACAGCATTCCAAGGACTGTTAGTATTGCGTCTACCACCAGTGATTAGGTCTTCATTGTCACATGACCAGTGGGTAATTCATTTGCCAAATCTCGCTGCCATGTCTTCTTAGGACTTTTTCTGTCACCAATTGTCTCAGGTAAGCTTCCCTCGACCGAAATTCTAAGATGATATTTGTCTGCAGGAAGTTAATCGGGAAGTGCACTTGTAAAAATAGCATATGTGAAAAAGTGATCAAGCAAAGGCAGAATTTTTTCTGTGATGCAGTTACAAGGTACTCTTCAGAAGGCCTTACAGGGAAATCTAGATCTGAGATGGCCTTTCAGATTACACTGAAATAAGTCTTTGTAGCATTTTGACCCATCATTGGATGTGGACTATGCCAAGAAAAGGGCATAAGCTTGGATAAAGCAGCTTTGTTTGGTTGAGGACAATTTCTGATAAAGGAAATCATTTGGGCACCATTAGCATCCACTAGGGTAATGAGTACCTTATGCTACAGTATCTACTTGATAGATTTATACAAATTGGAGAACTGTATTGTTCTTTTGTTCTTGGGTATTGACAAGCAAAATATTTTAGTAGTAATTAGTGTCAAACCAATCCAAACTCACTCTGACTCATAGAAACCCCTCCTTAGGTTTCCGAGTAGATTGTCCAACCTTTCTTCTGAGGAGTGGCTGGTGGATTTGAACCACCAACCTTCTGGTCAGTAGTCAAATGTCTTAGGCACTAAGCCACAATTAGAGTAGGACTCACCATTTTTCCCCTCGGAAAATACATCTTAATCAGTTTATGCCAACAAATCCTTGTTTCTCAGGGAAGCCATTGGATGGCACATGTAAAAATGGTGTGGGAGAGGTGTCTGACCTCCTCCAACTTCACAAGTTGGAAGGAGGATCAAGATTAGCAGCTGATTTCTATGAGGCAGAGTTCAGACATTACTCTACTCTCAAATCTTCTTACCAATTCTCACACCAGCCATCCCTCTCATGGCACTCTCTACTTCTCTGCTGGGTTCCATAATTCATTGCAATGTCCACACAGAACTCACAGACAATACTTACACTTATGGGGTTTTTAGGGAAGTAACCAGTTACAATTCAGGATCAGAAACAACTCAGGATCTAGTTCTTTTATCAGAACAGCCTCTTCTCAGTAGTGCCCACAAACCAGGCATGCCTTTCTCTTACCCTCAGTCTCTTGGCCACTTGACCTTTGCCCTGCTCAAGCAAGTGTTACAAAGCTCTTTTAGCTCTGTCAATAAGTCCCTAAAGGCACCTCTCTCTACCAAAGGCATTCAACTCTAACTCTATGGATGGGAGAAATTAGCTCCACCAACTGTTTGAAGGCACCCCACTCTGCCAGCAAGCCTCCTGCTTGAAGGCACTCAATTTTCTCACTCCATGGGTCTGGAAGCCCACTGCACTGTCCCTTGCCCAATCTCCTGCCTCATCTCCTCTTAGGTTTTATGCTGAGTCTCCTGCCAGATATCTTGGTTCTGCTGCTGCTGTTTCTCTGCCACTGTTTCTTGTCCTCTCTCACCATCTCAGCAAAGTGTGAGCAATCTCTTCTGACTCCTGGGTCAAGGAGGTTCAGCACAGGGACTTCTGGTCTAAAGCACATGCTCAACTCCTGGCTCTTCTTTCTTGATTGTAGTGAAATACCCCCTTTTCAGCTCTAGGATGGCTTATTTTAAGCCAAGCAGGATGGCAAAACTAACCAATCCCCACAGTAGGATTCCATACACCTTAATTGCATGGTACCGCCCCAACAGGTGTTCTGTGCAGCTTGTTTGCATTATTAGCTAAGCTATTCAATCTCCTTGGTTGAATCACAAGCACTCCACATTTGCATAATCATTTGGTGGGAGTTACAAAGAATATGGCTAGAAGGGAAGTATATATATATATATATATATATACTTGTTGTTACATGCCATTCAGACCCGACTCATAGCGACCCCTCCTTGGGTTTCTGAGGCAGTATCACTACGGAAGTAGATTGCCCAACCTTCCTTCCGAGGAGCGGCAGCTGGTGGGTTTGAACTGCCAGCCTTCTGGTTAGCAGTCAAGTGTCTTAGGCACTACACTACCGGAGCTCCATACATATATATTGTAATTTGGGTGAAAGTTTACACAGCAAATTGGTTTTTCACTCAACAATCCATGCACATTCTATATTGTGATATTCACTGAAATCCCTGCACTGTAATAGGATTCTTTCCACTTCCTCCCTGCACCCACCCTTTCCTTTCATTATTCCTGTTCATTGCCTCCTACCCTCCTAACTCTATCTCTGGGCTAATGCTGTCCTTTTGATCCCATGTGATTGATTGCTCTAAAAGTGAATACTCTTCTGCTATTAATGTTCACCTTATATGCCTGTCTATTGTTTGGCTGTTAATTGAGGCACATGGGTTAAGTTCAGTTCCTAGCTTGAGGATTGTTGAAGGGCCATAGTCTCAGGGGTTCCACCACTCTTCATCAGACCAATAAGCCTGGTGCTTTTTATGATTTTGACTTTTGTTCTACAGTTCTCCCCACTCTATCCAGGACCCCTTATTGTGATCCCTTTCAGAGTGGTCACGGTCAGTAGTGGTAGCCAGGTACCATCTAGTTCTTCTGGGTTATGAAAATTGAGGTTCACATGATCTATTAGTTCTTTGGACTAATGTTTTCTTGCATCTTTGATTTTCTTCACTCTTCTTTGTCCCGGATAGCAGATACCAATAGTTGTACCTTAGATGGCTGCTCACAAGCTTTTAAGACCTCTAGACTCTACTCACCACAATAAAATGTAGAATATTTTCTTTATGGACTTGTTATGTCAATTGAGCTTAGTGTCCCCTGATGCTATGGTCCTAAGCCTCCATGCCCAGTGATTCATTCCCTTAAGGTATTTGCTTATGACTAAGGAGTTTTCATAACTTTGCTCCCTGTGTGCTCTACTACATTCATGGATATATTTGCAGCATGTATAAATACATAGGTAGAGATATCTTCACTTAAACCTACATGTGCTTGAGGGTGTAGTCCCATTCGCCTTCCCACTGGTCTTCAGACTGAGTGCTGTCTTAAATCTCTAGTGCTGCTATAACAGAATTATCACAAGTTGATAGCCTTAACAAACAAAGATGTACTCTCTTAGAGATTAGGAGGCTAGAAGTCTGAGTTCAAAGTGCCAGGTTTAGGGTAAGACTTCCTGTGTGTGTGTGTGTGTGTGTGTGTGTGTGTGTCACTCCTATTCCTAGGAGGATCTCACAATAACAAACTATTCAAGAACAATGTGTCTAGAATAGTGTGAGCAAGGGCAAAAGTACTGGAAAATGAGGTAAGAAAGATGATGAGGGGCCTGAAAGTCTTGAAAACAAAATAAAATTTAAATTTTCCAGCATTAGTAAATGCTTTATAGGAAATAGGGCTTTTATGGTTACCAGCATCTCTATAATTCTCATTTTCCCTTCAATTTCACCTGATAATCTATTTAATCTTGTCAAGTCCTTGTTGACTTAAAGACAGTGTTTAAAATTTATTTTATCCAAAAGTTTTAGCTGTTTTCATCAGGGTATTTGGTTTGAAAAGCCTATTTGGCCATTCTTGAAACTGAAAATCACAAGAGTTCATTTTTCAAAATCACATCTTGTCATTCCTCTGCCACAGCTGATAGTGACTGATGTCTTTAGTGAAAATGTGGTTAACTCCCTAAGACATGACAAACTTTTTAAATTGACCTTTAAACTGAGTTCATGTGGGAGTCTCAAACTTTTCTCTGAAAGTGATTGTGGTAGCCTTTGTTTCTGAGTAAACTAAACACCATCCTGAAAAGTTTCATGCAGTTATGAAAATAAACTTTTCCTCTGAATAAAGTCAAGACGTGCATTTACAAATTACAATCACAATGAACAGTGATATGTTTCTTTTCTTTGTAATATGGCCTGTATAGTGGGCTTGATAAATTGGACAGAATTGACAATTCTATTGAGCCACAATGGAAAACTAAAAGCATATCAATTACATTTCACTAATTTATATTATCTCCTTTGTGTGTGTGTGTGTGTGTGTGTGCCATCCAATGTCTCCTATGAGTGGAGAAGGGAAAAATATCCTCTAGTGACTTTATACAGCATTTTAGAGGGTCCTAAAAGTGTTCATTATGTATCAATATTGACTTAACATCAATGAGTTTGGATTTGGAAAGGTGATTTGAGTACAGAAGATTTTCTCTGTTTCTTTCATTTTTTTTTTTTTTTTCCCTGAGAGTGAGGCCTGATCTGGCAGGAAAAACATAGGTTCTTCATTTTTTTAGATCAAGATATTGGTTCTGGAATGAAAACCGTATTCCAAGTAAAAAAGTATTGAGAATGGTGCATGCATAAGTTTCTGCCAGTGACAATAGCTTTCTATGCACAGAATGGTGTTTATTTCTGATCTTGAGTTGGTCTGTGAGTTTACTTTGCAAGACAAATATTTTTTTGCTGCCATCAGAAGCAAAGTCAGGATTTTTACTTTACTTTAGAATCCATATGACTCTTATGGGGTCATAGTAGAAAAAGTGAAAGAAAGGCATCTTATTTATAAGGTCTTTTGAGAAGAAAGCGAATGGATTAACTGATAAACTGTATAAGGAAAGATATCCAGAAAGCACAATACCATTCATGTCTGTTTTGAGGATTTGAGAGAATAAAGCACTTTCCGTGTGGTCTTGTAATGTAAGTACACTGGAAGCTTTGATATGAAATAAATAAATAAAAATTTGCTAGTGGGGTGGGATGAAACAAAACAGAGTATATAATTGTGAAATACTTTAGCAGGTGGAATATGTCATATATATGTATGTGTGTGTGTGTGTGTGTGTGTGTGTGTATATATATATATGGCTGGGATATCAGGGAAAAATGGAAACGAAGGAATAATTACAGCATTTAGTGGCCAGAGGTGCTGTACAAATAGAAACAGGTTTTCTAATTGGTGATAGGGGTATTCGATGGCTCTTTCTCAGAAGTATGATTCTGTTTTTGCAAGAGAAATATAGTTTACTAGTTGAATGCTTTCTTCTCCTCTAGATGGATATTGGAGAAATTTGAGAAAGGAGTCTGTAATGTATAACCTGTTATCCACTGACTGAACAGCCTTATAATTTAACCACAAAAGTACAGTGCAAAAAATCTAACAGTGGTATGGTAGTTAAGGTTATGTGTCAGCTTGGCTAGGCCTGGTTTTGAGTGGGTGGGCAGTTGGATATAGTTATTCCCCATGGCTGGTAATCAACTCCATGATAGAATCTACTGGAGCATCTGAGTAGCTGCCTTAAGAATGTGGTCTGCTTCCAGTATATGAGGAGAAGTTTTGAGAAAGGTCTCTGCAGCTTTATGGCCTGCTTAGACCCTGCATGTAACCGAGTCTTCATTTAACAGCCTGCCATGTTTCCTGCTGATCTTGGGAATGCCTCTGGACTTGAAATAGTGGCCTTTCATGTCGTTTGGAAATACTGTGACTGTGCCATTTCATTTTTCAGCTCTGGGTTTGTTAGCCTCAGCAGCCAGAAGCTGAATGAGTGAAGAGACACCTGCAGCTCCAGTGGGTTGGGAGCAAGAGATAGAGCTGAAGCCCAAGGTCAAGGGGCTTTCACCCAGCCCCTAGAGCTTGGCACTTTAAACTCAGACTTTTAGCCTCCAAAACTGTAAAAGAATATACTCCTGTTTGTTAAAGCCACCTACTTGTGGTATTTCCATTAGAGCAGCATGAGCTAATCAAAACAAGTGGCTGTACAAGTAAGTTGTCACTGGGGAAATAAATTCTGGGTAGGGACTTCAGTTAAGGCAGCAAGCCCTGAGAATTTTTGTTCAAGAGTGATTTTTTTAAAAATATATTCCATTTTATATCTGCTACATTGTGTCTAAATGTGTAAAAGTGGTTTTACTCTTAATAAGAAAATGGGAGGAAAGTATTTAGTGCAATATATGTTGATCAGGAAAAGATCTAAAGCAGAATTTAAAAGATGGAGGACTGTGGGGTGGTAAATTACCTGGTATGGCTTTTCTAGCCATAAGTCTTCGAAAACTCCGTGGTGGAATTTGGTGTGAGCAACTGATGAGCTCCTGATTGTAAAGGTTATCCACCTGGCGTATTGTTCAATGTTCTGGGAAGTTCACTCTCTCTCAGAATTCTGATGTCATAAATGGCTAGTTTGGCCACTCTACCAGGCTCAAAAGGAGGCCTCCTAGAGACAGAAGTCTCTCTCTGACTGCTGGCTGAGGAGGACATGCTGCTGAGAGAAATGTGCTCCCAAGAGAAACATGCTTCTGAGAGACATGTGTCCCTAAGAGACATGCACTTCTGGGAAAGAGATGCAAGAGACATGCATTGCTGAGAGAGACACCGAGAGACACACACTGCTGGGAGAGAGACTGAGAGAGAATGTTGGCTGAAAGATGGCAGGCTGAGAGAGACTGAGTGTCCTGAACTTGAATTGTAGCCTGATGCTTCCCTAATAAACCCCATAATCTGTGAGTTCTGTGTGGCCACTGCAAAGAATTATTGAACCCAGCAGAAAGGTGGAACCATAATCTACCTTTGAGTGGATTATGGTGGTAAGTGCTGTGAGAGGAACAGTTGGTGTCAGGGTTGGTGAAATGGCTGGAGGGGGGCAACATGTCTGGCCTCTCAGGGATAGGCCTTGGGCTACTGATGGTGATTCTGTCTTTCTCTTGTGCAGTTAGAGGAGGTCAGAAGATGTGGCCTCCCTGCCCCTTTGGCAAGGACAAAATATGTATGGCATTAAATACCTCAAGCAACAAGAAAAGGCTTTTATTGTTGTTAGCTGTCATGGAGTCAGTCCTTGACTTGTGGTGATCACATGCACAACTGAACAAAACACTGCCTAGTTCTGAACCATCCAATGGTGGTGGTTGCACATGAGGTGTGTTGGCTAGGAATCAAACCCAGGTCTTCCATATGAAAAGTGAGAGTTCTATCACTGCTCCCAGGAAAGATAGAAATTTCTTATTTATTACAACTATATTGATTTTTGACTTGAGGAGGTTTGTTTGACCCAATGCATTACTTAAAATATGGCCCTTCTAGCCATAGTCCTCCATTTTATAATGTGTTGTAAATTCTAGTTCTATGCCAGTGATATGGTCTCACTTTGGAGTGAGTTGTTCATTATGTTAATGAGGCAGTATTATGGTTCCAGGCATCTTGAGTCACCACCTTACTGCACAGGGTGACTCTGGTAAGCACCCTTACCCCAATCACTTCCCTACACACCCTTGTACCACTTTGCTCAAGTAAGGAGAATTCCCTTGAGGGTATAGTCTGCATCTAGTACATATATTTATGAAAGCTCTAGCAAAGATTTCACTGTTGTTCTGGGTCTTGCATCTGATCTGTCATTGTCTCATCCCTGACTCTTAGGATTTGTGTCAGCAGTCTATCATCTGACCTAATTCCAGACTTCTGAAGTTCTATGAGCCAGTGGCCTATTGTCTCATCTACCAAATTGGGTTCATTAGCCCCTGCAACCACATGAGCCAGGAGCCGCCTCAAGACTGATCGCTGACCTACTGTGATGGTTATGTTTGTATGTCAACTTGGCTAGGCCTGGTTGACTGGCTGGGGAGCTGGATGCAGTATTCCCCATGATGAGACTGGTAATTAACTCCATGATGCAGTCTACTGTGAGCAGCTGAGTAGCTGCCTTTGGGTATGTGGTCTGCTTTCTGTACATAAGGAGAAGCTTTGAGAATGGTCTCTAACCTTTGGCATGCTTAGACCCTACATGTAGCCATGTCACTGCTCAGCAGCCTGCTATGCTCTGCTGTCCTTGGGACTTAAAATGGACCTAAGTTAAAGGCCTGTCGTGTGGTTTGGTAACATCGGGACTGTGCCTTTTTACTTGTCAACCTTGGGGATTCTCAGACTCAGCAGCCAGCAGCTGTCTGAGTGAAGAAACGCCTCTAGCTCCAGTGGGCTGGGAGCAGGAGGCAGAGCTGGACCCCAAGGTTGACGGGCTTTCACCCAGCCTCTAGAGCTTGGCACTTTAAACTTGGACTTAAAGCCTCCAAATTGTAAGAATAAACTCCTGTTTGTTAAGGCCATCCCATTTGTGGTTTATTTCTCGTCAGA
>NW_006921817.1:3009716-3016424 GCF_000298275.1 Orycteropus afer afer | reverse complement strand
GGGTTTGAACCACCAGCCTTCTGGTTAGCAGTCAAGTGCCTTAGCCACTATGCTACCAGAGCTCCCCAGTAGTCACTAGTTCTTCTTAAAATATCTTGTAGCACTTCAAGATTTTGGACGTATGTTTGTAAGTATCATCTTTCTCCAGGTGTTTAGGTAGGGTGAATGAGGCACATTCTGATTCAGATCAGGGAACCCTCTCACAAGGATCAACACATGGGTGCTGTCTAGGTACTGGTGACTGATTTTGACATAAAATGATAAAGTTCAAAGATTATTTTAGAAAATTATCAGATTAATGAGCCACACATTTTAGAATTTCCATTATAGGAAATAATCTCTATTTTAAGTTTTTCCTTCAAAAGGTTATTTATATAGAGTTTTACATAATAAAAGTTAAATGCTCAGAAGGAGGCAGGTTAATAGTTAAATATGAGACCTGTCCTTTAATTTGTTTCAAAACATTTCAGGATTTGTACTTACATGGTAAACTATTGTGCTGCTGAAGAAACCAACATGTGCTACAGAATTAGGTTAGCAGTTTTTTTCTCAAGGGTTTCCAAAATGTTTATTTGTGAGACAGTGTGGTGGTTATGTTTTTTTGTCAACTTGGCTGGGCCTGGTTGAGTGGATGGACAGCTGGATGTAGTATTCCCCATGATGAGAGCAATAATCAACTCCATGGTAGAATCTACTGTGAGCAGCTCAGTAGCTGCCTTTAGGGCTCTGGTCTGCTTCCTGTATATAAGCAGAAGACTTGGAGAATGGTCTCTAGTTTATGACATGCTTGGACCCTGCATGTAGCTGTGTCATTGTTCAGCAGCCTGCCATGCTCTGCTGACCTTGGGATTTACAATGCACTTAAATTAATGGCCTGCTGTGTGGTTTTGTAACATCAGGACTGTGCCTTTTTACTTGTTAACCTTGGACTTCTAAGCCTCAGCAGCCTGCAGCTGTCTGAGTGAAGAAACACTTCTAGCTTCAGTGGGCTAGGAGCTGGATGCAGAGCTGAAGCCCAAGGCTGAGGGGGCTTTCACCCGGCCCCTAGAGCCTGGCACTTTGAATTCGGACTTAAAGCCTCCCAATTGTAAGAAAATAAACTTCTGTTTGTTAAGGCCATCCTATTTGTGGTATATACTTGTCAGAGCGGCACTAGGTAACCAGAACAGACAGCTATAGGCTTCCAACCTGTAATAAACAGATCCCTATGGTCATAACAAGAGGTCTCTGAATCCATGTGAGCAACAACTGTTGTTAGTAACCTGAATGCATCATGTCTTGCACATCTTTATATACTGCTATTATTTTTTCAATAGGCAACCTACTTCCGTAGTGATACCACCTCAGAAATCCAAGGAGAGGTCGCCATGAGTCGGGTCTGACTTGATCACAACAATGATAATATAAAATAACATATATTGTAAAACATTACTAAATAATGTCCTAACCAATTGATTATCCTAGTAAACATAGTCTTCCAGTGCAATTGCAATCAAGTGGCGGGTCCACAAACTTTTTTTTTTTTTTTTTTAATTTTGTAAAGCAGTTGAAACTGTGGCAACTGGAAGTCAAGAGATGCTTGGAGCTTTCTTTTCTTTTCTTTCTTTCTTTCTTTTTTTTTTTTTTTTTTTTTTAAGCTGAAAGAGACAAGGAATGATCCTCCCCTAGAGTTTTCAGTAAAAAATATGGCCCAGCCTACATATGGATTTGAATCCTAGCTTCCAGATCTATGAGACATAAATTCCTGTTCTTATAAGCCACCCAATTTGTGTAATTCTGTTATAGCAGCCCTAAGCAAGTAATAAAGTCAGTTAAAAAAACCCTGAAACACAAAGATATTTTGTTTTTTGGTATGACTATATTTTGTCTAGCATAGTGCCTAAAGCACTTGACTGTAAACCAGAAGGCTGGTGGTTCAAATCCACCAGCCATTCCTAGGAAGGAAGATGGGGCAATCTACTTCTGTAGTGATACTGCCTCGGAAACCCAAGGAGGGGTCGCTATGAGTCGGGTCCGACTCGAAGGCACATAACAACAACAACAACATATTTTGTCTTATTTACTAGAACGAGTCATATTTTACACTTGGCATAGGAATTTTTTGCCGTAAGTTTTACTTCCATAAAGATTTATCACCTTGGAAACCTAACGGGGCTTGCTATGAGTCAGAATCAACTCGATGGCAGTGGGGTGTTTTTTTGTTTTTTTTTTTACAGTTAGGATCACTGCCTCTCTCCACCTTTTCCACTCCTACTTACTTGCCATTCTTGCACTCATGTTATGTGGTTTTGAAGCGACTGAAAGGCTTTTTGGGATACAGCAAGGGGGAACGTGAGCTCACAGAACATTATTATTGACTTTGCTGTTGTTACTGGGTGCCATCAAGTTGATTTCAAGTCATGGGAACTCCAGGTGGCAGAGTAGAATTACGCTATATGATTTTTGTAGTGCCTAAGGCACTTGACTGCTAATCAGAAAACTGGTGGTTCAAACCCACCAGCCACTCCTTGGAAGGCAGGTTGGGCGATTGCTTCCGTAGTGATACCGCCTCGGAAAACCAAGGAGATGTTGCTATGAGTCAGGTCTGACTTGACGGCACATAACAACAACAACAAATCATTACAGGAGCAGATCTACAAGTCTTTCTCCATTGAGCTGCTGAGTGGGTTCGAACTGCCAATCTTTTGGTTAGCAGCAAGCATGGTAACCATTGTGCTATCAGGGCTCCTTAATTTGAGATTAAAACGGTATAACTGAGAAGTTCAAATTCGCAATATCTGGATGACACAAATGGTTAAATATTGGGCTACTAATGAAAGGTTGAAGGTTTGAACTCACCAAGAGGCACCTTGAGCTCACACAGGTACCTGCTTATGCATTTCACAACTGTAAAAATTTTAGGGTGCTTACACTCTGAAACACATTGGGTCTCCATGAGTCAGAATCAAATATATAGCAACTGTTTTATCCTTTATTTTTTGTTTGTTTTATATCCTACAACATTAATTATTGTTGGGCACCCAGTGTAGGAAAGATCTCCAGGAACACTTCCACCACCCATTGTGTGACTTACCTAGCTTCATGACATGGGATGCAAGGCAGGCCATATCATGATATGCACATGTCCTGTACTCACTAAAACTCACATGTCCTATAGTCCCTGCAATAAATGCAATAGTGCAGCAGAGGAGAAATCATGTTTGAAACATACCAAGGGACATTTTGTGAAGAATTTTCTAATACTCAGAAATTTTTAATCTATAAGCAAAGGATTTATTCTATGGATCCCTAATCTAAATTATCAACAGTAAAAAACAAACTTCTTAATGCTAGAGAAAGAGCAGAATTCTTTCCATTATTTCTATAAGAAAATTATACTTCAAAATCACTATCATATAAAGAGGTGATTAAACAGTATGCAGCCAAATAAATAGGAAAAAGAGTGTCAGAGAAGTATGCCCAGTATTAATTAATAAAAATAGTATATCATCTTTTGGATTTTCAGTAGATTTTCAAAGTTGTAATTTGTTATGATTATTTTTCTTAACCTAAGTAAATAGTTTCTTTTATAGCTGAGATAGTATATGATCAAATGTAGGAGTCAAATCAGACTTCTACAATTCAGATATCTATTAGAATTTCACCAAAACCTGAATAGTGCTCCTAACTTCTAAAGTTCATACTTATTGGCAGAGTCCATAAGAACTTATTTTTCAGTTTGTGTAATATCTCTGGTTGCTCCAGTTTATGCTATTCTCAGTAATTTCACATTCAGTTGTGCCTTGCATTTTCTCTAGAGATGTCAGCCACACTCTATTTGACCTCCAGAAAGTCTTCATTGAGTATAGATGATTATCACGTCAACAATTCACTTGCTTTCAGTTGGCTTGTTGTTGTTAAGTGCTCCAACTCCTAACAATGCTATATACAACAGAACAAAACACTGCCCAGTCCTGTGGCATCTTCACAATCCTTGCTATGCTTGAGCCCATCGTGCAACCACTGCATCAGTCCATTTGGTTAAGGGTCTTCCCCTTTTTTCTTGACCCCTTACTTTACCAAGCATGATATCCTTCTCCAGAGACTGGTCCCTTCTGACAACACAATCAAAGTAGGTGACACAAAGTCTGGCCATACTCACTTTTAAGGAGCATTCCAGTTACACTTCTTCCAGAACAGATAGGTTCTTTCTCTGGCAGTCCATGGTATTTTTAGTATTCTTTACCAACACCGTAATTCAAAGGCATCAACTCCTCTTCAGTCTTCCTTATTCATTGTCCAGCTTTCACATGCATATGAGGTGATTAAAAATACCATGCCTTGAGTCAGGTGCACCTTAGTCTTCAAAGTGATATCTTTACTCCTTTATGTTTTAAAGAGGTCTTTTGCAGCAGATTTGCCCAGTGCAATATGATGCTTCCATAGGTGTTGATTGTGGATACAAATGAAAAGGAAATTCCTTACAGTTTCATTTTTTTTTTTTTTTCTCCATTTATTGTGATGCTGCTAACTGGTCCAGTTGTGGAGATTTCTGCTGTCTTTATGTTGAGGTGTAATCCACACTGAAGATTATAGTGTTTGATCTTCATCAGTAAGTGCTTTAAGTCCTCTTCACTTTCAACAAGCAAGATTATGTCACCTGCATATCACAGCTTGTTAATGAGTCTTCCTCCAAACCTGATACCAAGTTTTTCTTCAGATAGTCCAGTGTCCCAGATAATTTTCTCAGAATACAGATTGAATAAGTATGGTGAAAGGATACAACCCTGAAGCACACCCTACCTGATTTTAAACCATGCTATATCTCCTTGTTCTGTTAGAACAACAGCCTCTTAGTTTATGTACAATTTCCTCATGAGCACAATTAAGTGTTCTAGAATTCCCATTCTTTGCAATGTTATCTATAGTTTGTTATGATCCACACAGTCAAATGCATTTGCATAGTCAATAAAACAGGTAAACATCTTTCTGATATTCTTTGTATTCAACATCGATCTGACATCAGCAATAATATTCCTAGTTCCACATACTCTTCTGAATTCAGCTTGCATTTCTGGAAGTTCGCTGTCAAGATACTGTTGCAACTATTTTTGAATTATCTTCAGTAAAATTTTACTTACATGTGATATTAATGATAGTGTGTGATAACTGCTCTGATGGTTAGCAAGTCTAACTTCAACCTCACTGCATTGTAGCCACATGACTGAGAATTCAAATATATTTGTGTCCAAAGAGTAAATGTGGCACATATCCACAAAATTGAAAATTGTGCCTGGCTGGACTCCAAATGTGGTATTGAAAAGAACACGTCAGCCAAGTCTGTAACATCATACTAGTCTCCCTTGGCCTGCTGCATTTCCTGTGTCATCTCTATTATGTCAAGTACAGAGGAAGCAATCAGAGGAATCACCTTATCCCATCTCCAAAAACAAAAACAGACAGACAAACAAACAAATCAGTTACCATACAGTTGATTCTAACTCATAGCAACATGAACTTTTGTGTTATAGAATAAAATTGGTCCATAGAGTTTTCTTATCTGCAATCTTTGTAGAGGCATTTTTTCAGCCCTATCTTCCAAGGCACTGCTGAGTGGGTTTGACTCTTCAACACTGTTAGTAGGTGGATACAAACCATTTGTGCCACCTAATCCTCTGTAGTTTAGTATTATCTTCTGAGAACTGTTGTGTTAAGTCCTGGTTAGACAGGACTATTAAAAAGAGAGGGAAAAAAAAAATCACAACTCCCCCTTTAATAATTTCTTAATGAGAGCTGTGATCTCTTGTTGCCATAAAATTCTCTAATGCTTAGTTTACCACTGAGAAAGTTTGGGCAATTCCAAGACCCCCATTTATCACAGCCAATTAAATTTGGATGAAAGATGAAATTAGCAGATAACCTTCATAAAAAGGAGAACATGCTCCATACACACACAATACCCATCCCAAACATGCATTCAGGAAAAAAAAAAAAGAAAATCATCATTATGTTTGAAAGTATGAGAATCATACTTTCCAAATTGTAACTTTACCCTGTCTTGTGTCCCTTTATCAGCACCCTAAGCTCTCCCAGGTTCTCCTCAGTACAGATCAAAGCCCAATCCTGTCTCCCACAGAGAATTACTTTATGACGACCTCTATCTAACATTCTTAAGAAAGCTTTGTTTACCAGCCCCAGCCCACTTCACCCTTTTGTGGCATGCGTTCTAAGATCCCTTGTTGGAAATTAAGCAAGCAGATCTTACCTCTCAGTCAATGAGTTTCAGATTTTATAGTTTAGCCTTTAATTGAGAGAGTAAATTCCCCAAGACTAGAATAAAAGCTATTTGCCACTGAGTCAATTCTGACTAATGGAAACTATCTACGTGTCAGAGTACAATTGTGATCTATGGGGTTTTCAATGGCTGATTTTTCATAAGTACATTGCCAGGCCTTTCTTCCAAGGTGCCTCTGAGTGAACTCAAACCTCCAACCTTCTGGTTAGCAGCTGAGAATGCTAACCATTGGTATCACTCAGAGATGCCCAGACTGGAACACATTGAGCAAATGTGTCTTGGCACTTAAAAAAATCAAAGCAGAACCAGGGCAGCTCCCCAAACTTCACCCACTACAACAAGTTAGTTATCATTTCTATGCCTTTACGAAGCCAGCAGCCGCTTCAGGATTAGTCCTATCAATTCAAATGGCACAGTATCTATGGCATTTGACT
>NW_006921817.1:2997435-3009198 GCF_000298275.1 Orycteropus afer afer | reverse complement strand
ACTCCCTCTTTCTACTGAGGAAGGGGCAAAAAGAGAAAGATGTGTGTGTGCATCATCAATAGCTTTAATTGAGTTACTCTGCTGGTAAAAGGAACATTTCTGCAGGATGTGGAAAAGGCATGAGAAGGTTTTCCAAGATTGATCTTACTTTATATTTTATAAAAATTGCCTCTTTTTCTTTCAGAAAGGCTATTAAAAAAAAAAAAAAAAACAGCGTTGTAAACAATAGCCAGGGAATAAAATTTTTAATTAATTTGCCTTTTCCTTCCACTAACTGGCTATCCACTTAGCCATTTCCCCAGATTTAGATCTATTGCGGACACATTCCATTGATAACACTTATCCAAATAATGTGCTTTAGGCTTTTACCACTTCACACAATGGCTGGCAGGCAGCCACTCAGGCATCAAGTCCTCATCATAATTTATGTATTTTTTCCCCATAATATTAATGTATTGGTTATTCTGATCTGTGGATTTAAAACACAACCCTGCTCATGCACCAATGTGAAATAACATGAAGGGTCATATTGTCAAATAAGACTCACACATATCAGACAGCATACTCAGTACCAAGCTTTTCTTATAATTTAAAGAATTCAAATAATCTTGAAGTTCAGGCAAAACAGGGAAAGGTCCAGGATGTCCAATGCAGCTCCTCAGATGTGATCTCCACCTATGTTAATATTTGTCAATATATGAGGAACTCTGGTAGCGTAGTGCCTAAGGCACTTGACTGCTAACCAGAAGCCAGGTGGTTCAAACCCACCAGCCACTCCTCAGAAGGAAGGTGGGGCAATCTACTTCCATAGTGATACCACCTTGGAAACCCAGGGAGGGGTCGCTATGAATTGGGTGCAACTCGATGGCACATAACAACAACAACAAGTGATGTATGCAGTCATCTTACACAGAAATAACTCATACTTTTCATTAAAAGAAGTCCATTTTATATTAATCAGATAATAATTAAGATGGCATTTGCTACAGAACCACGGCCCATGAAGGTATGACTTCTGTTTGTTGGCCCAAGCAGTGCTAGAGAACCAGATTCACCCTGCTAAGAAGAATTCCAAAGATAATAACTCTCCTTCTAGAAAATGGCATTGGCTTGTTTGCCAGGAAGTTTGTCATTAACATATCTACAGCAAAATTTAACTAGGCCACCTTAATTCTTCCCTGGGAGTACTTCCCTACCCTGGTAAAGGAATATAATGAATTATAGACTGATTGCTTACCATCTACTTCCTAGTACCTAACTTTGTTTTTGTAATTGATTCTTTTCTCCAGAATGAGACCTCCAATTATAAATTTCAGCTTCCCCAAAACTGGAATCGATCCCTGTCTTCACTGCAAAAGAAGTATTAAAGTACCAGCTCATCTTCTCTCTCAACTCTTCTCTAACTTGCCTTCTCCCCTGCATTTTACCCAACCTCCTACATGCCTGCATCATTTATATGACTTAATCTTCCTATTACATAATAAGCACATTCAGGGGAAGTACTATGCATTCTTAATCTTGATATTCCTCTTCACACTGAATACTGTACCATTTATCTTATGTGGTTGCTAAGATCCATTGAGTTAGCTCCAACTCATAGCGACCCTATGCACAGCAGAATGAAACACTGCCTGTCCTGTGCCAGCCTCACAATCTATGCTATACCTGAGCTCATTGTTGCAGCCACTGTGTTAATCCATCTCATTGAGGGCCTTCCCTTTTTTCACTGACCCTCCACTTTACCAAGCATAATATCTTTCTCCAGGGAATGGTCCCTTCTTAAAACATGACCAAAGTGGGTGAGACAAAGTCTGGCCATTTATATTACAGCAGTTTAATTATATCTGTTGAATATATACATGGATGAATGAATTAGACACCAAAAGTAGAAGCCATATTTTCTGCTTATATTGTAATCCCTGAGGCAGAATTACAGTGTAAGTATATCTCTAAATCTGTACCAGCTGATTATGTCATCAGTCTGATATATTTGTTAGGGTCAAGGATAGACTATTTCAATAAAGAAATAAAATTGCAGAGACATAAAGATATAAAAATTTTATTTCTCTCTCGTAAAGCACTGAGCTAATATTATGCCTTTGATCAATTGTGCTATCTATCAATGGACTAAAGATATTGGCGAAGCTCTACCATCCTCAACATGAGGCTTTCATAGTTATGGCAGTCATCACATTTCCAGCCAGCTTTTAGGAGGCAATTGAAGGCCAAAGAAACAAATCATCTTTCAAACAAGTGATACATAAATTGCATTCATCAGTTCTTCCATCTTCTGTTTGTAAAATCATAGTCACATGATCACAAGAGTAGACTAGAAAACATATCACCTGATCGTCTATGTGGTGATAAACCAGACTAAAAAATTAATTATAATGTATAGGATAGGATAGACTAGGTTATGTTGTGGTGATTGTCAATCCTACCTCCACGTTTTGTTGTTCATCAGTTTTCATGTCTGTAATAGGTCAGCTGGGAAATTGTTCAATATATTCTCTTTGGTCTTACTCTGAGAGCCTGCCTAGTTGTACCTCTACTCCATAGAAACATTAGGTGCTGTTCAGAGGAAATTAAAAAAAAAAAAAATTCTTGATTGCCTTGTATTGGGTCTGGCCCAGTAATGCTACATAACACTTCCATTACACATTCACTGGTTTAAAAAAAAAAAAAAATGACCAGAACTAGTCATGAAACTCCAACCAACTACAGAGTATCATGAAGTGCAAGTCTACTATGCACAAAGAAAGTAGAGAGTTTCCAGTATTTAGGAAATATTGTTTAACGCACTCCAGAAAAGGTGAAGAATGGAGTTAGCTTTATAATTAGCAATATTCAACACTGACTCCCCCTACCTCTGATAAAGTAAAATCAATATAATTTTCTAATTACATGAAAATAATAGGTTTTTCTACTATATTCATACTATGCAAGGGGAGAAACTTTCCAAAAGAGATAGTTTATAATCAGTGTCTTACTCAATATCTTATGAGCATCAAGACTTGACATTGGAGAACAAGTTTCCTCTGTACTAAACCATATATGGTTGGGATGGAATTTACTTCAATTCCATTAGTAGGCACTTATTGGCCTAAATCAATCAGCAAAATCTTATCAACCCTTTGGCAGTAACTGGTTCCAAAGTAGGCATATGATTTAAATTAGTCTGTTTTTGCTTTTGTTGTTGTTAGCTGTCATTGAATTGACTCTGACTCACCCTATGGACAGCATAACGAAACACTGCCCAATTGTGCACCATCCTCACAATCCTTGCTATACTTGAGCCCAACTGTGGTAGTTAAGGTTATGTGTCAACTTGGCTGGGCTTGGTTTTGAGTGGCTAGTCAGCTGTTTATAGTTCTTCCCCATAATGAGACTGGTAATCAATTCCATGGTGGAATCTACTGTGAGCAGCTGAGTAGGTGCCTTAGGGATGTGGTCTGTTCCAGTATATATGAAGATGCTTTGAGAAAGGTCTTGATCTTCTTAACACATTTGGATCCCATTTGGCCAAGCCATCAGTGAATGCCCTGCTATGATTTCTGCTAATCTTGGGACTGTGTCTGGACTTGAATTAGTGACCTGCCATGTTGCATGATAATCTTTGGACTATATCATTTTACCTGTCAAACTTGCCATAGCAGCCAGCAGATGCTTGAATTAAGAAAATTCTAGCTTCAGTGTGCTGGTAATAAGAAGCAGAGCTGAAACCCAACATCAGGAGGCCTTCATCCAACCCCTAGAACTGGCACTTTGAACTCAGACTCCTAGCCTCCTTAACTGTAAGAGAATGTATCCCTGTTTGTTAGTCATCCTTTCATGATATTTTCTGTTAGAGCAGCACTAGAGGTAACTAAAACACCAACGTTGCAGTCACTGTGTCATTTCATCTTACTGAGCATCTTCCACTTTTTCCTTGACCCTCTACTTTACCAAGTATGATATCCTTCTCCAGAGAATGATCCATTCTGATCACATGACCAAAGTAGGTAAGACAAAGTCTGGTCATTCTCAATGTTTACAAGGAGCATTCTGACTTCACTTCCTCCAGGACAGATTTCTTTATTCTTCTGCCAGACCGTGGTGTTTTCAATATTCTTTACCAATATCACAATTCAAAGGCATCAACTCTTCTTTGGTCTTTCTTACTCATTGTCCAGCTTTCACATCCATATGAGACAATTGAAAATACCATGCCTTCTATTGTTGTTGTTGTTAGGTGGCATCGAGGTGTCTCCAACTCATAGAGATCTTATGTACAGCATAAAGAAACCCTGCCTGGTCCAGTGCCAGTTCTACGATCCTTGCTATACTTGAGCCCATTGTTGTAACCACTGTGGCAATCCATCTTGTTTAGGGTTTTCCCTTTTTTTGTTGACTCTCTGCTTTACCAGTCATGAGATCCTTCTCCAGGGAATGGCCCCTTCTTACAACATGACCAAAGTAGATGAGGCAAAGTTGGCTATTCTCACTTCCAAGAAGCACTGCAGCTGCACTTCTTCTAGGACAGATTTGTTCATTCGTTTAGCAGTCCATGGTACTTTCAGCATTCTTTACCAACACCACAACTCAAAAGCATCGACTCTTCTTGGGTCTTCCTTATTCATTGTCCAGCTCTCACATACATATGAGGCAATTGAAAATACCATGGCTTATGTCAGACCCACCTTAGTCTTCAAGGAGATATCTTTGCTCTTCAGCATTTGAAAGAGGTCATTGTAGCCAATTTGCCCAGTGCTACACATTGTCTGAGAGCTCTGGTAGCATAGTGGCTAAGGCACTTGACTGCTAACCAGAAGGCTGGCAGTTCAAACCCACCAGCCACTCCTCGGAAGGAAGATGGGGCAATCTACTTCCGTAGTGATACTGCCTCGGAAACCCAAGGAGGGGTCGCTATGAGTCGGGTCCGATTCGATGGCACATAACAACAACAACAACAACACATTGTCTAGAAGCTCTGGTAGCATAGTGCCTAAGACACTTGACTGCTAACCAGAAGGCTAGTGGTTCAAAACCACCAGCCACTCCTCAGAAGGAAGGTTGGGCAATCTGCTTCCGTATTGATACTGCCTCAGAAACCCAAGGAGGGGTCGCTATGAGTTGGGCCGACTCAATGGCAAAGAACAACAGCAACATACATTGTCTGATATCTTGACTATTGCTTCCATTGGTGTTGACTGTAATATCAAGTAATATGAAGTTTTTAACGTCAATCTTTTCTCCATCTATCGTGATTCTGCTTATTGATCTAGTTGTGAAGGCTTGTATTTTCTTTATATTAATGTGTAATCCATGCTGCATAATGTACTCTTCAATCTTCATCAGTAAGTGCTTCAAGTAATCCTCACTTTCAGCAAGCAAAGTTGTGTTGTCAGCATATTGCAAGTTGTTAATGAGCCTTCCTCCAATCCTGATGCCACATTCTTCTTCATACAGTCCAGCTTCTCGGATTATTTGTTCAGTGTTCAGATTGAATGAGTATGGTGAAGGGATACAATCCTGACACACTCCCTACTCGATTTTAAACCATGCAGTATCCCCTTGTTCTGTTTGAATGACAGCCTCCTGGTCTGTAAACAGGTTCCTCATGAATACAATTAAGTGTTCTGGAATTCCCATTCTTCTCAAAGTTATCCATAATTTGTTATGACCCACACAATCAAATGCTTCTGCATAGTCAATAAAGCACAACTAAATATCTTTCTGGTATTCTTTGCTTTGAGCCAAGGTCCATCTGACATCAGCAATGATATCCCTCATACCACGTTCTTTTCTGAATCCAGCTTGCATTTCTGGAAGTTCTCTGTCAATAAACTGCTGCAACCATTTTTGAAATATCTTCCATAAGATTTTACTTGCATGCAATATTAATGATGTTGTTTGATAATTTCCCATTTTGTGGGATCACCTTTTTTGGAATGGGTACAAATATGGATATTTTCCAGTCAGTTGGCCAGGTAGCTGTCTGCCAAATCTCTTGGCTTAGCTGAGTGAGTGCCTCCAGCACAACATCCATTTGTTGAAACATCTCAATAGATATTCCATCAATTCCTGGATCCTGGGTTTTTGTACTTCCTTCAATGTAGCCTTGACTTTTTCCTTCAGTACCATCAGTTCTTGATCATATCCCACGTCTTGAAATGGATGAGCATTGACCAATTCTTTTTGGTACAGTGATTCTGTGTATTCCTTCCATCTTCTTTTGATGTTTCCTGTGTCATTCAATAAATTGCCCATAGAACTTTTCAATATTGCAACTTGAGGCTTAAATTTTTTCCTCAGTTTTTTCAGCTTGAGAAATGTTGAGTGTGTTCTTCCCTAACTCCAAATGTTTGCACATTCCCTTATAATAATTAATTTTGTCTTGAGCTGCTCTTTGAAATCCTCTGTCCAGTTCTTTTATCTTGTCATTTCTTCCATTTGCTTTAGCTACTTTTCACTCAAGGTCAAGTTTTAGCCTTTTTTTAAATCAATTTTGGTCTTTTCTTCCTTTCCTGTCTTTTTAATGACCTTTTGCTTTCTTCATGGATGATGTTCTTGATGTCATTCCACAATTCCTCTGGTTTTTTTCTTTCCTTTTTTTTTTTATTATTGGTGTTCAATGCATCAAATCTATTCATTAGATGGTCTCTAAATTCAGGAGTGATATATTTAAGGTCATATTTTGGCTCTTGTGGACTTGTTTTAATTATCCTCAACTTCATCTGGAACTTGCATATGAGCAGTTAATGGTCTGTTCCACAATTGGGTCCTGGCATTGTTTTGCCTGAGGATACTGAACTTCTCCATAGCCTCTTTTCACAGATGTAGTCAATCTGATTCCTGCATACTCCATCTGGCAAAGTCCACATGCATAGCCACCATCTGTGTTTTTGATAAAAGGTATCTGCAATGAAGAAATCATTTGTCTGGCAAAATTCTATCACGTTATTGCCAGCATTATTTCTATCAGCAAGTCCAAATTTTCCAGCTATCTGTTATTCTTCATTTCCAGCTTTTGCTTGATAATCGACACATCTTGATTCCATGTTTGGTCAATTTCAGACTAGAGAAGTTGCTAAAAATCTTCAATTTCCTCATCTTTGGCTTTAGTGGTTAGTGCATAAATTTGAATAATAGTAGTATTAACTGGCCTTCCTTGTATGCATATGGATGTTATCCTATCACTGACAGCACTGTACTTCAGGATAGATCATGAAGGATTCTTTGTGATGATGAATGTCATGCCATTCCTCTTCAACTTGTCATTCCCAGAATAGTAGACTATATGGTTGTCTGATTTACAATGGCCAAAACAAGTCCCTTTCAACTCACTAATGCCTAGCATATCAATTTTTATGTACTCCATTTCATTTTGATAACTTCCAAATTTCCTAGATCCATATATTATACATTCCATGTTCTGACTATTAATGGATGTTTGTAGCTGTTTCTTTTCATTTTGAGTCATGCCACGTCAGCAAATGACGGTCCCAAAAGTTCTACTTTATCCATATCATTAAGGTCGGTTCTGCTATGGAGAGGCATCTCTTTCCCAGTCCTATTTTGAGTGACTTCCAACCTGAGGGGCTCATTTTCTGGCATTCTATCAGACAGTGTTTCAGGGCTATTCATAAAGTTCTTCAGTATTATATCAGACAGTGTTTCACTGCTATTCATAAGATTTTCCCTAGCCAATTCTTTGAGAAGTGGATAACCTCTTCCTTCTTCCAAGTCTGTCTCAGTCTGGAAATGCTGCTGAAACCCATCCACCATGGGCAACCCTGCTGGCATTGGAAACACTGGTGGCACAGCCTCCAGCCTCACAGCAACATGCAAGCCACCACAGTATGAAAAACTGTGAGACAAGTTCATCTCCTTTAGTTGTTCTAAACCCCTCCAATGACTTCCTGACCTTCCCCATTACCTGAATCTAGCCATCAGCCTTGGCTTCTCCCTTCCTGCCTGGGGCTCTCTCCTTACATGTATCCAGCCATCAATCCTTACATTAGGAACACCTTAATCTTCAAATTGAATTTTTGCTCCATAACACTTTAAAGAGGTTTTTTGCAACATATTTTCCCAGTGCAATATGATATCTTTTTTCTTGACTGCTGCTTCCATGGGTGTCAATTATGGATCCAAGTAAAATGAAATCCATGGCAAATTCAATCTTTTCACCATTTATCAAGGTGTTTCTTATTAGTCTATTTGTGAATATTTTTGTTTTCTTTATGTTTAGGTGTAGTCAATACTGAAGACTGTAGTCTTTGATCTTCATCATTAAGTGCTTCAAGTCATCTTCATTTTCAGCAAGGAAGGCTGTGTTATCTTCACATCACAGGTTGTTAATGAGTCTTCTTCCAATTTTGATGCTGTGTTCTTCATATAATCCAGCTTCAGATTATTTGCTCAATGTACAAATTGAATAAGTATGTAAAAGGATACAACCCAGATGTACATCTTTTCTAATATCAAACCTTGCAATATGTTTAAATAATACCCTCTTGGTGAATGAATAAGTTCCTCATGAGCACAATTAAGTGTTCTGGAATTCCCATTCTTCTCAATGTTATCCGTAATTTGTCATGATCCACCGAGTCAAATGCTTTTCCATAGTCAATAAAACACAAGTAAATATCTTTCTGGTATTCTTCACTTTCAGCCAAGATCCATCTGACATCAGCAATGATATCCTTCATTCCATGTCTTCTGAATCCAGCTTGAATTTCTGGAAGTTCCCTGTCATTATACTTCTGGAACTGCTTTGAATTATCTTCAGAAAAATTTTACTTGTGTGTAATATTATTTGATGATTTCCACATTTTGTTGACCACTTTTCTTTGAGATGGGCAGAAATATCAATCTCTTGTAGTCAGTTGACCAGGTAGCTTTCTTCTAAATTTCTTGGCATAGATGAGTGAGTGCGTTCAGCACTGCATCCATTTGTTGAAACATCTCAATGGGTATTACAATTCCTGGAACCTTGTTTTTCACGAATTCCTTCAGGGCAGCTTGAACTTCTTTCAATACTATTGGCTCTTGATCATATGCTACCTTTTAATTGAACATTGATCAATTCTTTTTGATAGAGTGACTTTGTGTATTCCTTCCATCTACTTTTGATATTTCCTGCATCATTCAATATTTTGCCCATAGAATCCTTCAATATTGCAACTCGAGGCTTGAATTTTTTTCTTCTCTTTCACCTTGAGAAATGCTGAGTGTGTTCTTCCCTTTTGGTTTTCTAACTCCAGGTCTTTGCACATTTCATTATAATAGTTTCATTTGTCTTCTCAAGCTGCCCTTTGAAATCTTCTGTTCAGCTCTTTTTTATCTTGTCATTTCTTCCATTCAATTTAGCTACTCTCTGTTCAAGAGCAAGATTTAGAGTCTCTTCTGACATCCCTTGTGGTCTTTCTTCCTTTCTTGTCTTTTTAATGTCTGTTTGCTTTCTTTATGTGTGATGTTCTCAATGACAACCCACACCTCATCTAACTTTTGGTCATGAGTGTTCAATGCATCAAATCTATTCTTCAGATGATCTCTAAATTCAGATGAGTTATAATCAAGGTCCTATATGGGCTCCAGGGGACTCGTTTTAATTACTTTATCTTCAGCTTTAACTTGCATATGAGAAATTGATGATCTGCTTTAAAGTTGGCTCCTGGCCTTGTTTAGACTGAGGATATTGAGCTTCTCCATTGCATCTTCCCACAGATGTGGCCAATAGGATTCCTGTGTATTACCTCTAACAAGGTCTACATGTCTAGCCACCATTTATGTTGTTGAAGAAAGGTATTTGCATTGAATAAGTTATTGGTCTTACAAGATTCTATCATGTGTTTTCTGCCATCATTTCTATCACCAAAGCCATATTTTCCAACTACCAATGCTTCTTCTTTGTTTCCAACTTTTACATTCCAGACATCAGTTATCATCACCTTGAATGTATATTTGGACCATTTCCCATTCCAGAAGTTGGTAAGTTTTCAATTTCTTCATCTTTGGCTTTAGTGATTGGTGTGTAAGTTTGAATAATAGTAGTTGTATTAACTGGTCTTCTTTGTAAGTATATGGATATTATCCTATCACTGACAGCATTGTATTTCAAGATAGATCTTGAAACATTCTTTGTGACAAGCAACACCGTTCCTCTTCAATTTGTCATTCTAGGCATAGTAGATCATATGATTGATTCAGTATGCCCAATACCAGTCCATTTCAGCTAACTAATGTCTAGGATATCAATCTTTGTGTTCCATTTCATTTTTGACAACTTCCAATTGTCCTAGATTCATACCTCACACATGCCATGTTCCAATTTGTAATGGATGTTTGCAGCTGTTTTTTTATTTTTTTATTTTTTTTTTTCCCATTTTGAGTCATACCTTGTTAGCAACTGGAATCCCAAAAACCTTTATTCCATCCACATAATTAAGTTCTACTCTATTATGAGGAGGCAGCTCTTCTCCAGTTATATTTTGAGTGTCTTCCAACTTAAGGGGCTCATCTTCTGGCAATATATCAGACAATGTTTCTGTGTTATTCATAAAGTTTACAGTAATATATCAGATAGTGTCTCACTACTATTCATAAGGCTTTCACTGGCCAATTTTTTGAGAAGTGGATGGCTCCTCCCTTCTTTTCTAAATTAGTCTAACCCAAAAACCCAATTTCACTGCCATCAAATTGATTCTGACTCATAGGGACCCCCATTGGGTTTCTGAGGTAGTAAACCTTTACAGAAGTAAATTTCCCCATCTTCCTTCAGCAGAATGGCTGGTTGGTTTGAATTGCTGACCTTAGGCACTGTGCCACCAGAGCACTTTCTAAAGTAGTGTAGTCAACATAAAACCCAGCATTTTAATTTTAATGTTGAGAAAGAGGCATACTTTCTGATTATAGACAAAAAAAGATGTAGCTTTGAAAAATATTAACACCCATGCTTTTAAGAGGGACCAGATTCATACTGTGGTGGCTTGTGTGTTGCTATGAAGCTGGAGAATATGCCACCAGTATTTCAAATCCCAACAGGGTCAGACATGGTGGACAAGTTTCAGCAGAGCATCTATACTAGGACAGACTCAGAAGCAGGAAGGGGCCATCTACTTCTTAAAGAATTTGCCAGCAAAAACCCTAAGAAAAGCAGTAAAATATTGTGTGATATTTTACAGGAAAACTTTATGAATAGCACTGAAACATTGTCGGTTACAGTGCCAGAAGTGAGGCCCCTCAGGTTGGAAAACACTCAAAATATAACTAGAGAAGAGCTGTCTCTTCAAAGTGGAGTAACCATAATAACAGGGAAGGAGTAAAGCTTTCAGGACTTCCATTTGCTGATGAGGCATGACTCAAAATGTGAAGAAACAGCTTCAGACATCCATTCATAAACAGAACATGGAATGTATGAAGTACGAATGTAGAAAAATTAGAAGTTGTCAAAAATGAAATTGAATACATAAAGATTGATATCCTAGGCATTAGTGAGGTGAAATGGACTGCTTTGGGCCATTTTGAATCAGACAATCATATGATCACATATGCCAGGAATGACAAATTGAAGAGGAATGGGAGCATTCATCATCACAAAGAATGCTTCAAGATCTATCCTGAAGTACAATGTTGTCAATGATAAGAAAATATCCAACTGCCTACAAGGAAGACCAGTTAATACAATTATTACTCAAATTTATGTACCAACTACCAAAGTCAAAAAATTAGGAAATTAAAGATGTTTGCCAACTTCTGCAGTCTGAAAGTGACCAAATA
>NW_006921817.1:2976670-2997050 GCF_000298275.1 Orycteropus afer afer | reverse complement strand
CAATCTGTACACTGAACAAATAATCTGAGAAGCTGGACTATACGAAGAAGAATGTAGCATCAGGATTGGAGGAAGGCTCATTAACAACTTGTGATATGCTGACAACACAACTTTGCTTGCTGAAAGTGAGGATGACTTGAAGCACTTACTGATGAAGATTGAAGACTACACTCTGCAGCATGGATTACACCTAAATATAAAAGAAAGAAAAATTCTTACAACTGGACCAATAAGTAGCATCACAATAGATGGAGAAAAGATCGACGTTGTCAAAGACTTCATATTACTTGGTTCTACAATCAACACCAATGGAAGCAGTAGTCAAGATATCAGACAACTTATAGCACTGGGCAAATTGGCTGCAAAAAACCTCTTTCAAATGCTGACAAGCAAAGATATCTCCTTGAAGACTAAAGTGCACCTGACACAAGCCATGGTATTTTCAATCACTTCATGTGCTTGTGAGAATAGGACAATGAATAAGGAAGACAGAAGAGTCAATATTATTGAGTCGTGGTGTTGGTGAAGAATGCTAAAAGTACCATAGACTGCCAAAAGAACTAACAAATCTGTCCTGGACGAAGTGCAGCTAGAATGCTCCTTGGAAGTGAGAATGGCCAGACTTTGTCTCACCTACTTTGGTCATGTTGTAAGAAGGGACCATTCCCTGGAGAAGGATGTCACGCTTGGTAAAGTGGAGGGTCAGCAAAAAGAGGAATGCCCTCAATGAGATGGACTGACACAGTGACTACAATGATGGGCTCAGGTATAGCAAGGATTGTAGGGCTGGCACAGGACTGGGCAGTGTTTCTTTCTGCGGTACATAGGGTCTCTATGAGTTAGAGATGACTCGACAGCACCTAACAACAACAACTGAAAGTATTATGGACTTCCAGAAGAACTAACAAATCTTTCCTAGAAGAAGTACAGCCAGAATGCTCCTTGAGGTGATAATGTCCAGCTTTCTTTTCACCTACTATGATCATGTTGTAGAAGGAACTATTCCCTAGATAAGGATATCATGCTTGGTAATTTGGAGGGTCAGTGAAGAAGAGGAAAGCCATCAAGATGATGGATTGAAACAGTGGCTGCAACAATGAGCTCAGGCATAGAAAGGATTGTGAGGCTGGTGTGAAACTGACCAGTGTTTCTTTCTGTTGTGCATAGGGTCACTCTGAATTGGAGCTGACTGCAGCACCTAACAACAACAGCAGACTGCAAAATACATAGTGTAAACATACACATAAGAAAAGTATCTGTTATGACATCATCAATCTCCTGGATAATAAACCTAAGGCATTAGACTGCCAGAAGGTGGGCAGTTCAAACCCAGCAACCACTCCTCGGAAGGAAGATTGGGCAATCTACTTCCATAGTGATACCACCTTGGAAACCCAAGAAGGGGTCACTATGACTTGGATCTGACTCCACAGCAGTGTGTTTTTTTTTTGTTTGTTTGTTTTTTGTTTTTTGTTTTTTTTTTATGGTAAAAGTTGGATAATCTATTACTGATGAAATAGAGTCTTAAGTGAATAACTTGGCATGTAAGCCTTCATAAAACTGGAATTGTTACTATTGTAAAAAAAAAAAAAAAAAGTGGTTTCTAAATCAAAATGGAGAAATGCTACTTACCAAGAGATAGGACCTGAATTTCTCCTATAAACTGTTGAAAAATAACTTGGGGAGAAAAGTTAATCCCCACCTTTTAACAGGTGGCTCTGGTATTTGTTTTTGCCATGTTTTCAGACAGGAGAGCCAGTGTTCATGCCAATTAGAGGGAAGTTCTTTTTCTTTTTCTTTTTTTTTATTGTGATTTGGGTGAAAATTTACAGAGCAAATTCACTTTCCATACAGCAGTTCACAGACACTTTGTCTCATGACATTAACTACATTTTACCACAATGCAACAACTCCCCTCCCACTTCCTCCCAATAGTTACCTCTTCCCTGTGTCCATCCCTCCATGCACTTCTGCCCCCTGAGCTATCTCCCTGTACATAAACATCTCTCCCATGATTGTTCTCTCTGAGGAGTGTATCATCTACCTTAGGTAAATGTTCGACTCATATGCCTGTCTTTTGTTTAGCTGGAAGCCACAGGTGTGTGTTCAATTCCAGAACTGAAGGACAGCTAGGGGCCATAATGTCAGTGGTTCCACCAGGTCTGATAGAGATCAGCAAACCTGGTCCCTTTCACTCCCTTTTTTTTTTTCCCCACATGATTTTGAGTTTTGTTCCACATTGTTTTCCCACTCTATCCAGGATCTCCTACATAGATCCCCCTCTGACTGGTTGACAGTGGTAGCCAGGCACCATCTATTTCTTCTGGTTTCATAGTCATATAGGCTGTGGGTCTCATGGTGTACCAGCCACTAGGACTAATTGTTTCCATGGATCTTTGGTTTTCTTCATTATTCTTTGCTCTGGATGAGGAGAGACCCATCATTGCATCTAGATGACTGCTTGCAAGCTTTTAAGATCCCAGTCGCTACTCACCAAAGTAGGAGGTAGAACAATGTCTTGGGTAGTATGTTATACCAATTCAGCTTGATGTCCCCTGCAACTGTGGCCTGGTGCCCACAGGTTCAACTATTCAGTCCCTCTTGGTAGCTGGCTGTGACCAAGAAGTGACTACAACCTTGTCCCTTGTCAGCTATACTATATACCTGGGAATTCAGATCGTACAAATACATTTATAGGACTATTGTCTGCCAACCCTATACATGGTCTTGGATATACTCTCTGCTTTATAGACATACCTAATAGTTCAGCTTGTCTACCTGTCTATCCATCCATATACCCATGTTTGCATCCTCTGACAACCTAGTACTCTATGTGCAAAAGGGTTCATCTTTGTTGTCTGTATCTCTTACAGGGAAGATCTTTTGGAGTTTTTGGAATAACATGAGAGAGGTACAACAAAAAGAATTGGAACGTAAAACAATATGGGACCATAAAAATGGCAGAAAGCTGTGGGATGTATACTTGGTCCTTCAAACATTACACATCCACCCCTACCCCTCAAAAAAAGAAAGAAAGAAATCTCTAGTAAAGTCTGCTAAACTGATGAAAGCTTGTTACCACTGACTTATCATCTTGTAAATTAGTTCCATTTCAGGGTTGAGGTAGTGTGGAAGCCAAGGTCCACATGGAGAAACCGGAAAACAAGAGACAAGAAAGTCTAGAAGAATATTTGGACTTGAGGACATGATAAAATTTGAAGAAAAAAAAAAAAAAGAAAAGAAAAGCATGTGTGCTCAAAGAAATTGAACCTATGTTTTAGTGGCAGATGAGTTTATTCCGACTCATGGCAGTCCATGAGTATGCACAGAGTACAACTGTTCCATAGGGCTTTCAAGGCTGTGGTCTTTTGGAAGCAGATCACCAGACTTCTTCTGAGAAACCTCTGGGTGGGTTCAAATCTATAATCTTTCAGCTACTAGTGGAGCATTCAATCTTTTGCAGCACTCAGGAACTTCCTAAACCACAAGAAAACATGTAGAGTACTTTGAAAGTTAAAGTTAAGCAAAATGATTTTTTTCTCCTAACTCTTCATTCCCAGAGTCAATGTAAGAGAGAAAAATATGTCCTCTTCTTTCATTCAGCAATATTTAAATCGACAATGATAGTTAATGAAGTTAAACACAACCAAAGTGTGTATGTATGGGTAAAAAAGATATGGTCCACAAGGTATGGTTTAAATGACACATGCCAGAAGTCAGAAGTCTTAAATCCTATTCCATATTTGCTGCTAATTATCAGAGGGAGCTTCTCTGTGCTTTACATGTAATGATACAGGATAAATTTGCCTTTGGCTCTATGAATCTATGAAAAACAATATTAATTTGAATATGTAAGTGATTTACTTATTCAATATATATGACATGCTTATAACTGTGCCAAATTCTCTGCTAGCCTGTGACAATATACTACTATTCTATTTGTATATATCATAAAAATTTCTTTCCTATGTTGTTGTTGTTGTTAAAAGCCATTAAGTTGGTTTCAACTCATAACAGCACTAAACAGAAGAGAACAAAGCAGGGCTCAGTCCTGCCCATGGCCACAATCAGTGCTTTGCTTGAGCCCATTTTCCCATCCACCATGTCAACCCATCTTGTTGAGGGTCTTCCCCTTTTTCACTGATGCTCTACTTTACCAACCATGACATCCTTCTCCAGGGTCCAGTCACCTGGGGTAACTTGACCAAAGCCCAAGAGGGGAAGTCTGATTATTTTTGCTTCTGAGGAGCATTCCAGGTGTACTTCTTCTCTGATAGATTGGTTCTTCTGGCAGACAAAGGTCTATTCAACAGTCCTCAGCAATACCAAAATTCAAATGTATCAATTCTTCTATTGTCTTTCTGTTCTGAAAGAAAATATGATTGATTCTTAATAGCCCATACTAGTCCATTTCAGCTCACTAATGCCTAGGATATAGATCTTTATTCATTCCATAACATTTTTTACCACTTTCAGTTTTCCTAGATTCATTCTCTGCACACTCCATGTTCCAATTACTAATGGATATTTTTCAGCAGTTTCTCCTATTTCACATCATGCCATATTAACAAATGAAAGCCCTGAACGTGTTGCTTCATTCCACGTCCTTAAGGTCAACTCTACTTTGAGGAGGCAGCTCTTCCTCCATCATAGTTTGAATGCCTTCAAACCTGCCTTCCAGCACCATATCAGACAATGTTTCACTGCATTTTATAACATTTTTAGTGACTAATTTTTTAAGCCTCGAGTTGTACCATTGAAAGATTTTATGGGCAAAATATTGAATGATGCAGGAAGCATCAAAAGAAAATGGAAGGAATATGCAAAGTCACTGTGCCATAAAGAACTGATTGATCTTCATCCATTTTAGGAGGGGGCATATGTTCAAAATCCAATGGTACTGAAGGAAGAAGTCAAAGCTGCACTGAAGGAATTGGCGAAGAACAAGGCTCCAGGAATTGATGGAATACCCGTTAAGATGTTTCAACAAATGGAGTCCTGCTGGAGGCACTCACTTTGCTACACCAAGAGATTTGGAAGACAGCTACCTGGTCAACTGACTGGAAAAGATCAATATTAGTATCTGTTCCAAAGAAAGGTGATCCCACAGAATGTGGAAATTGCCAAACAATATTATTAATATTTCATGCAGGTAAAATCTTACTGAAGATTATTAAAAATGGTTGCAGCAGTCTATTGACAGAGAACTTCCTGAAATGCAAGCTGGATTCAGAAGAGGAAGTGCAATGAGGGATATCATTGCTAATGTCAGATGGATCTTGGCTCAAAGCAATGAATACCAGAAAGATGTTTACTTGTGTTTTATTGACTACAGAAAAACATTTGATTGTGTGGATCATAACAAATTGTGGATAACATTGAGAAGAATGGGAATTCCAGAACACTTAATTGTACTCATGAAGAACCTGTACATAGATCAGGAGGCTGTAGTTCAAACAGAATAAGGGAACACTGCATGGTTTAAAATCAAGAAGAGAGTGTGTTAGGGTTGTATCCTTTCACCATCCTTATTCAATCTGTATGCTGAGCAAATAATCTGAGAAGCTGGACTATATGAAGAAGGTGGCATGAGGATTGGAGGAAGAATCATTAACAACCTGCGATACACTGATGACACAACTTTGCTTGCTGAAAGTGAGGATGACTTGCAGCACTTACTGATAAAGATTGAAGAATACAGTCTGCAGTATGGATTACATCTCAATATAAAGAAAAAAAAAATCCTCACAACTGGACCAATAAGCAGCATCTTGATAAATGAAGAAAAGCCTGAAGTTGTCAAAGACTTCACATTGCTTGGTTCTACAATCGACACCAAAGGAAGCAGTAGTCAGGACATCCAATGACATATAGCACTGGGCAAATCAGCAGCAAAGGACCTCTTTCAAGTGCTGAAAAGCAAAGATGTCTCCTTGAAGACTAAGGTGTGCCTGACACAAGTCATGGTATTTTCAATCGCCTCATATGCATATGAGAACTGGACAATGAATAAGGAAGACCAAAAATGAGTTGATGTTTTTGAGTTGTGGTGCTGGTGAAGAATGATGAAAGTACTATGGTCTGCTGAAAGAAATAGCAAATCTGTTCTGGAAGAAGTGCAGCCACAATGCTCCTTGGAAGTGAGAATAGCCAGACTTTGTCTCGTATACTTTGGTCATGTTATCAGAAGGGACCATTCACTGGAGAAGGATGTCATGTTTGGTAAGGTGGAGGATTGATGAAAGAGAGGAAGACCTTCAACAAGATGGATTGGCACAGTGCCTGTGGTGATGGGATCAAGTATAGTAAGGATTGTGGAGCTGGCCCAGGACTGGGCCATGTTTCATTCTCTTGTGCATAGGGCTGCTATGAGTTGGAGATGACTCGATGGCACCTAACAACAACAAAGACATTTTTTTTTCTTTAGAAGTGGACTGCCACATCCTTCTTCCTAGTTTGTCTTAGTCTAGAAGTGCCACTGAAACTTGTTTACCATGAGTGACCCTTGAAATTTGAAATACCAGTGGGACAGCTTCTTGCATCACAGGAACATATAAGCCACCAGAGTACAACAAACTCACAGAGAGGTGGTGATCCTTTCCCATCTACCTGGTATACAATCCTATACAATATGGTGGCCAGTTATTATCCTCATTTCACTGATGAGGAAACCAAGCTACTGTGAGTGCAAGGGTCCTGAATGATGTTGAAAAATCAATACATGAGTACCAAAATTTAAATACAGGCCTTTTTTTTTTATTGTAACTTAGCATATTGGTACTTAAAATAGTATAGCAAATAGGCTTTTTATTGCTCCAGGAAGAATAATGAGTGATAGAAAGGATAAATGCTCTGTGAGACTGTAAACCAAGATGAAATAATCTTGGAGAAGCAAAAGTTCCTTAAGAGTAAAATAATTCTGTTCAGTCAGACAAGCTTCCAGCACATATATGCTGGCATTTTTATGAAGGAATAATATCTCAGATCTGACTGAAGTAAACCACAGTCATAAATTACACCACCTGAACCACAGTGAGTTTTTAAAAATACATCACTAACCAAAGATTAATCCCCAAGGTCAATAAGCACTGTTTGCAACATAAAAGAGTGAGTCCAGAGACAAATGACTCAGACAAGGGAAGCACTTCAAGATGAAAAGCAGTGCCAAGTGAGGTGCCATGGGATCAATATGAAGACCACTTTGGTTCACTTTTTATTCCCAAGGCTGCTGTGGAAGGAAGCAGTAAAAACGACGAAGCTTGCAGATTCCTAAAAAGAACAAGAAGAAAAAAAGGAGGGGTATAATTTACTAAAATATAACTTAATTCAAAACAATTTTGACAGAACAGGAGTCCAGGGAAGGAATTTACTGACTCATGTAACTCAGCATGAGTAAATAAATTTGAAATAATATGGCTAGTGACAAAAATAGCCTAGCAAGCAAAAACAACAATGATGAGCAGGATCTGCATACTCTAGAAGTTTTCAAGTATCAAAGGATAGAGCATTATATTAAAGAATTCAGGCTCCGGATCACTGCCTGACAGTAAAGTCATTAATGCATTTGTCTTCAATCTTTGAGAGGCGGACTAAAGATGGTCCTAATTCTATAACACTCTTTCATATGCCATAAATTCCTTATTCTATTTCCTGCAGATTTCATTTGTTACCTGTTCTTCCCAATCTATGCATTATTATTTTCCTCAATCATGTCTCATTTTTGTTTATATCACCTTTCACCTGTAAAATGCATTCCTTTTTACTTGATAGAAATCAGGTATCTCTAATGTAAGGAAATTAGAAATTACCAAATCTAACAGTTTTGTTTTATAGGTAAGGATATTGAGACTCTAAGAGTATATTTTTCTGTAAATTTAGGAAATATATTATATACTCATTTTGGTCCTATCAAGCTGTGAAACTTTCAAGAATCCATGAATATTATTCCACTTATATATAACCTAATGCATGTAAGGATAATATCTAAGGAAACACCTTCTATAACAAGCTTACCTAGTCCACACTACAAAGAGCTCTGGAAATATAGTGGTTAAGACAGTCAGCTGCTAACCAAAAGATTAGCAGTTTTTGAACCCACCAGCTGCTCTGCAGGAGAAAGATGAGGCAGTCTGCTACCATAAAGATTCACAGCCTTAGAAACCCTCTGGGGGAATTCCGCTATCCTAAAGGGTCACTATAGTCAGAATCAACTTGATAGCAATGGGTTTGTTTTTTTTGTTTTAGTTCACATTACAGTGATATTTGCATTTATCCAGACTGTAATATAAATACTATATGTCTGAGCTTCTTAATTTTAGGTAGTCCCCAATTTACAACATATTTGAATTACCACAAACCCCATTTTTACCATTTTCCACATCTTAAGCTTAGTAATATGTACTACCTAAAATGTCACAGCACTTAATTTTCTTATATTACCATTTTCATGCCAACCCCCAAAGACAAATAAAGATCATACTTATAAAGATGTTGATGATAAAAGGCAATAATAATGAAAACAAACCAAAAAAAAAAAAATGATTCAACTTATGTCAGAACCAACTTACATTGGAGTCATTGGAATAGAACCTCACTGTAAGTAAAAAATTACTGATAAAATGAACACTATATTTGTACTTGTCTTGCATAAATGTGATTAACATCTCAGCCTGAGTTAGAAATTATAGATTTAACAACTTCACCAGGATTTCCAAAAATCTCTTACAGCTTATCAAGGGATTCATTACAACTCTACTATGTTCAATTTTGTCTTTGTGATAAAGCTATTTCTGCTGGGGATAAAAAAAAAGTCTCTTTCAATGAGGAAAAAAAAAGGAGCTCTGGTGGTGCAGTGCCTAAGGCATTTGATTCCTAACCAGAAGATTGGTGGTTCAAACCCACAAGCCGCTCGCTCCATGGAAGGCAGATGGGGCAATCTACTTCCGTAAAGATTTACCACCTCAGAAATCCAATGGAGGTTGCTATGAGTCGGCATTGACTCAATGGCAGTGAGTTTAATGTTTGCGTTTTCAATGAAGAAACAGACAGCAGCAAGCCCTGGAGATGACACCAACAGCAGTGGATACCCAAATCAGCAGAGAGAACAGAAACTCTGGTTTATCCCCTGTGGCAGCAGCATCCCCTTAAGAGTAATTTGAGTGAGAGCGTAAGGGGAGGTGGAAGCTCTTGAAAGAGCTTCAGAGAGGAATGGGCGGGAAGACGAGTTTGGGCGTTCCTAAGAACCATCGTCAAGAGCTGGCTCAGATCCCAATATCACTTGTCCTCTACTTTCTCCTCTTCCTTCCAACTCTACTTTTGCAACATCCCAAAGAAACAAGGGAGAAATACTAGTGAACTTAGACAGGGAGAGCATGCCTTGTGTAAGTCAACCACAACTCAGCTCATGTGACAAAGGGAAATCCATGCAGCCACACTGTAACTTTATTTTTTTAATAATGTGCTTTTATGTAAAAGTGTTTTTATGTAAAATATTTAATTTCTAAAACTTTGACTATCAATTTAATTTATTGCTAAAATATTGTATTAGCCAAATAAAATGTATCAGCAAGCTATTTGTGGTCCATAGGCAACCAATTGCAAATTTGTGTTCTGGTCTAAATTCCATCTTGTGACAAAAATGCATCAATTCCAAACCAGAATGTGTTAAGAGAATATGTTTCCTTTTGTGATAGATTCTATAATGGTCTATTATGGCCCTGAAATACATTCAGCACCTGGAATAAAACTCACCCCCAGGGGTGGGCTCTCATCCCAATGGTTAGCGAGATGTACATGCAGACCACTCAGCCCAGGATGCTGCACCCACACACTCAGTGGTAATACATCTCCTAAAGCAATAAATCATGGGACACCAAAGGACCAACATGCAAATTGAGGCAATGTAGGACAAACAGGAGTGCATAATTATGAGGGTCACAGGAGGAGTGTTGCAGGGTAGGGAGGGGAGGAGATTGGGTTAGGGTTGAACATGGTGAATGGGGAATGAAACTAAATGTACGCGTGACTTTGAATGTAAAACAAGTTCTTAAAATAAAAAATAAAAAAACTGGGAAAAAATGCAGAATAGTGAAAATCTCCTATAAATTCATGTAGCTGAAGGGCAGCAACAACACTTTGTAAACTCAATCAGAGAATGTATGTTTAACTTTGTCAAATGTGTACATCAAATTTCTGTTGAAAACTTTGAAAAAACATGATTCCTTCAGTTCAACTTAACAAGTAAAAAAAAAAAGAAAGAAAAAAAAAGACAAAATGCAATTATTCTATTTTTAATATCAAATATTATAATACATAAGGAGAAAGAAAACAATTAAGTGATATTTCAGCCAAAGAGGGTAAACCTTGAGTGAATAAAATGTCTCTAGTACAAAAAAGGAAGCTCTGGTAGCACAGTGCCTAAGGCACTTGACTGCTAACCAGAAGGCTGGCGGTTCAAACCCACCAGCCACTCCTCAGAAGGAAGGTTGGGCAATCCTACCTCCGCAGTGATACCACCTTGGAAACCCAAGGAGGGGTCACTATGAGTCGGGGCCGACTCGATGGCAAATAACAGCAACAACAACAGTACAAAAAATGTTTGTAAGTATTATTATAGATCTTTGTTGGAATGACTCATTTCTGAGTTTGAAATATTGTCCTGTAAATCAGTCTATGAATTACAGACAACTCTGTGAGACGTAGGTTTTGTTTGTTTGTTTGTTTGTTTGGTTGGTTGGTTATTCACTTGATTTTCCCCACTTTCCATCCATGTCTTACATGACTTATAAGAAAAAAAAAAATTCATGTCTGAAAATGTTTGTTCTTTTTTGTCATGGAATGTATGCATGTGAAAGCTGGACAATGAATCAGGAAAACTGAAGAAAAATTGATGGCTTTGAATTATGGTGTTGGGGAAGAATATTGAATATATCGTGGACTGCCAGAAGAACAAACAAATCTGTCACAGAAGAAGTACAGCCAGAATGCTCCTTAGAAGCAAGGGTGACAAGACTTCATGCTAGAAATTTTGACCATGTTATCAGGAGGGACCAATTCCCAGAGAAGGGCATAATGCTTGGTAAAGTAGATGGTCAGCAAAAAAGAAGAAGACCCTCAATGAGATGGACTGACACAGTGGCTACAATACTGGGCTCAACCAAGGCAACAATTACAAGAACAGTGCAAGATGGGGAGAGTTCATTGTGTTGTACATAGATAGGGTCACTATGAATTGGAACCAACTCAACAGCACCTAACAACACAGATTACATTTGTATAAAGTATCAGGCTTAGAGTTCATACAAAATTAGTTTGAACTTAAAAAATATACAACATAACTAACAGTATAAACACAGTTTTCAAGGTAACTTTGATCTTTATTATTTCTCATGTTAATGGGTGAGAAAGTAAGGAAGAGATTTTCAGATTCCTCCAATATCTATTTTCTCCATGTTTTAAAATAAAACAAGCCAAAACAAGAAAAAGTAAAAGAAGAAAAACCTCATATAAAAAAAACCAACACCAGTTTTTATCTGTTATATCATCACCCAGAATAAATGTTCCATTTCCCAAACTACCTTCAGTCAGGTTTGGCCATTTGAACAATTTCTGGTCAACTGGATGTGATCATAAGTGATTTGTACAACATTTAGATCATGATCTTAAGAGTAAGTGTACTTTTTCCTTCTTCTTTTCACCATCTCACTGGAGGTGAGATCAGGTGTGAGTCATCTTTAACCCCTTAAAGATGCTTCAGTAATTCTATAGAATGAGCCCAGATTCCTGATACAATATAATCTCATACTGACCCTAGCCTGGGTATGGCCAGACCATATGTGAGAGAAATAATGAATTGTTATCTTGTGTAAGCCAGTATAAATTTAGATCCCCGTTTCAGTACCTTAACATTGTAATGAACACAATATTTGATTACTATAACACCGAAAATGGGTAGCAATCTTGGAGAACTCAGTAGCTGCAACACAGAAATTGCAAGCATTAACAGAGATAAGGGCTAACAGCACAGAAAACACAAGTAGGAAAACTAATTTCCTTTGTACGTCATGGAAAAGCATTTGGAAAAGTCATCTGCAATTCTTGGAGCACAGACCATATACTTCCAAGCCTGCAACTCTAGCAGAAATTATAAGGGAAAAAAAAGCAATTAGAAATTTGGTGCATGTTGGTTGTTTCTTGGTACTACAAACAAACTTCAACAATGGCAACTAAGACCAAGGTTAACAGGCCCATATGCTAAAAATGAAAAGAATTTAGCTTTTTTGTTTAGGTTGATTTTCTCAGTTTGTGGTCTGAAATATATGGTAAGTAAATCGGTTAACCTGAGGCCCTGCTGAATTGAAAAGCCCAACAGAAATAATTTTAAGAAGTGACTGTGAAAGGTAGCTTTAGCAAGAGAGAAGTCTGTATCTCCAAATTTCTCCCATAAAGGCCAGACCTTGTGAGCTCTTTTAGCCAACAGCTGAAAATTAAATTAAGAGTGTTGCCTTCTCACTTGAGCATATTTTTCAGGTGGTTCCAAAGAAACCACCATTATCTTCAGAGAGAAGAGAACAGGGAGAGCAAAGAAGCAAATAATATTTTTTTTTCTAAGCTTAAAACCTGTCCAGGTGATATCTGCCAGGATTATTAACATGTGTAATTACTCAGAAATTAATCAACAGCAAACTTATGAAAGTTTTTGTGTAAATTGTATTGCTAAAGAAAGCACAAGGTAATCTTGAAAACCTGTAGGCTTCAATTGACAAGGAAGAATTTTCCAGAGGGCAATATCATGGGTCACAGAGATTAATGGACAAGAAAGACTCTTCACATTAGAAGGTGGGGGTAGGTGAACAGGAATATACCTTAGACCAAGGATAGGTTTAGCTGAAGATAATTTTACATATGCACTTGTGCTACAAAATTAGCCACATACATGACAGAAGCAACAGAAGGCAGAGTTGGAGTAACTTCTCAGAGACAACCACACACCTTGGGAAAGAGAATCATAAGGCCTGCCGACTTGGGGCTGTAGTCTTGGGGGACATCATACTCAATTGGTACAACACAGTACATAAAAATCTTGTTCTACAACCTACTTTGATGAGTAGCGACAGAGGTCTTAAAAACTTTCAAGGGGCCATCTAAGATGCATCTATTGGTCTCCTCGCATCTGAATCAAAGAAGAGTGAAGAAAATCAAAGGCATCTGGGAACAATTAGTCAAAGGATATGATGGACCCTGAAACCAGAAGAATTAGATGGTGCCTGGCTACCAATGCCAACCACTGGGAAAGGAATCAAAACTGGAGTTCCAGGAGAGTGGAAAGAAAAACGTGGAAAAAAATTCAAAAACACAAAAATGACCAGAATTACTGTTTGGATAGAGTCTGGTAGAACCCCTGAGACTATGGCCTTATCCTTCAAGCCTAGAAATTGACTCACTCCCATGGATTGGCTCTCAGTCCAACAGTAGAAAGACCTATATGCAGAGCACCTACCCCAGAGTGATGCACCTACCTACTCTAGGGAGATGCATGCTTTAGATCAATCAGCCATGAGACAACAAAGAGGATTCACGCAGAGGGAAAGGTGGACAGACAGGAATGCATAGCTAAGAAGGACACAAGGAGGGAGTTGTCACAGGGACGGGAGGGGAGTAGCGTTTGTTATGGAGATGGTAATTGGGGTGTGAAATCAAATGTGCATGAATTTTCTAATGTAAAACAAATTTGCTTTGTAAATTTCACCCAAAGTACAATAAAATTAAAAAAAATAAAATAAAAAACAGAGAAAGTCTTCCAGAAAGCAAACTATATTATATAGCTAAAGTGAGAAGATTGAGAAGGGTGGGGTAGATAGTCTATGTTCCAGCAACCATGTGCTCAGCTAAAAATGTATTAATAAATCTAAATATCTATTATTTTCAGAGAGAAGGGAAGAGTGGACAGCCTTTGCCATAATGTGTCCTTTGGCTGCTCAAATACCAAGGAAGTAGATTCTAACCAGAAAACATCTCAAGATAGACAATGCAGTGCTGTCTTGGTATGTAAGCTTTGTCATTACCCAACCGTAGAATTGAATCTACTTCTGACACCCATTCATTTCCCTTGTGGTTATTTAACCATCCTGTCCAAGCCACATTTTTCTCACCTGTAAAATAAAATTAATAACGATATCAGCTTTGTGTCTGATATATATGCACTGCCGTTGAGTTGGAACAAACGAGTTGCCCTCATGTCAACTCCAACTCATCGTAACCCCATATGTTGTCTGTGTAGGACCCTCTCCATAGGGTATTGGAAGCAGATCACCAGGTTTTTCTCCCAAGGTACATCTAGGTATACTAGAACTGCAAATCTTTGGTGAGCAGATGAATGTCTTAACAATTTATACTACCCAGAGGCTCCAACATATAGCAAATGCTCAGTAAATGGTAGATTTTTAGAAACAGCATTCATACGTAGATTATCGTCTTGAGTTTTTATTTATTTATTTATTTTTGCTTTGGTTTTGTTGTTATATGAAAGTTTCTTCCACAGAAGTTGTTACTTTTATATCTCTGTCTTCCATATTATCTATAGCTCTAAAACTGATTGCTTACTGATTGTTGACCATACAAAGAAAAATAACTTCTTGATTAATTTTCAAGATTGCCCATTGGGAAGAGAATAAAAATAGGCAACACTTAAAATTTACTGTGGCTGGTAGCATCAGTATGTTCAACCTTTCTTCCAAGAAGTGGCTGGTGGTTTTGAACCTCCAGCCTTCTGGTCAGCAGTCCAATGCCTTAGGCCCTACACTACCAGAGCTCCCAGTTAAATGAACAGGTAGAATAAATCAGAAATATTTGTAATAAGCTACTCTTTATAAGCAACTTTAGTTAGATCATCCATTGTATACATCTTCAGACAATAACAAAGCTCTTGAAAAGTTGTTATTCATGCCCAAGAGACATGCAGACGCTAAATTGCAATCTCCAGCAACCAGTGTCATTCAGCCTGATGCATGGTGTCAATCCTCTGTTGGCAGTCAGGGGGAAAGTGTTAAATTACTGTACTGTCTGACACCTTTAAATGAACATTGAATGAACAATTCATCCCTTGAGCTCAAAATGCTGTAGCACATTACTAATTGAAAACCTAAAGAAATATTCTCTAATCAGGAGATTTTCCTAGGGTATAAGATCCCCAGATAATAAAAATTATCTCAAATATGCATTGTTGTTGTTGTTATGTGCCGTTGAGTCGGATCCGACTCATAGCGGCCTCTCCTTGGATTTCCGAGGCAGTATCACTACGGAAGTAGATTGCCCATCTTCCTTCCGAGGAGCGGCTGGTGGGTTTGAACCGCCAGCCCTCTGGTTAGCAGTCAAGTGTCTTAGCCACTATGCTACCAGAGCTCCTCAAATATGCATTAGATTAATTTTATTTTAGTTTACAACCAAACCCACTGCCATCAACTCTATTCCAACTCATAGTGACCCTTAGTTTAGCTGACAACATGAGGGAGGAATAATTCAGATTGAATGCTATCTTTTCTAATACATTACAACTTTGTTAAATAAGCCAATTTAGGTGTCTAAAAGTCTGGAATCCAGATTTAAATTCCTATTAATTATTTTTTGCACAAATATTGTGAATTATAGTATCTTTGTCTAAGAATCCATGCTGAATTTGATACTAATAATTCACAACCAATTTTGAAGGTTATGCAATTATTCATGTATTACTTGAGTTACAATAAAAATTTGGTTGTGATACCAGAGACTCAAAGCAACAAAAAGTTAAACCAAATTGAATTTTTATTCTCATATCCAAGTGTCTGGGAAGATGTTGCCCAGGACTGCTTCATTAACATGGAAAGCAGGAAACAAGGTTTCTTCCATCTTACATCATCCTTAGTGGGTTGTCTTCAATTACATATCTAAGACAGTTCACTACCACGAAATCTATATTCCATCCAGGAACTGAAGTAAGGAGAAAGGGAAGGACACATCATTTCTTTTTCAGATCTGAAAATAACTTGTATTACTTTTACTCGTATATTACTATATGGCTAAAATGGGAAGATTATTTTATTTTGTAAGGGAGACTTAGACTGTAATCAGAAAATATGTTCAGGTGGTTTCCACCATTTCTTCCATTTCTTCATAACTGGAAAAGTCCATGACATTTCCAGTCACTCTTAGGTAATAATACCTATTCCTGTTACTTTTGTCACAAATCATAAAATCAGTTCTGTAACTAAAATGCTCATTTAAACATGAAGTCTATTTTTAAGTGAAAAAGGAGGGCATGTTCAAACCAGGGAGAGACACCCCTAGAAAGGAAAACTACAGACCAATATCCCTCATTGTGTGAGACTGGGTTCTCTAGAGAAACACAACCAGTAAAGCTTATATAGAGAGAGAAAGAGAAATTTATCTTAGGAAAATGGCTCACACACTTATAGAAGCTGGCAAGTTTAAAGTTCTTGGATCAAACGTCAAGCTGGAGGCTTTTCCCGACTCATGCAGTGGCAGGGGCTGAGGAGCTCAAGGTTGGTAGGCAGTATACTGGCTGTTGACTCCAAAGAATGACGAATCCAAGATCTCCAGGCCAAATGGTGGATTGTTCACTCATGGACAAGTGTAGGCAGCACAACAGAATCCTGATCCGCAGAAGAATGTCTCTTTTCCCAAGATGTCCATAAATGTACTGGGAGCAGGTCACACCCCTAGGGAAATGCCCTTTCAACAGATTGGCTGCTCAAAACATATACATCTGATCCCATCATGGGAATAATCACATCACAACTGCTTAAACCATACAGAACTGTGGTCCAGCCAAGTTGATACACAGCTCCAACTATCAGAGTCCACCCCTTGTCAACTTGGCAGTTGTACACATCTTCTTAACCATACGTAATCTCTAAATAAGGACAATTATAAAGTCATATTTGTGCCTAACATGATACACTAACACATGTACAGCCAAAACGCATTAACCTTATTTACATTTCACAGTTCATAACAGAAGGTAACAAAAATATTTGATGCACATATACAATGAAGAAATATAACAATCACAGTCCTTGTTTCTGCAACTGGTCACATGGTCATAGCTGATATTCAGAACTACCTTCTTCTACTACCCATTCTGTATTTCCCTTGCCCTCAGCAAACACCTCAGCTGGTCATGGTTCTTTGCTTGGTGGGGTGACCCAAACCTTCATTCCTGAATGGTCTGGGCTGTTAGCAGTCATATCAAAATTGGGTTACTGAAATTTTCCATTGATTTCAATCACAGGGTGTGGTAATACTAAAAGACATCCTAAAGCATCTCCTATATTCCAGACATATCTTCTTTACCTTCATTATGTAATGTCAGTCCAATTTCCCCTTGGCAATCAGGATCTATCACACAGATGGTACAGTAATATCTTTCTTTGTCTGTTGATCCAGAGGTATGAGGAAGCCAAAGTGACTGGGTGGCATTCTTAATTTCCAGTTCAATGGAATCACTATTGTGTCTCCAGGTGGGAATATTCTTCCTTTTGGGACTAAGATTGCCAGACCCACAAAGCATTGGGTAGCAGGGACAGGAAGCAAAAATTTTTTGAGTGGGTCACTAGGGGTAATAGAGTGATACCACTCTCATTTCCACCCCTTGGTTCTTGGACCTGTGAATCCCAGCTATTGGAAAAACACAACCATGTATTGGATGCTGGTTTAGAGTATATACAGCCTCCTGGAGAACATTGCCCCAACCCTTCAAGGTATGGCCACCTAGCTGGCACCATAATTGTGTTTTAAAGAGTCCCTTCCATCATTCCATCAAGCCCATTGCTGCATTTCATTTGCTGTGAAGTGAGTCCCTCGATCTGAAGCAATGCTGTGTGGGATACCATGATGGTGGATAATGCATTCTGTAAGTCCACGGATGGTAGTTTTGGCAGAAGCATTGCATGCAGGGAAGGCGAATCCATATACAGAATAAATATCTATTCCGATAAGGACAAAATGCTGTCCTTTCCATGATGGAAGTGGTCAATATAATCAACCTGCCACCACGTTGCTGGCTGATCACCTTGAGGAATGGTGCCATTTTGCAGACTCAGTGTTGGCCTCTGCTGTTGGCAGATTGGGCACTGAGCAGTGGCAGTAGCCAAATCAGCCTTGGTAAGTGGGAGTCCATGTTGCTGAGCCCATGCATAACCTCCATCCCACCATGGCCACTTCCTCATGCACTTACTTGTGCCTTCAGGTCCTGTTTGAGCCCAATCTCTGATATATCACTTCCATTTAATGATGGAATGGTGCTATGTACGTCAAACTTTTGACTCTGTGGGTCAGACAACACCCAGTTCATGATGGGCAGCTCAGGCCTGATGGTGACTTGGTGGCCAATGGTTAGGTGTTCAGTCTGTACTAAAGCCCAGTAATAAGCCAAAAGCTGTTTCTCAAAAAGGAGAGTAGCTATCTGCAGAGGATGGCATGGCTTTGTTCCAAAATCCCAAGGCTCTGCCTTGAGATTCACCAATAAAGACCTGCCAAAGACTCCAAACAGTATCTCTATCTATTACAGTCACTTCAAGCACCATTGGATCAGCCGGATCATATGGCCCAAGTGGCAGAGCAGCCTTCACGGCAGCCTGAACCTGATACAGAGCCTTCTGTTGTTCTGGACCCCACTCAAAACTAGCAGCTTTCTGAGTCACTTGATAAATAGGCCACAGCAACACACCCAAATGAGGGATATGTTGCCTCCAAAATCCAAAGAGACCCACCAGATGTTGTTCCTCCTTTTTAGCTGTGGGGGAAGCCAGATACAAAAACTTATCCTTCACTGTAGTAGAAATATCTCAACACGCCCCACACCATTGGACCCCTAGAAATTTCACTGAGGTGGAAGGTGCCTGAATTTTTCTTGCCTTAATTTCCCAACCTCTAGCACACATATGGCTCACCAATAAGTCTAGAGTCATCGATATTTCTTTCTTACTAGGTCCAATCAGCATAATGTCATCAATATAATGGACCAGTGTGATGTCTTGTGGAAGTGAAAGCAGAGCAAAACCCCTACAGACTAAATTATGACATAGTGCCAGGGAGTTGATATACCCCTGAGGAAGCACTGTGAAAGTATACTATTGGCCTTGCCAGTTGAAGGCAAACTGCTTCTGATGGTCCTTTGAAGTTGGTATCGAGAAAAAGGCATTGGCCAGATCAATAGCTGCATACCACGTACCAGGAGATGTAGTAATTTGCTCAAGCAATGAAACCATATCAGAACAGCAGCTGCAATTGGAGTCACCACCTGATTAAGTTTATGATAATCTACTATCATTATCCAAGATCCATCTGTTTTTTGCACAGGCCAAATAGTTGATTTAAATAGGGATGTGGTGGGAATCACCATCCCTGCAACCTTCAAGTCCTCGATGGTGGCAGTAACCTCTGCAACCCCTTCAGGGATGCAGTATTGCTTTTTGTTTACTATTTTGTTTACGTAGAGGCATTTCTAATAGCTTCCACTTGGCTTTTCCTACCATAATAGCCTTCTGGAACTGGGGAAATCACTACAGGATGGGTTCAGGAAACCACTGGACCCACTGTGAAACACACTTTAGCTAAGACTCCATCAATAACTTGACCTCCATATGGCCCCACACTGACTGGCGGGCCACAATGACACTTTGGGTCTCCTGGAATTAGTTCAGAGCCAGTGTCCAGTAATCCCTGAAAACTCTGATTATTTCCTTTTCTCAATGAACAGTCACTCTTGTAAAAGGCCTCACATCCCTTTGGGGAAGGCTGGGAGAAAGACTGACATTATAGATTTTTGGCAATGTAGTGGGGTTCTTCCTCACAGGGACCCAGCCTCCCCTTAATTCAATGGGTTGCAGGTCTGTAAACTGACTCAAGTCTGGGAATTGATTGAGAGGCTGTGACTCTGTATTCTGGCAATTCTATCTAGGCTGATGTTCACTAGAATTCTTCTGTCTATACAGATCAAGTAAATATTTAGTAGGCTTGCCATGAATTTCACTATAGGAACATCATGTGCAAGTAGCCAATACCATAATTTCACATAAGTCAGACTATCCTGATTACTGTTTTGACTCTGCAGTCCATTATGGTAAGCACTCCCACCTTGCCTTTGTCAATTAACTGCTGCCACTTGGCCCCTACTACCACGGGGTCCAATCAGCCCCACTGTAGTTAAGTGTCTTAATTCAATTAGGGCAGTTCCCACTGTCAAATCAGGTTTACATAAAATAACAATCACAGCAGTCTTCAAGGATGCTGGAGCTCCCTTCACAAATTTATTCTTCCCCGTACTGGTGAAAGGCATGTCTTCTGGACTCTCTATTTCTGGTTCTAGGGTCTAATCTGATAA
>NW_006921817.1:2951929-2975579 GCF_000298275.1 Orycteropus afer afer | reverse complement strand
TTGGAGAACCAATTTAGGAAGCCCATCCTTATGGTTTTGTCTCTCTAGAACCAGTCTCAGTACCAAATGTGTTAGACTGGGTTCTCTAGAGAAACAAAACCAGTAAAGCTTATATATAGAGAGAAAGAGAAATTTATCTTAGGAAAATGGCTGGCAAGACCAAAGTTCTTGTATCAAATGTCACACTGGAGGCTTTTCTTGACTCATGTAGGTACAGGGGCTGAGAAGCTCAAGTTTGGCGGGCAGTATACTGGCTATTGACTCCAATGAATGACAAATCCAACATCTCCAGGCTGAATGGTGAATTGTTTGCTCATGGACAGTTTTAGGCAGCACAATAGAATCGCAATCCACAGAAGAGTGTCTCTTTTCCCAGGATGCCCATAAATATACTGGAAGCACCCCTAGGTAAACACCCTTTCAACGGAGTGGCTGCTCAAAACATTTATTCCCATCAAGGGAATAACCACATCATAACTGCTTAAACCACACAGAAATGTGGTCCAGCCAAGTTGACACACAGCTCCAATTATCACACTCTTGAACATAGATGCAAAAATCTTTAATAAAATAAAATCCTAGCTAATAGAATCCAACAATATATCAAAAAATTAAGTCACCCGGACCAAGTGGGATTAATACCAGATTTACAAGCGTGGTGCAGCATCAGAAAATCAATCAATTTAATCCACCACATAAACAAAACAAAACAAAAGAACCATATGATTATATTAATTGATACAGAAAAAGCATTTGATAAAATCCAACATCCATTCCTGTTCAGAACTCTCAGCAAAATAGGGATAGAAGGGAAATTCTTCTACATAATAAAGAGTATATATGCAAAGCCAATGGCCAACATCATTATTAATGGAGAAAGACTCCATGCATTCCCCTTATGAATGGGAACCAGACAGGAATGCCCTATATCACCACTTCTATTTAACATTGCATTGGAAGTCCTGGCCAGGGTAATAAGGCAAGAAAGAGAAATAAAGGGCATACAAATTGGCGAAGAAGAATTAAAACTATCTCTATTTGCAGATGATATGATTCTGTACATAGAAAACTAAAGGGACTCAAAAAAAAAAAACTCTACTGGAACTAATAGAGAGGTTCAGCAATGTGACAGGATACAAGGTCAACATACAAACATCAGTTGGATTCCTCTACACTAACAAAGAGTCCTCTGATAAAGAAATAAGGAAAATAATAGCATTTACAATAGCTACTAAAAAGATAAAATATCTAGGAATAAACCTCACCAGAGACACAAAAGATCTATACAAAGAAAACTACAAAACACTGGTACAATAGACAACAAAGTCACTTCATAAATGGAAGAACCTACTTTGTTCATGGATGTTGTTGTTGTTATGTGCCATTGAGTTGGACTAGACTCATAGTGACCCCTCTTTGGGTTTCCAAGGCAGTATCACTATGGAAGTAGATTGCCCCAACTTCCTTCCAAGGAATGGCTGGTGGGTTTGAACCACCAGCTTTCTGGTTAGCAGTCAAGTGCCTTAGGCACTAAGCTATCTGAGCTCCTTGTTCATGGATAGGTAGACTAAGGTAGACTAAATATTGTGAAAATGTCAATACTACCTAAAGCAATCTACCCATTTAACACAATCCCAATCCAGATTTCAACAAAATTTTTTAAGGACATGGAAAAAACAATTACTAATTTCATATGGAAAGGAAAAAGACCTCAGATAAGCATAGCACTTCTCAAGAAGAAAAACAAAGTGGGAGGTCTTACACTCACAGATCTTAAAAACTACTATACAGCCACAGTAGTCATTCTGTTAGGAGATAATTGGAAGTCCAGATATAGACCCATCCATCTATGGACAACTGATCTTTGACAAAGGTCCAAAATCCATTGAACGGGGAAGAGACAGCCTCTTTAACAAATGGTGCTAGCAAAATTGGATATCCACTTGCAGAAAAATGAAACAAGATCCATACCTTACCCCATACACAAAAACAAAGTCAAGCTGGATCAAAGACTTAAATGTAAAACTCAAAACTATAAAATTCACCAAAGATAAAATAGGGGCAAATCTGGAAGCTGTAATTTATGGCATAAATAGACTATCAACCATAACCCAGAATGTGCAGGAGGTAGAAGAGAAGCTAGATGACTGGGACCTTTTAAAAATTAAATTCTTATGCACATCAAAAGACTTTGTCAAAAGGGTAAAAAGAGAACCTACAGATTGGGAGAAATTATTTGCCTATGACATATCTGATAACAGACTTATCTGCAAAATCTATAAAAAAAACTTCAACACCTCAACACCAAAAAGACAAATAACCCAATTCACAAATGGGCAAAAGACTTGAACAGACATTTCATCAAAGCAGATATACAGGCAACCAACAAACACATGAGAAATTGCTCGTGATCATTAATCATTAGAGAGATGCAAATCAAAACAACAATGAGCTATCATCTCACCCCATCAATAATAGCAAAATTCAACAGGTCAGAAAATAACAAATGCTGGCAGGTTGCGGAGAGTTTGGAACTCTTGTGCACTGCTGGGGGGATTGTAAAATGGTACAACCATTGTGGCGAACGGTATGGCATTTCCTTAAAAAACTGAAAATAGAAGTACCATTTGACCCAGCAATTCCATTATTAGGAATATATTCTAAAGAGGTGAGAGACAGCACATGAATAGACATATGTACACCTATGTTCATCTCAGCACAATTCACTACAGCAAAGAGATAGAAACAACCTAAATGCCCATCAACGAATGAGTGAATAACCAAATTATAGTACATGCACAGAATGGAAAACAATGCTAAATTAAAGAACAATGAGGGATATGTGAATCATCTCACAATGTGGATGAACCTGGAGAACATTATGCTGAGTGAAATAAGTCAATCGCAGAAAGACAAGTACTGTATTAGCCCACTATTGTAAAAAGACAAAAAGGGTTAGCTTGGGAAAGTGAACTCACTTAGTAGGTTACCACAATGGGGAGGGAAAGGGAGGGATTAATTTGGGGCTAGTTGGGGCCCACACACTGACATGGGTAGGGGGAGGGATACACGGAAAGGAGCTGTGAGTGACCACCATGATAATATTAGGAAATGGGAGGACACTGAATTGTGCACATAGGAGATAGATGACAGATGCTAATACCAACCAATGTGTTCCCAATACTGCATTACCATTAACACCAAAAACCAGGCTACTGATAACCACATAAACACTTGAGAGGATCAGATGGGGGTCAGTGAACAGATGTATACTCTAGACCAAGGATAGAGCCTGCTGAAGCTAATCTTGCACAGACACCAATGATACAAAATACCTGCAGTCCTTACAGGAACAATAGAAGACAGACACAGAGTAATCTCTCACAGACAATCAGACACTATGGGAGAGAGATCCAATAGATCTACCATCTCAGGATCATAGTACTAGGCGACACCGGACTCAATTGGCACAACAAAATACATACAAACCTTGTTCCGCATTCTACATTAGTGAGTAGCAACTGGGGTCTTAAAAGCTTTCAAGTGGTCATCTAAGATGCAGCTAACGGTGTCCTAGCATCAGAAGCGAAGAAGAATGTAAAAACAAGAGGATTTGGAAGCAATCAGCCCTAGGACACAATGGCCCTCGAGACCAGAAGAACTAGACAGTGCCCTACTGTCAATGCCAACCACCCAGGAAAGGATCAAATCTGGAGATCCTGGATAGAGTGGGAGGAAAAACATGGGAAAAAATCCAAAAACTCAATAATGACCGGAATTACTGGTCAGATGAAGTCTGATGAGACCCCCCCAATATTATGACCCTGGAATACATTCTGCTCCTGAAATGAAATGCACCCCCAGGGGCTGGTTTCAGCCCAATATTTAACAAGATGTACACACAGACCACTCAGCCCAGGATGACACACCCACATACTCTATGGTAATACATCCCTTAGAGCAATGGACCACAGGGCACCAGAAGACCAACATTCAAACTGAGGAAATGCAAGACAAACAGAATTGCCTAAATATGAGAGGCACAGGGGGAGTTACAGGGTAGAGAGGGAAGGAGACTGGATTAGGGTTGGACATGGTAAATGGGGAGTGAAACTAAATGTACATGTAACATTAAATGTAAAGCAAGCTCTTAAAATTTAAAAAAAAAAAAAAAAAAAAAATCTCTTCTCTCCTTTCTCAACTTTTCCTAACAATGGATACTGGCTTTCCAGGGAGGAAGGGTAGCTAGAAACAGACAGAAGAAAAGTAGATGGATATTTGTAATTTGGCTAATGATTTCTGATCTTACAGGTCTTTAAAGGTGACACCTGCCCTTTGGGACATCTCTCTTTGGAAGTGTTTTTGATCTATGTAATTGTATCTCTACTTCAGCTGGCCGCATACCAGTGATTTTCTCAAACCCTAGATATCTTGGTGGTACCTCTAGTTTCTTTCTACTAAGATCTTTTACTTCTCAAGGCTGCCCTCTAATACAGAAAATACGATAAATCCACTCTATCAATTTCATTTATATTAAGCATGAAAAGATCAAGTCATTCTTAGTTCTGACAAGCTCTAGATTAATAGGAAACATTTTCCTTCTGCTATTGGAACAGCTAACCAATCATATTTTTTTTCACCCTGTAGATACCTAAACTATCACGTTTACCATGTCCTCTGCCTAAACCATGATGTTAATTGTGTCCTCCAAACTCCAGGAGACACACATCAAACTTTCTGAATGGCCTCATTTAATCCCTGGCTCCAAGCTTGAGGTGAAGGGGACTGACACTCAATACAGTGACAAAGCTCTCCAAAGATTTCTTCAAACCCCCATTACTTTCTCCTATTTATAGGGTGTATGTCAGTGGTCAGCTATGATAGAAAAGACCATTTGGAAATCTCATCTGCATGTTCTGCAGGGAGTTCTTGCAACATCTACTGCCTGGAAACCTCAGCAAAAACTGAAATTAAGCCAGCTCCACTTCAACATACTTTTAAGTAAATAATTTGAATACTTTTTTTTATTATTACTCCTATTATTTTTCATCCCATCAATGCAATTTGTGTTTTCTTGGTTAGCCTTCTGGAGATTTGGAGGTGTGGTTCTTTATGGTGGTTAGAAAGTAGTATTGAGAAGTTGAACTTGTTAGTGGGATGGAGCCTTGTTATCATTGTCATTCTTTGTGGAAAATGTGGATAAATAACTGTCATCTAACTGATCTTGGTGAGATAATTCATAATTTTTTTTAAATGTTATAAAAAAAATCTACAACCAAATGTATCACTCAAATACATAAGTACATACATTTATATGTAAAAAGAGTTCTGGTTGTGTAGTGGTTAAATCATTTGGCCACTAACCAAAAGTTTGGTGGTTCGACCTACCAGCCACTCAACAGGAGAAAGATGAGGCATTATGCTTCCGTACAGATTTATAGCCTTAGAAACCCTATGAGGTCACACTGAGATGGAATTGAATTGATGGCAGTGAACTGTTTTTATGTTGGTTTTTTTTTTCTGGGGGGAGGGTGTTGTGTGTGTGTGTATATATACCTATACATATACATATACAGATATATATATATATATATATATATATATAAACAAAATTCCTCTTATGTCCTGGTCTCCTTCATCCTGCTCGCTTACATATATATATAGTTGTTAGGTACTGTGAGTTGGCTTCAATTCATAGTGACCCCATATACAACACAATGAAACACTGCCCAGTCCTGTGCCAGCCTCACAATCCTTGCCCTCAGCCTATCATTGCAGCCACCATGTCAATCTATCTCATTGAGGGCCTTCCCTTTTTCGTTGACCCTCCATTTTACCAACATGATATCCTTCTCCAGGGAATGATCCCTTCTGAAAACATGACTAAAATAGGTGAGATGAAGTCTGGCCATTCTCACTTTCAAGGAGAATTACACACACACACACACACACGTGTGTGTGTGTGTATGTATATGTGTGTGTGTGTGTATATATATATATATATATATATTTATATATATGTAGATCTATATATCATTTCTTTATAAAAGCCATTAAACCACATTCTTCATTATCTTTACAAAATAAAAGTTTATTTTTTCCAAGTTTTAGTTTCTGCACCAACTCAGAAAGGATTTTATTCATTTGATTTTCTCATAATCTTTTCAAGCAGACAGGTTCTGATCATATAATAATTCTATACAATATCTATTTTCAGGAGCTTTGGTGGTGTAGTACCTAAGGCATTTGACCACTAACCAGAAGGCTGGTGTTCAAACCCACCACCCGCTCCTTGGAAGAAAGATTGGGCGATATATTTCCGTAGAGACACCACCTCAGAAACCCAAGGAGAGGTCACTGCAAATCAAAATCGACTCGACAGCAGTGAGGTTTTTTTTTTGTTTTTTTTGTTTTTTTTGTTTTTTTTAATGCCCATTCTCACCACCCTGATAGAATGTAATAAAAATTCAATATAAAGACATTTGGTTTCTAAATGTCAGTGTCTTCTGCTCTGAAGTGGTTGTAAGGATGATTCTTCCTCATAGATTTTTTGTGAGGCTTAAAATAAGCTACAATGCTTGGAAAATACATAGCCTAGTACCATAGCCTAGTACCCAGCTCATAAAAAGTGCCCAATAAATACTAGCTTTTATATTTATCAATATTATATACAATTTGACCATAACCTTTGCATTCAAAATGTTAAGGTCTATATTTAATCATTACATAGTTTAATATAGTTTAAATTATTTTGGTTTACAAGACATGCAAAAGCTTCAGAAGAGAAAAATACCAGAAAAGTGAATCTTATTTGATTAGTTCCTATTATAGACATATTTACTGCCCTCTTGTGGCTATTGCACTAACAGAACCATTGCTCAGGAAATGTGTACATTTTTTTTTTTTTTTTTAATTCATAGTCTTTTAGAAAAGGTTATCAAACAACCTGTAACAATCACAGGACCCATTAAACATAAGAAATTATAAATTTTCCTTTTATCCTGATGAATGAAATAACATTTCCTTGTATAACTACAGTCATTAAAATATTTTATATGCTTACAAAAGATTTATTTTGGAACCTTGTAAATTAAAGGATCAGGAGACTTATTGCTATCATTTGAAGATTTCCCTAACTGAATTTTGAAAAGGCAATATAGTAGAGAATTTTGTTCTCTTTACACATTTAGTCAAGGTTACAAGGCTGTTTTTGAGGATTCATATGACAATCATATGTTATTCTCCAACTCTTCTCTGGTGTATGTCCAACATAAGTGATATAGTGATTCATAATGTTTCCATAAGCTTTTCACATTAAGCTCAGTATCCCAGTAAGCTTTAAGAAACACATATTTTAAAATGATATTGTGTTTTATATGAAGATAATTCCATTGTCTTAAACAAATTAAATATGAAAAATATATGGAAAACAGTATAATATCTTAACTGATTCTTAACAAAGACTGAGGTTGAATGAAGTTGAATAGCAGCAGAGCCCCATTAATTTTGGGAACTTTCTCTCATTGATCTAAAGAAATCTCCATCATGCAATTGCTGATGACACTGTTTCTACTGTGAATTTCAGACATTACTGTGTAATGATGTTTTCAACTTATGTACCTGAAAAATACATTTAACTCTTTCAGGAGATATATTTTTAAAAATATTTTTATTCTGTTACTCATAAAAACATAATAATAAAAAAATAAACCAAACTCACTGCCGTTGAGTCAGATCAGACTCATAGAGACCCCTCCTTGGGTTTCCTAGGTGGTATCATTACTAAAGTAGATTGCCAAACCTTCCTTCTGAGGAGTGGCTGGTGGGTTTGAACTGCCAACCTTCTAGTTAGCAGTCAAATGCCTTAGGCACTATGCCACCAGAGCTCCCATTAGTCATAAAATACTCATTGTTTTCTAGTCAGTTCCGACTCATAGCAACCCTTTCTTGGGTTTCCAAGGGGGTATCTCTAAGGAAGTAGATTGCCCAGTCTTCTTTTGGAGGAATAGCTGGTGAGTTTGAACCATCAGCCTTCAGGTTAGCAGTCAAATGTCTTTAGGCAACTGAAAAAAAAAAAAAAATCATGTATCAGGAACAAAAAAAGAACAGATTTGACGCATTAAACGCTAATGACCAAACACCAGACGAGTTTTGGGATGATGTCAAGGACATCATACATGAAAAAGCAAAAGATCATTAAAAAGACAAGAAAGAAAGAACAAAAATATCAAAATGAACATCAGAAGAGACTGAAACTTCTTCTTGAATGGACAGTCATTAAAGCAGAAGGAAGAAACAGAATTCAAAGGGCAATTTGAGAAGACAAAGAAAAGTATTATAATAAAATATGCAAAGACCTGGAGTTAGAAAACCAAAAGGGAAGAACACATTTAGCATTTCTCAAGCTGAAAGAACCGAAGAAAAAATTCAAGCCTCAAGTTGCATTATTGATGGATTCTATGAACAAAGTAAGGAATAATTCAAGAAGCATCAGAAGAAGACGGAAGAAATACACAGAGTCACTGTACCAAAAATAAATGGTCAACTTTCAACCATTTCAGGAGGTAGTATGTGATGAAGAATTAATGGCACTGCAGGAAAATCTCCAAGTTGCATTGAAGGAATTGGTGAAAAACAAGTCTCCAGGAATTGATAGAATACCCACTGATATGTTTCAAAAAATGGATGCAGTGGTGTAGGTGCTTATGTGTTCATGCCAGGAAATTTGGAAGACAGCTACCGGGCAAACCAACAGGAAGAGATCCTTATTTGTTTCCATACCAAAGAAAGGTGATCAAACAGAATGTGGAAATTATCAAACAATCTCATTAATAACAAATTCAAGTAGAATCTTGCTGAAGATAATTCAAAAACAGTTGCAGCAGTATATTGACAGGGAACTTCCAGAAATGCAAGCTGGATTCAGAAGAGAACATGGAACAAGGGATATAATTGCTGATGTCAGATGGATCTTGGCTCAAAGCAAAGAATACCAGAAAGACATTTACTTGTGTTTTAATGATTATGCAAAAGCATTTGATTGTGTGAATCATAACAAATTGTGGATAACATTGAGAAGAATGGGAATTCCAGAACACTTAATTGTACTCATAAAGAACCTGTACATTGACCAGGAGGCTGTCGTTCAGAGAGAAAAAGGGAACACTGCATGGTTTAAAATCAAGAAGGGAGTGGGTCAGGGTTGTATCCTTTCACCATACTTATTCAATCTCTATGCTGAGCAAATAATCCGAGAAGCTGGTGAAGAAGGCTGAAAGTACCACAGACTACTAAAAGAACTAACAAATCTGTTCTGGAGGAAATGCAGCCGGAATGCTCCTTGGAAGGGAGAATGGCCAGACTTCGTCTCACCTACTTTGGTCATGTTGTCAGAGGGGACCATTCCCTGGAGAAGGATGTCATGCTTGGTAAAGTGGAGGGTCATCGAAAGAGAGGAAGGCCCTCAATAAGATGGATTGGTACAGTGGCTATGGCAATGGAGTCAAGTATGATAGGGATTGTGGAGCTGGTGCAGGATGAAGCAGGCAGTGCTTCATTCTGCTGTGCATAGGGTGGCTATGAGTTGGAGATGACTTGAGGGCACCTAACAACAACAACATGAGTTATGTCCATTTTCTGATATATATTTCACCTGCAACAATTTTTAAATATATCCACAAGTTCTAAGGATGTACAAACCAAAATACATTGAAAAATTTCCACAACTTAACAACAAAAAGGCAAAAAAAAAACATCAAAAAGTGGGCAAAAAAATTTAAATAGATATTTCATCAAAAAAAAAAAAAGAATACAAATGGCCAACAAGCATATGAAAAAATATTCAACATCTTTCATCATTAAAAAAAAAAAAAAAAAACTCACTGGCCTCTAGTGAGATCCGACTCATGGCAACCCATCCTTGGGATTCCGAGGCGGTATCTCTATGGTAGTAGATTGTCCGGTCTTACTTCCAAGGAATGGCTGGTGGGTTTGAACTACCTGCCTTCTGGTTAGCAGTCTAATGCCTTAGGCACTATGCCACCAGAGCTCCTTCTTTAGTCATTGGGGAAATGCAAATCAGAATGACAATTAGATACTACTTCATTCCCAATAAGATGACTAAGATAAAAACAAACAAAACAGAAAACAATAAATGGTGTGAAGGCTGTGGATAAACACTTAGCCATTGCTGGCAGGAATATAAATTGATACAGCCCTCATGGTACATACATACAATGGAAATATACTTAACCACAAAGAGAAATGCATTTCTGATCCATGCTACAACATGGATGAAACTTGAAAACATTATGCTGAGTGTAAGTCAATCACAAAAGGACAGATATAGTATAATTTCACTCGGATGAAATATCTAGATAGCCAAATGTATTGTTGTTGTTGTTGTTGTTGTTATGTGCCGTCGAGTCGGCCCCGACTCATAGCGACCCCTCCTTGGGTTTCCGAGGCAGTATCACTACGGAAGTAGGATTGCCCAACCTTCCTTCCGAGGAGTGGCTGGTGGATTTGAACCGCCAGCTGTCTGGTTAGCAGGCAAGTGTCTTAGCCACTATGCTACCAGAGCTCCCGCCAAATGTATTAGACACCAAATTTTATTAGTGCTTACCTGAGGCAGAAGGAACGAGAAAGGGAAGTCATTGTTTAAGAAGCACTGAGCTTCTGTTTATGGTAATAGAAAATTTGGCAACAGATATTGGTGGTGGTTGTACAACTTGATATTGTAATTGATGTCACTAAATTGTACATGTGAAAGTGTTTAATTGGCTAATGTTTCATATGTATATTTTTTATAACAATAAAAATATTTTTAATGTAAACACAAATTCTTTGTTCTCTTCTTTCATCAAGAAGTAATATCTATATACCAGCTCTTTCAACCGGGGCTAGCCATAGTGGCTCACTAGTAATTATTAGAATGCAGCAGAAGTGACACTGTGATTTCTAAAGGTGTGTCATAAAAGATAATACACTTCTGATTTGTTCTTTGGATCACTCAAGCTTAGAGCCATGAGCTATAATACAAGACACAGGACTAGAATGATGCCATCGTGCTGTGAAGAAGCCCAGAGAATAGGGAGAAACCATGAGTAGGTGCTCAAGATTTGCTAAATTCATTCACATCAACTTTTGTTGATCCAACCAGTTGTAAGTTTTCCTCTGGATTCACATGTCTTTGTTCTCTGTTGTTATGACCCTTTTGGTCAATGGTTTCTCTGAGATTTTATCTGGGAATGTAGTCGACAGCAAAGGACAATAACGTCAAAGCTCCAATATTGCTAGTTAATGGTTAAAAAAAAAATTCAGAGGTGTTAACAAAACAGAATTCAGTGTGAAACATTGGCCAAGGGCCTTTAACATTCTCCAGAGGCAAACTTAAAGGCAAAGCCAAACAAAAATCTTTTGAAAAGCTGACACTCCATTCTGTAGTTTGTTTAATGCTAAATATGTACCTTTACCTAGAAAGGATTAGAGACACCAAAGGGATATTTTTTGTTTAATACTTTTTGACAAGCATTATTAATTTAGTCATTTGCACGTCTATGTAGTTAGCAACTCACCAAGAGAAAACTCCTTGTGGGAATTATTATACCTAAACAGCTGTAACTTGAATGATTAAAAGAGAGAGAGACAGAGAGAGAGCACCATCCCACCTTCCCTTATCAGTCTGAAACTAGGTCATAAAAAACCATTACACAGTTACTTTTTAATACTTAATTAGCATAGAAGTTTGGAATATGCAAACTTGCTGCCTCATAATTGTGAGAGAAAATATTGTGAACTACATTTGACACTTGATCCAGGCCTACTTAAACATCCAGAATTACGAATTCAGGTTCTCGCTTGTATTTACCAAACCAAACTCACTGCCATCAAGTTGATCTGGACTCATAGCGACCCCTTCTTGGGTTTTTGAGGCGGTATCATTATGGGAGTAGATTGCCCGATCTTCCTTCCAAGGAGCAAGAATAAAATAAAATTATTCTCCTTGAAGTTAAGTAGATTCTAGTCAGTTATGGTTTAAGCGACCTGTTCCCTGTTTGGTTAATCAGCTGTTTTATTGTTTTCATCACCCAAGTACCTATAGCTATTCTTTTTTTAAGGTACATTGATTATTTATTGCACTCATCAATACTTGTATGGTTCTCATATAAATACATCTGAAACACTTCCAGCTCCTAACAACATTGACTTGTGGGAAGGTTGGTATAAACAGTGCCCCAAAGCCACTAGATTCCAAGCACACTGCTGAGATGCCAGAGGCTACCAGTGGAACAAAATCCTCTCAGATGTAGCCAATCAATACCCCAACTCGCAGGCCCAACCTCAGAATACAGGCATGCAGGCAAGAATGTTCAGGCTCCTTTGAACTTCTATGCATGTGTCTAAACAAGTCTTAGTGAAGGCCCTTAAATACCCCTTTTGGTATATTATTTGCTTGGTATGAGCTTGGTATGAGCATTATCGGGAGCTCTGGTAGCATAGTGCCTAAGGCACTTGACTGCTAACCAGAAGGCTGGAGGTTCAAACCCACCAGCCACTCCTCGGAAGGAAGATGGGGCAATCTACTTCCGTAGTGATACTGCCTCGGAAACCCAAGGAGGGGTCTCTATGAGTCGGGCCGACTCGACGGCACATAACAACAACAACAACAACATGAGCATTATCACAAGAATCAAATATTTCTAGTATTTTGATCTCTAGCATGGGCAGAAATGAGGCTTACAACCAGAAAAGCAAACAGTCAAGACAATTGTTATTTACTTAGTATCATCTATGTACTGATGTAGCCCCTTAAATATTGAAAATGCTACTTCACAGATGAGGAAACTGAGACTTACAGAGATGACAAGATTTATCCTTGATTATGCAACAGTGCAACAGAAACGTTAGGATTTGAAACTAGCCATTTTCTGATGTCAGTATCAGATTAAACCACAAAATAACTTAACATTCGTAACGAACGTGGTTGTCATGTCGGGAATGGGCTCCATGGGAGAAAAGATTGGCAATCTACTCCCATGAAAAATGCAGCCTATGAAATCCTATGAGAAGCTCTACTCTGTACATTGGGTTGTTATGAGTCACACAATGGCAATTACAACAACAATGGATATAGCAAAACCCTTTCATTTCAATCAAGAAAAATATAACTTTAGAAAATCTCTGAAAAATATGTTATCAATACTGAATACATATAAATATACAACAAAGTTTAAGTACATAATGAGTCATTAAGAGTCCATTAACCCCCACATAACTCCTCTCTATAAAACATCAGAAACTTGTGGGTTCTACATTAAAAGGGACAGTGACTATAAGTAGTAGTTGGTCTATTTCAGGTCGCAAGGCTTTAAAATTGCATACACACACACACACACACACACTATGTTGTTGTTATGTACTGTCAAGTCGTATGTGTGTGTGTGTATATATATATATATATATATATATATAGTGTTCTGGTGGCATAGTGCCTAAAGCATTTGACTACTAACTAGAAGCTTTGCAGTTAAAACCCATTAGCAACTCCATGGAAGGAAGACTGGACAATCTACTTCTGTAAAGATTTACCACATCAGAAACTCAAAGGGGGTCACTCTGAGTTAGAATCAACTCTATGGCAGTGAATTTGATTTCATGTATATATATATGTATATAGGAGCTCTGGCAGTGTAGTACCTAAAGCACTTGACTGCTAACGAGAAGGCTGGGGGTTCAAACCCACCAGCCACTCCTCAGAAGGAAGCTTAAGCAATCTACTTCAGTAGTGATACTGCCTCGGAAACCCAAGCAGGGGTCACTATGAGTCAGGTCTGACTCAACAGCACATAACAACAACATATATATAGTGTACTGTGTGTATATCTACTACTTTTATGTGAAACTTTATTTTTGAATCAACTATAAGTGAAGGTAGATTAATAAGTGTTAGTACTACTTATTGAGGAGCTCTGGTGGCATAGTGCCACCAGAGGCATTTGACTTCTAATCAGAAGGCTGGCAGTTCAAACCTACCAGCCACTACTTGGAAGGAAGATGGGGCAATCAACTTCTGTAGTGATAACACCTTGAAAACCCAAGAAGGGGTTGCTATGAGTCAGATCCAACTTGACAGCAATGAGTATTTTTCTTTTTTGACTGCTTATTGAGAAAGAATATGCAAAGAAAATTTAATTTTATAAAGTCATTTACAAACTTTCTAAAGCTAAGTCTTGAAAACAGAAACTGTAATGTTACTATCTATTATTGTGATAGGTAAGAGGGAGAGTCCTCAGGCAGGAGGTCAAGGGAGATGAACTTGTCTGTCAGTCTGTCATACTGTGGTGCCTTGCATGTTGAGTTTGGAGGCTGTGCCATCGGTGTTTCAAATGCCAGGAGGGTTGCCCATGGTGGATAGTTTTCAGTGGAGCTTCCAGACTGAGACAGACTCAGAATAAGGAAGAGGCCATCCACTTCTCAAAGAACTGGCCAGGAAAACCTTATGAATAGCTGTGAATACTGTCTGATATATTACTGGACAACTATATGAATAGCCTTGAAACATTGTCTAATACAGTGCCAGAAGATGAGCCGCTTAGGTCAGAAGGCACTCAAGATACAACTGGAAAGGAGTTACCTCATCAGAGTAGAGCTAACCTTAATGATATGGATAAAGTAGAGCTTTTGGGACCTACATTTGCTGGCATGCACAATTCAAAATGAGAAAAAAACAGCTGCAAACATCCATTAATGCAAATATCAGAACATGGAACGTATGAAGTATGAATTAGGAAAATTGGAAGCTGTAAAAAGTTAAATGGAATGCAAAAAGATTGATATCCCAGGCATTAGTGAGCTGAAATAGACTGGTTTTGGCCATTTATATTCAGACAACCATATGATCTACTATGCTGGGAATGATAAATTGAAAAGGAATGGTGTGGCATTCATCATCACCAAGAATGTTTCAAGATCTATCCTGAAGTACAATGCTGTCAGTGATAGGGTGATATCCATATGCCTACAAAGAAGACCAGTTAATACTACTATTATTCAAATTTACACACCAACCTCCAAAGCCAAACATGAGGAAACTGAAGATTTTTACCAATTTCTGCAGTCTGAAGTTGACTATACATGCAATCAAGATGTGTTTATTATCACTGATGATTGGAATGCAAAAGTCAGAAACAAAGATGAATTACTGGTAGTTGGAAAATTTGGCGTTGGTGTTAGAAATGATGCTGGACATCACATGATAGAATTTTGCAAGACAAGTGACTTATTCATTGCAAATACCTTTTTTCAGCAACACAAAAGGTGGCTGTACATGTGGACTTTACCAGACGGAATACACAGGGATCAGATTGACTACATCTGTGTCAAGAGGCAATGGAAAAGCTCAATATCTTCAGCCAAAACAAGGCCAGGAGCTAATTGTGGAACAGACCAGCAACTATTCTTAGGCTAGTTCAAGTTGAAGCTGAAGACAATTAAAATAAGTCCATGAGAGCCAAAATATGACCTTGGTAATATCCTTTTTGAATTTAAAGACCATCTAAAGAATAGATCTGATGCATTCGATGCCAATGACCAAAAACCAGAAGAATCATGGGATGACATCAAGAACATCATCCATGAAGAAAGAAAAAGGTCATTAAAAAGACAGAAAAGGAAGAAAAGACTAAAATGGTTGCCAGAATAGACTATGAGCCTTGCCCTTGAACTAAGAGTAGCTAAAGCAAATGGAAGAAATGACAAGATAAAAGAGCTGAACAGAAGATTTCAAAAAGAAGCTCAAGAAGACAAAGTTAATTATTATAATGAAATGTGCAAAGACCTGGAGTTAGAAACCAAAAGGGAAGAACATGATCGGTTTTTCTTAAGCTGTAAGAACTGAAGAAAAAATTCAAGTCTTAAGTTACAACATTGGAAGATTCTATAGGGAAAATATTTAATGATATAAGAAACATCAAATGATGATGGAAGGAATACACACAGTCACTATACCAAAAAGAATTAGTCAGTGTTCATCCATTTCAAGAAGTGGCATATGATCAAGAACCAATGGTATTGAAGGAAGAAGTCGAAACTGCACTGAAGGAATTGACAAAAAACAAGGCTAAAGGAATTGATGGGATACCCATTGAGATGTTTCAACAAAAGGATGCCGCACTGGATGCACTCACTCAGCTATGCCAAGAGATTTGGAAGACAGCTACTTGATCAACTGACTGGAAGAGATCCATATTTGTGCCCATTCCAAAGAAAGGTGATCTCACAGAATGTGGCCATTATCAAACAGTAACATTGATATCACACACAAGTAAAATTTTACTGAAGATTATTCAAAAATGGTTACAGTAATATATTTACAGAAAATTTCCAGAAATGCAAGCTGGATTCAGAAGAGGATGTAGAATGAGGGATATCATTGCTGATGTCAGATGGATCTTGGCTCAAAGAGAATACCAGAAAGATTTTTACTTGTATTTTATTGACTAGGCAAAAACATTTAATTGTGTGGATCATAACAAATTATGGATAACATTGAGAAGAATGGGAATTCTAAAACACTTAATTTACTTATAAGGAACCTGTACATAGACCAGGAGGTGGTCATTCAAACAAAACAAGGGAACTCTGCATGGTTTAAAATGAAGCATGGAGTGTGTCAGGGTTGTATCCTTTCACCATACTTATTCAATCTCTACACTGAGAAAATAATCTGAGAAACTGGACTATATGAAGAAGAATGTGGCATCAGGATTGGAGGAAGAATCATTAACAACCTGCAATATGCTGATGGCACAACTTTGCTTGCTGAGAGTTAGGATGACTTGAAACATTTTCTGAAGAAGATTGAAGAATACAGTCTGCAGTATGGATTACATCTCAATATAAAGAAAACAAACATCCTCACAACTGAACCTATAAGCAGCATCACGATAAATGGAGAAAAGATAGAAGTTGTCAAAGACTTCATATTACTTGGTTCTACAATCAATGACAATGGTGGCAGCAGTCAAGATATCAGACAATGTATAGCACTGAGCAAATCAGATGCAAAAGACCTCTTTCAAGTGCTGAAGAACAAAGATGTCTCCTTGAGGACTAAGGTATGCCTGACACAAGCCATGATATTTTCAATTGCCTCATATGCGTGTGAGAGCTGGACAATGAAAAAGGAAGATTAAAGAAGAGTCGATGCTTTTGAGTTGTGGTGCTCGTGAAGAATGGTGAAAATACCATGGACTGCTAAAAGAACTAACAAATCTGTCCTGGAGGAAGTGTAGCCAGAATGCTTCTTGGAAGTGAGAATGGCCAGACTTCATCTCACCTACTTTGGTCATGTTGTAAAAAGAGACCATTCCCTGGAGAAAGATATCATACTTGGGAAAGTGGAAGGCCAATGCAAGAGGGGAAGGCCCTCAACAAGATGGACTGACACAGTTGCTACAATGATGGTCTCAGGTATAGCCAGGATCATGGAGCTGGCACAGGACCAGGCAGTGTTTTGTTCTGCTGTATATAGAGTTGCTATGAGTCGGAGATGACTCAAAGGCATCTAACAACAACAACATTAGTATGACAGATTAGTATATAGATAAACATGTTCAGTTCTTTAAGGAAATGTATTAATGTAATTATATTTTAAAAAGTATCAATTAAGCCATTAAAATTAAGTACATTGAAAAGGTATCCATCTATCACTTTTTCCTTTTTGTCTGTAAAATACATTTGATGTCTCAAATTTAATTTAAAACATTTAACTGGCATGATTATACATTCAAAATAAATAAAAGAAATTTCCACTGTTTGCATTTCTTTTTCAAGCCATAGGTATTATTTATTTCATATCATAATTATTATTAAAAATAAATTTCTCCTTATTTGGGTGAACCCAAACAACAAATATTAAATTAGTGTTAAGTGTATTGATCTTCACTCATTTTCACCTACTACAAGTTAAAAGTGCCTTTACATAATAGATTTCACTTAGTAGTTCATATTTTCTCCACTATAGATTGAGAAGTAAAATATAAACTTTAAATAAGTCATTGAGTGCACTGAGAATCTTCTCAAATAAATACTTTTTAAAGCTAGCATCTTTTGTAATTATTAATGCACTAACTTCTATAATAGCTTTATCCATTATGAATTAATTTGGTGTTAATGTTGTTGTTGTTGTTATGTGCCGTCGAGTCAAACCCGACTCACAGCGACCCCCCCTTGGGTTTCCGAGGAAGTATCACTACGGAAGTAGGATTGCCCAACCTTCCTTCCGAGGTGTTAATGTAGGTGTTAGTTTTTTCTGGAGGGCATTGATAAAAGGCAGTAACAAAATAATGAGATACACTTTTGAAGAAACAAACAGATTGTAGCTTTAATGAAAACAATGGATCTATTTAGTAGTCAGCTGAAAATGCAGATATCAGTACTACAAGGCCCAGAAGACTAAAGTTTAGAAATAACTAAAGAAAGGGTATCGAGTCCTTAGGTGTCTCTGCTCTTTTGCAAACCTATTGTTTGTACTTTGGTCATGTTGTCAGGAGGGACCAGTTCCTGGAAAAGGGCATCATGCTTGGTAAAGTAGTTGTTGTTGTTGTTTGTTGTTATGTGCTGTTGAGTTGGCCCAGACTCATAGCAACCCCTCCTTGGGTTTCTGAGGCAGTATCACTACGGAAGTAGATTGCCCCATCTTCCTTCCAGGAGTGGCTGATGGGTTTGAACCGCCAGCCTTCTGCTTAGTTAGCAGTCAAGTGCCTTAGGCACTATACTACCAGAGCTCCTATTGGTAAAGTAGAGGGCCAGTTAAAACCGGGAAGAACCTTAGGGGATAGATTGACACAGTGGCTGCAAGAATGTGCTCAAGCAGAGCAACTATTGTGAGGATGGCTCAGGACCCTGCAGTGTTTCATTGTGTTGTGCATGAGGTCACTATACGTGGGAAAAAACCCAATGCACCTAATTAACAGCAATGCTTATAAAGGAGGTCTGAGTTTAGAAGTAAAAGTTGTAGCTAAACGTTTTTTGTTTTTGTTTTTGTTTTAGCAACTTCCATGCCTCCTTTTGGGCGCTCTGGTAGCATGGTGCCTAAGGCACTTAACTGCTGACCAAAAGGCTGGCAATTCAAACCCACCAGCCACTCCTTGGAAGGAAGGTTGGGCAATCCTACTTCTGTAGTGATACTGCCTCGGAAACCCAAGGAGGGGTGGCTGAGTCGGGGCCGACTCAACGGCACATAACAACAACAATATGCCTCCTTTTGTGATATTTTTCTCTTGGTACATCTCCATACAGGGACCTAATGCCTCTGTACTCTTTGTTTTGAACTTATTCATCAAAGCCTCTCATCACAAAAGCAAGACACTAATGTATTTATTCAAAGGGTAAAATAAGTAATAACATATCATTCCCCTGTAGATGTGAGCACTGGTAGCGTAAAGCCTATGGCTCTTGAGTGCCAACCAGAAAGCTGGTGGTTCGAACCCACCAACCACTCCTCAGAAGGAAGGTTGGGCAATCTACTTCCATAGGGATACTGCCTCGGAAACCCAAGGAGAGGTTGCTATGAGTCGGGTCCAAGTCGATGGCATGTAACAACAAAAATAACCCCTGTAGATTGTGTTTGCATTTTGAAAAATTTAGTCCGTTAAAATTGTTTCAACCTTAAATTACAAGATAAGTTTTCACATGAGGAAGAAAATTGTGAAAATTCTAACATTGGGTATTCAGAATATAAAAATTAGTCTCCTACTCTATTGAACACCACTTCCACTTTGTAGACTTAACCCGATTCTGATACCTGTTCTTACTCTTGCCCCCAAATTATAAATTGCCTTGATGTTTTTGCATTCCCCATGCACATCAGCAAAGTCAATCTCCTCTTGTCAGCCACTGCTACTTCCATTTATTCATCCCCCATTTAAGCTAAATGATCGCTACTTTTATACTTACATTTTTCCTACAATACCTATTGTCACCCTTAGCACTATCATCCATTCATTAAAAGTGAATGGTCTTTGTCTTTGACAAATTTCTATCATTATCAATGACTTCCAAATTAATGACCAATACATACTTCTGGCCTTTCAGTTACGTGTTTTCATTCATCTCCTGTGACCTTCAACTGTATTTCCTTCAGTCATCTAGTCACTTGATCACCCTCTAGTTATATCTTTCAAGGTAACTCTACCTCAGAAATGTAGAATTACCTCTTTTTGATAACAATGTCCATTTTTTCTAGGATTATCAATTAGGTGATTTTTTTTTTTTTTTTTTTTGCTGTTTTTTACCTCAGATCTCTGAGAGAGTTCCTGAGTGGTGCAAATGGTTAAGCACTCGACTATTAGCCAAAAGGTTGAGCTCTTTGGAAGAAAGGCCTGGCAATCTGCATCTGAAAGGGCCAGCCTTGAAAATTCTATGGAGAAGTTTCACTCTGCACACATGAGGTCATCATGTGTTGGAATGTACTGGTTAGCAGTCTTAGGCTCTACAGCACCAGAGTGTTTACTTTATTCTCCATAGTGCAAAAAATCTCACATTCCAGCTCTTAAGCTCTCTCTGACTAAAAAACCTCTTTGTCCTATTGGACCTCTGTTACATCTGTTTGGTAAATCCCAATTCTGTTTAGATTTCACTGTCTTTTTCTGCAATTTTTACAAATGCTGGAGAAAATCTCACCACCAGATAGATTTGTGTCTTTACAAAACTTTTGGTCACTGACCTCAACAAAGGAACACTGCTCAGTAATTCTTTTTTCTATTTGAAATCTCCTTAAATTTCCAATACCCATTACCATTCCATCAGTATTAAATTTTATATGACTTAATACTTCACAAAATACGCAAGCTATCATAGAATAATTTGTACAAGGGTTTGCAACTAACATACAAATGTAACTATACCTACACTATTTCTTCTCACCTCTCTCCTATATAAGACCTTTCCTTCTTGTCAGATGCTAATCTTTCATCTGGTGCTTAAGATTTCACCCCCAATTCCTCACACACTTATTCAACCACTTAGGGACTTCATGTTTCAACAACCCACTCCTTCTCCTCTCTATTGACTATTTATCTTTGGTATTTAAATCTCCCCGAAGGAGCTCTGGTGGTGTTGTGTCTAAGGCATTTGACTGCTAACCAGAAGGCTGGTAGTTCAAAACATAGCAGCCACTTCTCAGAAGGAAGACTGGGCAATTTACTTCAATAGAGATATCACCTCAGAAACCCAAGGAGGGGTCTCTGTGAATCAGAATCAACTTGACGGTAGTCAGTTTTTTGGTTTTTTTTTTTTTTCTGAGTTAGTGTTCCTCAAAACAAAAGCAAAACTTATCAGATACTCAATCTCAGTTGTTACATAATCAGTCTATAAAGAGTTTTCAGTTTGCATTGTCTATAATTTGTCACTGGTCTTGCTTCCTGACATAGCTGGTTTTTCTCAGATTCTCAATCATACAATGAATCAAGCTTGCAACAATTCAAGAGACCCAAGTGTGTGCATCTCTTCCCAACTTCACAATGATGGGTAGCTTAAAAATTGGTAAAGATGGGCATATTTACACCACGGAAATTGAAAAATGCTGCAAATCATGAATCAAGTTTGTTTGTTTGTTTGTTTACCAGTACACCATTTTTAGGCTCTGTAGGGCAATATGTCCTGTTCAACCATGTCATAATTTTAAGACAACACTGCAAACCTGTGTGGTGCTCACAGGTTGTATCCAATTTCTAGGTAACTAGGAAACCATCATAAAAAGGGCAAAAATAACTAATATGGATTACTCCATAAACATCACATCCTTCCCATCAGTGTCTGAACACCATTAGCACATGCATGGAAAGTAGCTTTTATTACTTACAAAAATCAAAAAGAATACAAGAGGAAAAGCTCCATCTTGAGAAGTTCTCCCCAGTTCAAAGGCTGCCCAGGCAGAGATGACAACCCTTCCTTACATACCCTTCTTTGTGCCATGGGTGAGGGACTTGACTGGGACTCTGCCTACTGCCAGGCTCTCCCTGGCCAGATAGGTCCACTTAGGTGGACTGTGCTTATGCTATGTGTGCCCCACCTGCATTATCACTGAGAAGACTAAGACAACTCCCTCTCTCAGCTATTTTATACTTTCAACCTAAGTGACTAATTTTATATCTTTTTAACCCTACTGACAACATCCTACTGCATCATGTCCCCTTGACTTCCTGAGGAAGGGGGTGTTAGCTCAGAATTGTATCTTTTTTACCTTGATAACTAATATCAAGCCTCCATTTGGGTGGTGATTTGTTTTGAACCCTAATGACACGAGCAGAGAAAGGAAGAGAGAAAATCATGGGCACCTGTCTTGCCCCAGGGTTTTGCTCCTCACAGCTTTCTTTCTATTCTCTAAATCTTGAGGATTCTCAGCAGTGTAGATGTTACTCTAGATATACTAATTTATCCTCATAGTATCAAACACCACCTATGCACTAAGGAGTCTCACATTTATACCATCATCCCAAAACTTACTATGAGTCTAAGTCAAAATTCCCAATGTTCTTCTCTGTTTGACTGTCCCATGAACACCTCAGCTTTAGCATTTTCAAATTTGAGCTCATTTTCCCTCTGTCACAATATCATTCCACTCTCTGTGCCATTTTCAGTGACTACTTAGTGTCTCAAGCCAAAATCTGGGTATTAGCCTTGACTCTTTCCTCTTTCTTTATATTCCAATGCATGCTACCACCTAAATATTTGTCAAATCCATAAACTTCTCTTCATTTTCACTACTGTTTTCCTATAACCACAAATTATAATTACAATTACTTCCACAGCCTTCTAATGTATGTGTGTGTCTAATATTTTGTGTTCCAGTTCAATCTACAATGTGTAAAACAGCAAGAGTAATCTTTTTAAAATATGAATTTAAAAATCATGTTGCTTTCCAATTTAAAACCATAACATGTCATGGATAAAGGCAAAATCTTTGCACAGTAAATGAAGTATATTTTAATCTGACTCCAGATTGCCTGCCCAGATTCATATCACTTCCTTTACCAGTTTTAGTATAACTTACAGCTATTTCAAATGCTTTCACTTCTCAAATTTAGACATGCTTTTCTTTCAGCTGGGTCTTTATTTACATCACTATTTTCTACTTCTTAAACACTTCTACTTCATGTTTTCATTATTCATTGCCTCTGATTTTCAATTCAATGATTATATTTTTCCTTTCTAAACTTAATTTTGGATTGCCCCAACATTGTTTAAAATAATACACATTTATTATCTTATAGTTCTGGGGGTCAAAATTCTGTAATAAGTCACACTGAGCTAAAATTTAGGTGTCAGCAGAGCTGCATTTCTTTCTGGAGATTCTGTGGGAGAATCAGTTTCTTTGCCTTTTACAAATTCTAGGGGTCCCCTACATTCCCTGACTCTTGTTCTCCTTCCTCCATCTTCAAAGTCAGCAATGACAGATTGAATCCTTGTCACGTAATATAATGCCAACCTTGTTTCCATTACATCTTCTTTGACTCTGACTTTTCTGCCTCTCTTTTCCACTTTTAAGGATCCTTGTGATTACACTAGACCTTCCAGAATAACTCCCCACATCAAAAATCCTTACCTTAGGGAGTTCCGGCAAGATGACGGACTAGGCAGAAGGACT
>NW_006921817.1:2943385-2944909 GCF_000298275.1 Orycteropus afer afer | reverse complement strand
AAAAAAAAAAAAAATCCTTACCTTAATCACACCTACCAAACCCTTTTAACCACGTATGTTAGGTAACATCTTAACAGGTTCTAAAGAGTAGGACTTGGACATCTTTTGTGGTCATCATTCTGCCTGCCACAGATCCTCATCTCCTGCTTTTTCCAAAATTTTGTGTGTTCAGAGTTTGTCCATGAATATTCAATAATGGGAGTGTTCTCTCACCTCATTCAAGGTAGAAATCTTGCAAAGAGCTGTATTTAGTAAATACGTAGAACTATTACCAGGGTCTCAAAGTACCACAAGTCATCATTTTTAAGACAGATATTTGTTAAGTCAACTGCTCTCTCTGGTTCTCTGTTTTATAGTTAGAAGTGTATGTGAATCTGAGCACATTTACTTAACCAACTTGTAGTCTATATTTCAAATGTTTTAGGTCATCATTGTAACATGTACGTATCATTTGAAACTACAGTCACTGGAAAATTACAACAAAATTTTTGAGCACCAAATGTAAATGTGTTAATTAAGATGTTGGAATATTTTTCAAGGACGTAATGGAGGCACTTGTGAGAGCTTAAATGATATGAATGTCTTCTGATATCATTATAGGGACAAAGTGTTTTCTTTTGCATTACACTCTATTTTCTAGAACAATAGTAACTGGTAGATTATAAGGTAAGAAATAAAATATCCTTTATTCAGGACATAATATAAAATAAAAGATGCTTAACACAAAGCCTGATGTATCATAGGTGCTCAATAAGAGACTGTTTATTCTGAATACATGCTTAATATCTAAAGTTCTGAATTTATAATAAAAATGTGAATATTTTATAGATTGTTGTTTTACGACCCATAATCTTCTAAGAAGATTTTGTGAACATCCATAAGTATGAAGTTTTATGTAACCCATACAGGCCTGAGCAGTTACTCTAGCATAACAGAACAGGTGCTAAAAAAGGCTCTTCTGCCTCCCAAATTTTTATCATTTGGTCTGCTGAGCGATACCTGTAATCTTCCATCTTAGAAATTTTGTATAGATTTTAAAACACCTTCAAAAGAGAGTAAGACAAGGAACCATTCAGTCACTACCCTTACCTTCATTTGCTTCTCAGTTAAAAACTTAGCTATATGGAAAGGTGTGCAAGGCTGAGGACAATGAGACTTTTAAGAATAAAAAGTTTCAGAAGGCTACAGTGGGGAAAGGGAAGGAAGTGTTGGGTAACTAGGCTACAAAATGAAGTTGGGGAAACCTCTAGGGCACAGGGAATTTCAGAAAGGACAGAGGAGGGTTACTTACCTCCTTCACAGATATACTTAATGCCAAGCCAAGGACCATTATATTTGCATAAGTGTTTTAGCACAGGGTTTAACAAAAAAAAAAAATGAAGGCTGGGAGCTTTCTTTCTAATAGGATGAAGTATAGTGACGTAGTGCCTAAGGCACTTGACTGGTAACCAGAAGGCTGGCAGTTCAAACCCACCAGCCACTCCTCAGAAGGAAGATGGGGCAATCTACTTCCATAGTGATACT
>NW_006921817.1:2941095-2942982 GCF_000298275.1 Orycteropus afer afer | reverse complement strand
AGGGACAATTGGTGTGTGAAAATGGAACAGTCTGAAAGCAGAGCCTTAACTCCATTTTAAAGTCTTGACATGAGTTTAGAATCCATGTTGAATTTTAAAGCAGTTTCTTTAACCTCGTTACTGACCTAACCTTGATGCTGACCATTTACCCTAAAGGAGACATTCTTTTTCACTGAGGTCTGCCAGGTGCAGGATATCACAATCTATTCCCAAGGTTTATCCCTGTGATAAAACGGATACAAGATGTGATAGCTTATACCAGAACAGTCTTGATACACAATAGTATTGATAAATCTTTACAATGGACCCCAGAAACAAATATGATTGAGGAAACAATTTGGCAGATTATCCAAAAACCCTGCCCTGTCATTGTCCTGTGGCGCTCTGGTGGCATAGTGAATAAGGCATCTGCCTCCTGACCAGAGGTCAGGGGTTAAAACTCACCAGCTGTTCTGTGGAAGGAAGGTGGGGTGATCTACTTCCATAAACATTTACAGCCTCAGAAACCCAATAGGGGTCACTATGAGTCAAAATCAACTTGGTAGCAGTGAGTTTGGTTTGGCCACTATCTTGCGGACATCCTGTAATAAACTAAAAGCAATTATCTACCTTTAACCAATCATGTATTCCCACTTCTGTGTTATCTATACTACACCCTCTCTTTTAGATATCCTCCCTTGGACTCTCCTGAGTCTTTTAGCCAATTATGACTTCGTAATTTTAGTTCCTGTACCAACTGCACAAAAATATTTTCTTCCGCATTGTCCAGCAGAGCAGCCATCTTCACTCTGTGAATTTGGAGATCTTCCCACTCTGAACCTTCTCTACCCCTTAATAAATCTTTTACTTTTACTTTAAGCAGACTCCATGATTTTGTTTGGATATAGGTCTTTCTTTGAAAATGTGATCCATTTAGTTAATGAAGTCATGAAAGAGTAGAAAACCAAAAAAACAAACTCACTGTCATCAAGTCAATTCTGACTCATAGCAACCCCCACTGGGTTTCCAAGGCTGTAAATCTTTATGGAAGTAGATCACCCCATCTTGCTTCCATGGAGCAGCTGGTGGGTTATGAACCTCTGACTTTCTTATTGACCACATCACCAGAGCTCCTTGTGAAAGTGTAGAGTGAACTCTAATATCTACTGAGTGGTGTCTTATAAAAGGGAAGAACTACACAAAGGCTGAGTCACAAAGGAGGAGACATTATGTGAAGATGCATCTAAAAGCCAAGAAACACCTGAAAGAGTCAAAGAAAAATTTTCCCTTAGAGAAAACATGGTCTTGCTGTATTTCTGTTCTCTAAAGCAACCCACTTTGTGGAATTTTGTTATGGCAATCACAGGAAACTGCGATTGCACAGGAAAGATTCTGATCAGCTTTTTGTATTTGTGTGTGACATGCATTTTATATTTATATAAATATATTTATATTTATAGAAATATATAAATATATATTTATATATATTGTATATATATAAATGTATTTTATATTTATTATAGACATTTAGATTTTAGATAAATAATTACATAAAGTTTCATTTTAAATAGAAATTTATGTTAAAATGGTATAGCGGAGTTAACGTATTATATTCCCAAAATCCTTTTAAAGTTAGAGAAGAAAGAACTGCCACAAATTACTCTTTAATGTCACTTACATATGCATGTAAAGTTTTCTCAACTTTTCTTTGTCTCAAAAAAAATCTTCAAAACAGTTAGCTTATATATATATAAAATATATATAAAATAAATATATATATATATATTTATTTTTTTTTTTTTTTCCTTGATGAATGATTCTTTTTCAATCACCTAAAGGCACTTGACTCCTAACCAGAAGGCTGGCAGTTCAAACCCACCTGCCACTCCTCAGAAGTAAGGTTGGGTA
>NW_006921817.1:2935706-2940531 GCF_000298275.1 Orycteropus afer afer | reverse complement strand
TTGCCTAAAGGCATTTGACTGCTAAGCAGAAGGCTGGCAGTTCAAACCCACCAGCCACTCCTCAGAAGGGAGATTGGGCAATCTACTTCCATAGATATACTGCCTCAGAAACCCAAGGAGGGGTCACTACCCCTTTCCACCTTCCTTGATCTATCTCTGGCCAAATGCAGTCCTCTTGATCTCATATGTTTGATTGCTCTAATGAGTGCATAAAGCCGCTGCCACCAAGTTGATTCCAACTCATACAGGCACTCATTGGATTCCCAAGGCTGTAAATCTTTACCATAGTAAATTGCCTCACTTCCTTTGTCAGAGTGTCTGGTGGGTTTGAACTACTGACCTTCTCATTAGCAGGCAAATGCCTTACCCTCTAAGCCGCCAGAGCTCCTTGATGAGTGTATACCCTCCTGGTATTACTGTTCACCCTATAGGCCAGTCTGTCATTTGGCTGGAAGTTGAGTCCAATTCCTAGCTTAAAAGGTATCTAAATGCCATAGTATTAGGAGTCATCAGACCAGTAAGCCTGATCATTTTTATGACTTTGAGTTTTGTTCCACGTGTTCTCCCACTCTGTCTGGGACATCTTATTGTGAAGGGTCAGTAATGGTGGCCAGGTACCATCTAGTTATTTTGGTCTCAGATTCATGGAGGCTGGGGTTCACATGGTCCCATTAGTCCTTTAGACTAATTGCTGCTTCCTTGTGTCCTTGATTTTCTTCACCTTCTTTGCTCTGGATGAGGAGAGACCAATAGTTGCACCTTATCTAGCTCATTCACAAGCTATTAAGACTCCAGTCATTACTCATCAAATCTGGATGTAGAACACTGTCTTTGTGGCCTGTGTTATGCCATAAACCCCTAAGGCTATGGTTCTGAGCCAACATATCCAGTGAATCATTTCCTCAGGGTATTCGGTTATAATTGAGAAGGTTTCATAACTTTGTTCCCTGTATACTATACTATATTCATGGATATATTTACAGCACATATAAATACATAGGTAGAGCTATCTTCGGTCAAACTTATTCGTGGGTGTAGTCCCATTCACCTTCCAACCTCTGTTCAGATTGAGTGTCTACTTTTGCATCTACTCATAGGTTATTTTTATTACTGTTACTGCAGGATAATATATGTAATAGTATTCACCTTCATTGCTTTTAACTCTTGTGTTCCTCCTTGTGTCTTCACTGCCTTGGTCATCTTGTGCTGACCTCCCCCTTATTGTATGTTGCCTTCCCCTTCACCCAAGTTAATGCATGTCTATTCTCTAATTGGTAATTATTCCTCCCTTCCCCTTCTGTATTTGGTAACCTTCAAAAAATGATTCTTAACTTTTTACATTAGTGGTTTCATATAATAATGGTCCCTTTGTTATCAACTAATTTCACTTAACATAGGATCTTTTAGGTTCATCCATGTTATGAGATGTTTTGCATATTCATCATTATTCTTTAACATTGTGTAGCATTCTATTGTGTGTCTGTCCCATAGTTTGCTTATCCATTCATTCACTGATATGCACTTACGTTGTTTCCATCCTTTTGCTGTTGTGAACAATGCTGCAGGAAAACATGGGTGTGCATATATCTGTTCATGCTGAGGTTCTTATTTCTCTAAGATAAATACCTAGTAGGAATGTTGCTAGATCATATGGTATTTCTATTTCCAACTTCTTACAAAAGGACCATACCACTTTCCACAGTTGTTATACTACAAGAAACCAAAAGAGACCTCATAAATGAAAGAACGTACCATGCTAATGGATAAGAAGATGTAACATTGCAAAAATGGCAACACTACCCAAACCAATCTACAGATAAAATGTAATCCTGATCCAGATCTCATCATCATTCTTTAGATATAGAGAAACTAATCACCAACTTAGTCTGGAAAGTAACAAGACCCCAGATAAACAAAATACTACCAAAAAAGAAGAACAAATTAGAAGGCCTCACACATCCTGGTCTCAAAACCTACTAGACTGTCACAGTAGTCAAACCAGCCTGATTTTGGTACAGTGACATACACATAGACCAATGGAATAGAATTGAGAACACAGAAGTAAATCTACTCACCTATGGTCAGTTGATCTTTGGCAAAGGGCCAAAATCCACAAAATCCATTAAATAGGAGATAGTCTCTTTAACAAATGGTCATGGCAAAACCAGACATCCATTTGCAGAAAAAATGAAACAGGTTCTATATCTCACAAAAACGAACTCAAGATGGATCAAAGACCTAAATGTAAAACCTAAAACTATAAAGATCAAAGAAAAAATAGGTGCAAATATAGGTGTCCTAATACACGGTATAAATACACTATCAAATATAACTAAAAATGAACAAACAACAGAGGACAAACTAAATGACTAGGACACACTAAAAATTAAATGTTTACACACATCAAAAGATTTAGTCAAAAGAGTAAAAAGAGAATGTACAGACTAAAGGGAAAAAAATTGGCAATGATACATCAGACAAAGGACTAATCTCTAAAATTTATAGGAAACTTCAATACCTCAACAAGAACAACAACAAAAGACAAGAAATTCAATTAAAAAATTAGCAGAGTACATGGACAAAAGATTCACCAAAGAAAATATCCAGGTGACTAACAAACACATGAAGAAATGCTTGCAATCATTAGCCATTAGAGAGATGCAAATCAAACAATGAGATACCATCTCATTGCAGCATTGATATTAAAGTTCAATGAAATAGAAAACAACAAATGCTCACAAGGGTGTGGAGAGATTGGAATGCTCATACTTTGCTGGAGGAAGTAACCTTTAAGTCTCCCTACATTCAAACCCACGAGCCACTTCTCAGAAGGAAGGTTGGGCAATCAATCTACTTCTGTAGTGATACCAACTCAGAAACCCAAGGAGAAGATGCTAAGAGTTGGGTCCGACTCGATGGCACATAACAACAAGAACATATTAAGTTACATACCCTTGTTTATAAATAATATTTCAGAATCAAGAAGTTATTAAAAAAGCTACATTTCCCACAGAAATTTGAAAGGTTAATTTTGGAAAACTGTGAAAGGAATATTTATTTTTCATCTTGTCTCTCTTCATTGTGCTTACAGTCTACATAGAAATATAAGAACACCATCTGAAATACCAAGCTATATGTCTCTAAAAATGGAGGCTATTGCCTTAGAGTCAGTTCTCACTCGTGACAACCTCAAGTGTTACAGAGCAGATCTTCTCCCCAGGGTTTCCTTGGCTGCAATCTTTACAGAAACAGATCACCAGCTCTTTCTTCGGTGGAGCCACCAGGTAGGTTGGAGTCATCAGCTTTCAGATTACTAGTTGAAAACAAACCATTTGAAGTTATAAAACCTGGTTATTTTGTCTCCTAATATTTTCCACTTCTTTTTTTTAAAAGACAAGCTGGAAAGTGGGTCTGTGTGGTCTTTGAATGGTGCAAATAATTAATATTCTCAACTGCTAACAGAAAATTTAGAAATTCAATCCACCCAGAGGCAGTTTGGAAGAAAGCCCTGATGATACACTTCTGAAAAAAAATCAGCCATTGAAAGCCTCCTCTGACATACATGGGGTTGCCATGAGTCAGAATCAACTCAAAAGCAATTTTTTGCTTTTCTTTGTCTTAAAGGAGAGCTATGGCAAAAGAGAAAAATGAAAGGTGGCTTCCAACACTTCTATTTATGATTCTTTTCTCCAAACCCCTAAGTTTTTGAGGAAGTCAGATAGTTATGGATTGAATCAAAGGGGGTAAATTTAAGGGAAAATATGTTTTTCCAGAATATAGAAAATTTATCATGAACTTTTTTTTTGGGGGGGAGGGGTAGGAGCAAGGAAGGGAAGGAAGATACAAAAGGGAAATAAAAGAATGACAATAAGAATGATGGACTACAAAAAAAACACATAGATGGCAAGAACATTCAGAGGAAATTGTTACAAGATACATGCATAGAAAGATGGAAACCTAGCAGCAGTAAGACATCCATATCACAGTGGTGTCATACAACTCACAAAGGACCACAATGCGAAATGCTGGTCAAGCTTTAAGTTGCCCCATAGGAGTAGAAACAAGGCTCATAACCTATTCAACCTCACACAAGGAAGTACTGCCTCATGAGTCAAGGAACAACTAACTCTCTTTTCTGCTAAAAATCTATAGTAGCTCTTATACCATCTCACCCCAGTATGAATAGCAAAATTCAAAGACAGAAAATAAGAAATTCTGGCAAAGATATGGAGAGATGGGACTCTCATACATTGCTGCTGGGACTGTAAAAATGATACAACTACTGTGGAAATCAGTATGATGATTCCTTAAAATGTTGGAAATAGAAATACAACTTGGTCCAACAATCCCATTACTAAGTATATATCCTAAAGAAGTGAGAAGCAGAACACAAATAGATACATGCACCCTCATGTTCATCACAGCACTATTCACAATAGCAAAGAGATGGAAACAACATAGCACCCATCAGTTGAGGAATGGATAAGCAAACTGTGGTACACAATGGAATACTACACAACCCTAAAGAATAATGCCGAATCTGCAAAACACTGCATAACATGGAAAAACTTGGAGGACATTATATGCTGAGTGAAATAAGTCAATCACAGAAGGATAAATATTGTATCTGTCCAGTATTGTAAAAAGTTAAGGAATGGTTTATACATAGAAGGAAAGTAGGAAAGATTCTTTGTTGGTTACCAGGGATGGGAGCTGTAATTGGGGAGGATAAATTCTTAGGTTAAAAAACATTATACATATATGTATATATATATATTGTTGTTGTTGTTATGTGCCATCAAGTCAAACCTGACTATATATACAT